>NW_022103968.1:8501445-8525558 GCF_000313985.2 Echinops telfairi
TGGGAGCTGGGCAGGAGCCACCGGACTATGGCGCAGTGTGAGAGCACTGCCCACAGAGGTGCCCTTTACAAATGCATCTCACGACCCTTCCTCCCACTCCTCAAGGCCACTCTGGGATGGACTCACCCCAAGTGCATCCGACAGTTTGCCGGGAAGACCACAAAAACACCGGGGTGTGGCCAGCAGGGAGGACTCGACATCCATGACAGAGGGTGGCTTGTGCTCAGGTCAGGGGTGTTTCCAATGGTGTCCAGAAAGACCCTCTTGGAATAAAACCAGCAAGTCTGGAGAGAAGGCTCAGGAAAAGTTTGACTTGCTCTTGTTCAGAAATGGAAGCTTACAGGGCAGCATGGCGGGTGTACAATGAAGCCGAGGACTTCCTGATAGGCAGGCGCCTGCCTTGTCCAGCCACCGCCTCCCCACTCGGGGCGGAGATGGCGTGTCAAGGAGGAAGCGGAGCAGAAAGATGAGATGGCCACTTCGCAGCTGTAGTCGGCAGGCATCACGCTGCACTTAAAGGGTGACCCCTCTGCGATTTCTGTGTGGTCACAGCTTCGTGGAGATGTTTCGGTGCCAAAGAGAGCAGCCGAGTAAGTTGGAAAGGACATGCTAACGAGAGAATGCCCGCGTGCTCCAGGCCACCGGAGCTCTACTCTACGCCCACCTGGACAGTGGGGCTGGGCAGCCTGGCTTGGTGGGGAGGGGGAGTGCCGACACAGATGCGGGGCCACATCCTGACCACAGCACCAGCCCCTTTCATTCACCTTAGTTTAGAAAACATCAGGGAGAAGGAGACAGGATGCCTGGACTCCCCAGACAAAGGAGAAGAGGTGCAGATCCCAGGCTCGCATCCTCACTGTGTGGCCTTGTCCAGTGTCACAAGGTCAAGCCTCAGCTGCTTCGTCAGGAGCCATGAGCAGTGCAGGCTGGAACCAGCCCGCAGGAGCTGCAGGGATCGGCCCTGGCTGGCTGCTAGCCCTCCTTTGTTGTTAGATGCTAGCCAATCCAGACTCACAGTGGCTTCCACTGGGCAACAAGATGAAAAGCTGCCCCTTCCTGGGCCACCCCCACCTCCCCAAAGCAGGGCAGAGGCACCCACCAAAGAAAGGTCACAGAAATCACCGTGAACAAAATGTGAAGAGAGAAAGCAAGCAGGGGGCACCCTGATCATCCAAGGCGTCTCGGCGTCTCAGCGACCGACCTGCTGGTTCGCCTGCCTTGTCAAGGAGACAGTTCAAATGCCCCTCGGCGCCGGGCATTGTGTCTTCTCCTCCAGGACCGTGTTGGCTGCCGTCTAGGGGGTTTCTAGTCCCCCCTAATGAAGTGATAAGGTTCTAGGGCAGGAGCAGTCACGCTGCCTGCAAAACTCAAGCTACGGAACCAGGCTTCGAGACCGGGGGCGGGAATCCGTCTGAAATACCCCCACACAAAAGGTAAGAACCTTCCAACGGCCACCTGGCTCTAATAAAGTGACAGTGGTTCTCAACCTGTGGGGTCATGACCCCTTTGGGGGTCAAACAACCCTTTCACAGGGGTCACCCGATTCATCACAGTAGCAAAATGACAGTGATGAAGAAGCAACGAAAATAATTTTATGCTTGGGGGTCACCACCACATGAGGAACTATGAATGGGTCACGGCATTAGGAAGGTTGAGAACCACTGCTCTAATAGAATGTGGATAAACAGTTATTCGTAGTAGCCCAGGGGGTGGGGCTGGGGGGCTGCTATCCAGGGCTTCCTGGGTCTAACGAGGAGTAAAATGGGTCTCGAAACCCTCACCCACCCCCACCCCCGTCCCGTACAATTGGGCATATTTCTGTTTGTTCTGTGGCATGCAAATGGAAAACTATAGGCAGTGCGGGAACCAGGAGGCATTTCCTGGGTGCCGCTGCTGGCAGACAGCCAGTGACAGTTTCACTGACGTTGCCGGGGCTGCGTCCACCCTGCCCCCAGCAGCTCCGGCCTTCCTCCCTCTCCCTCCTGCAGGAGTCCTCTGTGGGAAAGTGAATTCTGGGAAATAAGACCTCGCCAAGTGGGCTTCTTCCTGGTGGAGACACGGGCCAGCTGAAGAGTGCTGTCCGGGATACCCCACCCCCTGAAGCAGGTAGAGCAGCGTGGGAAAGGCGTGTCCCTTCCTGGGAACGTGGGATGTGTGGTGCACACTAAGACTTGGGAACAGATTGGCCACCTGGTTTCCTGTTTTTTAAAGCGTCCGCTGGCAGTGTTTTTCTGCAGAGAGGCCTGCTGTGTGAGGAGCCGTGCCCGGTCCGGTGACTTACTGGAGGGCCCGCAGGGCTGCTTCCTGAGCTTTGCGACAGTTCATCTTCTAGCAACGTCGTGGCCAGCCGTCCCCAGAGACCTCAAGTTGAGCCTGGCCACCGACTCGCCGTCCAGGTAGGCCGTGGGTGGAGACCCTGCTCAGAGTGAGTAGAGAAGAGCCCGGCCATGGGAGGCCAGCCTGGGATGTCGGTGCCGGCTGGGGCTGTTGGTTCTGTTGGTATTTTGGGTACAAAGTGGAGGAAATTGGTCCCCTTCCCTTTTGGGGCCCTGTATTAGTCTGGGTACTTTAGAAAAACAAATCCACAGCAACTCGTGTATAAGAGAGAGTTTTATGTAAAGAAAGTATGCATCACGAAAACATCCCAACCCAATGCTGCCCAAGCTCACGAGTCCAACATTAACCCATTCACCCAACACCAGTCCACAAAGTCCTCCACCTCACAAAACAGAGGCGATGATGCCGACTGCAGGAGGAAAGCTGAGTCAGTGAACGAATAAGCATCTCAGCACTAGCAGGGGTCTCCACACGGCTGCTCCAGCACCCAGGGCTGCATCGGGATAGATCCATGCGGCTTCTCCTTGGGGATGTCTTGTAGGAAGTCAATCTTGCAAGCTGAAGCAGGGAACTGCTAAGGCAGCTGCACCCGGTGCAACCATCACAAAACAAGAGACCCGAGAACTAAAAAGGCGAGGCTTCACCACACATTTATCCCTCCGCCTTTCAACCAGCACCACATGTGATTATCGGCCAGGTTGGCACAATTAACTCAGGCCCTTGCCCTGAAGTTCCCCAGAACACCAGCAGGGGGCGGAGAGCAGCTGCCTCTCCTGGCTCGTCTTCCTTCGCTTTTCTCTCCGGAGTTCTAACAACAGTGCACAGAGGGGCCTTTCTTCCGGCGCACCGGCCTGTGTTTTCCATATAAATTATCTTTCCCCCTGCCTTCGGTGTGCATATTTATTTGTTTCTCATTGGGGTCGGGCAGTCTTTGAAGCGATCTCTCTTCTCGCGTTCAGGCAGTGGAGAGAGGGGGCTCCTCACAGGGCTGGCATTTTCTGCTGGCTAATGGCTTCCTTTGGTTAGGGGGTCCTGGAGAGCTGCATGACTGCCTTCACCTTCCTTCTGCCTCCTCTCGCCTGGGTCCCCAAGTACCAGCAGGTTCGTTTCCCAGCGGACCTCCCAGCCGATCTCAGCCCTCTCTCTGAAGGGGTGGTCACTCAGCTCCCCATCTCCCCAAGCTCCTGATTTTCCAGTCTTCCCTCTCTCTTCTCTCTACCAGCCCCAGCCTTTCTTGCCTGTTCCTTCCTCTCCCCTGGGAGGGTTTCTTCACCAGCCACGTCTCAACCCCCTCAGGGACCACAGGCCCTTGGTGGCGGTGGTGGCAATGCCTTCAAGCTGGTTCTGACCTGTCGTGGCCCCGTGCACCACAGAGTGCAGCACCACGTGGTCCTGCGCCCTCCTCACAATTATTCTGATGTTTTTGCCCATTGCTGCAGCCACCATGTCCATCCACGGCGTCGAGGGTTTTCCTCTTTCACTGCCCCTCTACTTTACCAAACATGATGTCCTTCTCCAGGCACTGGACTCTCCTGACAACAGGCCTGTGGTAGTTACACCGTCCCCTGTCAACTTGCGAAGGGGTGGAGTCTAGCCTGTCAATCAGGTTGCAGCCTGGGGACCTCAATTGGAGGCCGAAGGAGATAGATAAATCGCTCACTGGAGGCCAGACCCACACAGTCTGCTTCACATTCCTGTTAACAAGCCACATGGAGCTATGCTGATGGCAACCAGAGCCCTAGAGCTGGAGGAGCCACCTGGAGACCCACGCCAGCACTCAGATGCTTCCATGGCCACTGGATCCACAAGGCTTTCTACCCACTGGCCTGTGATCTTCCTGCACTTGGCATCACTGCATTGTGTTCTGTGAGTCTGAAGAGGAATTCGTAGACTGATATTGGACATATAGGCTAATATCGGATTTATGGACTTGATCTGGACTGGGCTGGGATGTTTTCTTAATATACAACTGCTCTTTGGTATAAAGTTCTCTATTACACACATAGAGTCTCCCTGGATTTGTTTCTGGAGTCTACCTGGACTAACACGAAGTCCAAAGTACCTTTTCTCCCCTGGATGGTTTTCACTGAAGGCTCTGGAAACCAGCAGCCCCACTGGGGCCACAGGAACGGTGCTCGTTGGTCTCCATCCATGGAGCCACCCGCTGGCTGGCTGTAGAAGCTGCTCTCCATGACCGCGGACACCGGGCTCTTGGCCGGGCAGCCGCCTCGGGCTTAGTTTTACACACTCAGTAGGAATGTGTGGGAAGCATTCCTGAGGAGCGAGTCCAAACTGGACCATGTTGAAATGTGCAGGCTCTTAACACAGTAGAAACACTTGAAGCGCCCAGAAGGGAGGGCTGTGAGTTGGAGGCATGTAAAACGGGAGGTTGTGCTTTATAACCCAGGAGAAGGCCCACTGGTTTACTCTCAGTACACACTGGTTGATGAAGACAGCAGCCTCGGCTTGGCCTGCTGGAGAGGACGGGCAGGTTGGGTGGGGATGGCCAGGGCTATGGTCTCCTTTCAAAAGGTGGAGGGAACACCTGTGGACAGAGGCACTGGTGGTTTCGAACTGCCGACCTTATGGCTCTCAGCCCAATTTGTAACCACTCGGCCACCGGGGCCAGGAAATTCCTAAAGGGAATTGGTGTCGTCCTCAGTTAATTTAGACTCCCCTTCTTAAATCCATTTCAGGAATGGGAGACAGTCTCCCAAAGGCCGCGCAGGCATTTGTGCAGGTGCTGAACGCACGGGGACGTGCCCTCTACAGGCCCTGCAAACAGCCCAAGCACCAGGGGCCTGCCGCTCAGAATGGGGTCCCAGCTTCCTTCCAGGGCGGCACTGGTCCTCCGCTCGGCTCCTGGAAGAGGCTCCGGGCAAGCGGAGGGAGCAAACGTTTCACTGCTGTTGCCTTCTGCTCCTTCCTCGGTCTTGAATCGTGTGCAGTCTCCCGGGTATTGGGAAGGAGGTCCTGGGAGCTCTGAAGGCACGGGATGGGTTGCTTCGACTGTGACCCTCTTAGGACGAGCTCTGGTGGTGCTGTGGGCTGCTGGCCACAAGGTCGATGATTCAAACCCACAGGCTTCTCGGGGAGAGAAAGCCGAGGCGGCCTGATTCTGTAAAGATGTTCAGCCTCAGAGAGCCACTGGGGTGGTTCTACTTGATGGCCAAGAGTTTGCGCGTTGGTTTTCAGAGAGAACCACCTGCACAGCCACGTGCACGGAGACTCGCCAGGGTGCCCCACAGCAGAACTCGACCGTGGCTATTACCTGGCCAGGAGGGGTGGCTCCAGGGTCAGGGTCAGCGTTCTGGTGAGCAGCCAAGCTTGTCAATGGTGTGGCACACCAGAGGCACTTTGGGAATCGGCAGTCTGGGTGGGTGCATGGGCATGTGGATACAATGCGCACCCCCGAAGCGAACACTTACGATGGCTACAATGGGTTCTATGTTACCCACATTTGCCCTGGTGGTGTAGTGCTTACATGCTGGCCTGTAATCCTCAAGGTCTGAAGTTTGAAACCACCAGCTGTGCCAGGGGAGAAAGATGAGGCTGTCTACTCCCGTCCAGCGTGACAGTCTTAGAAACTCGCAGGGGCCATTCTACCCTGTCCGGTAGGGTCTTAGCAGGACTTCCTTTCTCTTTACGCCGGGTCACATTCCCCGGTAGGGAGGAATCGCATTTTGTTTCACTGTTCATCCATCCGTCAATGGGAGGGTCCCTTAGACTGCTCCCTGCCTCCATTCATGTGCTACCATTTGACAAGTTACGTACTAGTACTACGTAGCCAGCTCTGACACAGCCGTGGAGTGCCGGGAGAAGAGACCGTCGGAGTGCTCCTGAGACGTGAGGATGGTGGAACTTCATCTCACACACTTTGGACAAGTCATCAGGAGAGAGCAGTTCCTGTAGAGAAACCTCTTGCTTGGGCCAATAAAGAGAAGAAGACCTTGCATGGGATGGATGGATGGATGGATACAGTAGCCGCCTCCGTGGGGTCAAGCATGAAGACAATCGTGAGCGTGCTGCGGACCCGGGCAGTGTTTCTTCCCCTCGTGCGTAGGGGCAGCATGAACGGGAGCTGACTTGGCAGCATCTGACCAACGGGCTAGGTCTGTTTGGAGGAATGGGCCGAGTGGGACCCTCACCCCAGGATGACCTGAAGCCGGACCACGAATGAGAAGCTTGCCCCAGGTTGCTCCCTCCACCAGATCTGGTACCAGCATCTGGTACCAGCACCCCAGATCGGGTACCAGCACCCCTTTCCCTTGAGTTTAGGGGCCACATTTCCCCAGACTTCCAGGACAGAGCTCCCCGGCTCCTGTTGCCTTTAACAAGAGACCCAAGACCGAGTCCATGTGCTGGGCTTGGAGAATTGGTGGGTCCTCCCAGGTGCTGTCTTCAGGAAAAAGAGGTCTTTGACTGCGCCCAGAGTTCGCCCAGAAGCGTCTGCATTAAGCTGACCTGCATTGCATGCCAGCCTGTGTTGATAGATGAAATACAAATAACAATTCAAACTTTGCAAGTCCCACTTTGGCGTGCTAGGTCAGGGTCAGTGAGGATTGTTGCAATGGAGGGTTGGGTGTGGTTCCCTAGAAGGCAGCGAACAGCTTGTATAACATCCCATTCCTGCCTCCCTGCTGAGGCTGGAAAAGCATTCCCTTGATGGCCGAATTATACTCAGGGGGGCACAGCTTGATTCATTCCACAAGGCAAGTTTGCATCCACGTGAGCTGGCAAGCATTTTCCATGTTGGGATTGGACTACATTGTGTCTTTGGGTCGCCTCTGAGATGCACCCTCACAGCTACGTGGCAGGACGCACAGGGCTTCCTGACCCAGTGAGGAGGGACAGCTGGCCTTCCTGCCATCACCAGAGACTCAAATTCGCTTCCTGAGAAGCCCTCTCGTGACAGACGGATTTTATCTTGCAAAAGGCCTTGTCAAGGGTGGCATGCAGGCTATGCCTGCGGTGCGGAGCCTCGCTCTTGAGCCGGCCCATGATTCCGTCGATCCTTTCAAAGCTTCAGCCAATGTCAGGGAGGGTTTTTGGCTGTGCTCTGGGTGAAATTGTTGGCAGAACGCCCTACGCGGTATAGCGTAATAAATATTCCTTTCTTGCAGCAATGCTCCCCTGACTTGTCCACTGATCTCCTTCAGTGGTGTCAGCCATCTCAGCCGCCGCCTGCCATCTTCTCCGCCCGCCTTCTCCGCTCCAAGCTCCACATTCTCTGACCCGTTCAACCTCTTCGTTCGTTCGGCATGGTCCTCCAACACCAGCTTCTCCGTCTCGACCCACAGCCCCTGGATACTGCTGTTGTTGGCCGCTGGCCAGTCATTTCCAACCCTTGTCATCCCGAGCGACAGAGTCGAACTGCCCAGCCTCACTGTAATCCCAGACACCTTCTATTGATTTCTTCAGAGGAGCAGACATGGCCACTTAGTCTCGAAAACTCATTCCGACGCACAGATACCCTGCAGCACAGAGCAGGCTGGCCTTGGGGGGTTTCTAAGACGGTAGCTCTTTACAGGAGTAGAAAGCTGGTGGTCAAACTGCTGTCCTTGCGTTGACCAGACCTATACATCACCACCCAAGGTGCCCTGGCCACTGACTGGAGCTAGGATAAATCACATAAAATGCTGTCGTGAAGAACACTGTGTCTGCTAGGGAGGGTCGGATGGCAGCACCTTTGGAGACCCTAGGCAGGGTATGCTTGATGGGAGCACATCACCCGGGCCCTCTCCGGAGGAGCTCTTGGGTGGGTCCAAACCACGCCCCTCTGGTTAGCGGTTGTGCATGAAATCATTGCCGGGCACCGTGGGATCCCAGGAATGGCCTTCATCGCCCCGTTGTCTGAATTGGAAGCCTGGGTGCAATCCTTGACTCTTCCCTCTTTTGCGTCCAATGTGAAATCCCTTGAAAAGCCCTGTCAATTCCACCTTCAAAGTAACTTTAGCATCATGACCCTTCGTTTGTGCTGTGGCTGAGCCTGCCATTAGCTGTCAGCCTCACTACCGCCTGCTCTCTCAACCTTCAGTCAGTCTGTTCTTGCCGCTCCAGCCTCTGTCTTGCAAAGTGCCAGGAAAAGCACATTCCTGCCTAAGAATACAGCAAAACGCCTCTGATTTGGGCTTTTGATTGTGTAATGTATGTGAGAAACTGAAACTGCATTATGACATCGAGCCGTGGTTGAATGTTGGGCGGCTTCGTGAAGATGGATTTCGGCATTGGGCAGAAGTTAGCTTTGGAAATATGCAGAAGTTGTGGAATAACAAACCAGGAATTCGGAAGGCAGAGACGTGGTCTGTCTCCTCAGAAGGATGACTGAGACGCTGCATAGCCCACTGATAGCAGCCACATCGTTCCTTTAGACAGAGTGGTTCACTGGCATCCCTGGTCTGATCTTGACTGTGGCAAAATGAGCTCTTTCAGGAGGCTGTGGAGGGCAGTGGCCAACTGCTGGGCTGCTGGCTGCAAGGCGGGTAGTTCGAGTTCACAGCCCCTGCCCAGGGCGAAGACGAGGCCGTCTGCTTCTGTAAGGCTCTGTTGCAGGGCCTGCAGGAGTCGGACTGACCGGACAGCAGTGAGCTTGGTTTGGACGCTGGTATGCAGCCTTTTGCCACGTTGTTCTTGGTGCCTCAGTAAAGCAGTTTAAGGGAACTTTGTTGCTGTTGCTTTTCTCTCCTAAGTCCAGAGGCATCACTTCTGCCCTAGTTTTCCACCTCCGTGGGTTTGTTAACTTTTGTCCAGTCTAAGGGACATTTCCTGGGTCACTTGTAAACAACTTTGCTGTAAGACTTTCTGCCTGGCCCTCCCGGACAGCCTGTTGTAGGACTCGTGAGTGCTTTGCAGCAATTGGCCGCTAGGGTATGCAAATGAGTTGCTGCCCTGCCAGGTCTGCGATGCAAATGAAGTGTCTGTGGCCCAGCCCACAGAGCAGCGGTTCTCAACCTGTGGGTCGCGACCCCTTTGGGGGGGGAGATGAACGATCCTTTCACAGGGGTCGCCCTGATTCATCACAGTAGCAAAATGACAGTGATGAAGGAGCAATGAAAATAATTTTATGGTTGGGGGGTCACCACAGCAGGAGGGACTGTATGAAAGGGTCCGGTCTCGGCATGAGGAAGGTTGCGAACCACTGCTGTCAAGGCTTGAGGCAAAAAAAGAGAACAAAGAAGGAGAGAGAAAGGGGTTCAGGGAGGCAAGGCACCCCCTAACAATGGTGTAACCCTGGTCAAGTGCTGTCACTGAAAATCAGGGGAGGCCTGGAAGGGGCCCAGCAACAGAGTGGTAGCAACAGAAGGTAGAGCCAAGGGCACCGCGAGGATCCTGAGAGGATCCTGACCTTCAGGGGCTGCGAGGGAAGCCATCCCGGGGCGGTGGGGGAGCAGTGGGGGACGGCGGTTGAGATGCTGAGAGAGCTGCCCTGTGCTGCAGAAGGGAGCCTCTGCCCACACGTGTTCTGCTCTTGATTTTCCATCGCAGCCTTCTTCCTGGACACGCCTCCTGACTGTGAGTCCGTGAGGTCAGTGGGCGCTGTGGGGCCTTGGCAGACCCAGCCGAGAGGGTGTCAGGATGAGTCCAAAGGCCGGGGTGTGGCGGGCGGTGCGTCCGACAGTCGCCTCACAGGGAGCGGCCGTCGGGACCCATCGTCCTTCCTGAAGTCAGACTGGTTCTCTGTGCTCCGAGCGGCCGTTCTACACCAGGGCTTCCTGTACTGTACATCAAGTTTACACGCTGATCCTGGACAGAAGCGGAGGAAAATGTTAAACAAAATTCAAAATCATGAGAAGAAAAAAAAAGACCGATCTGATAAGAGCCCGGCGGAACCCCGAGACCATGGCCCTTCGATGCCTGAACTCACCCAGGGAACCCCCTTGCAGCCTAACAGCGGACAGGCCTAAAGGGGGACAATAGCCCTGGCGAGGGCCCTTCTGCTCAGCAGAGTCCACTGTATGGGACTGTAGGCAGCATTTGCCCCAAAGCAAAGCTCAAAGAGCAGCAAAGAAGGATGCATGGAAATGAGGAGCCCCGGGAAGATGGGGGCAAGTGCTGTTCCCTGAGGGGCTTGCACCCCTGCCACAATGCGGCTATGGATAATTTGCTGAACTGAAAATGAATTTTGCCCTGTCAACTTTCACCCAAACCACAACAGACCAAACCAAGATGAAAACATGCCCCCCACCCCTATGTTTAGGGAGTTAAAGAAGGACTTAGAAGACTGAGGCTGTTCTGTGTAGCCGTTGTCCCCTTTGGGACTGGGATCCGGAAGGAGCCCAGAGGAAGGCATTGGAAGTCGCCGGGCCCGCCTCTCTCCCTTCTTGGGAGCCTTTCCAGCCCCCTTCTAAAGAGCGAAAGACAAATAAGAACAGCGTCCAGACCATTTTAATAAATACCAAGCGCCCTCAAAGCCCCACGGTTCCAGACCTTCCGGCTCCTGCCAACTCCTGTAAAAATAAAGGTTCCATGGTACAGAATATTTGTTTTGTTCTGATTGCTGCTGTTTTGTTTTGCTAATAAAAGTCCCCAGGCATCTGGCCCGAGAGCGCTGAAGGCTCTCTCTGATGCTGCTCACTCCTCGCCCGGCCCCTTAAAAGGAACCACTGCACCTCCCCTCCACGGTGCACACGCGTAGGGGCCGGGACACTCCTTGTCCTCGGCTGACCCACCCCAGGGAGCAAGGCTGCCACCATAGTCGTGGCCCTCGGCCTCCATGCCTGCGGGGGGCGGGAGGGGTGGGGGATGCTTCAACAAGCCCGTGGGAAAGCTCCATCACTTGTTTCTTCCACGGTCCACAAACATTTTGAAGCTACTGCCTAGGGAACCTTACAGGCAGGTGTCCTCAAGCCCTGGTGGTGTCGTGGGTTATATGTTGAGCTATTACCCAAAAGGTCAGCAGTTCGAAACCACCAGCCGCTCCTCGGGAGAAAGACATGCTTTCTACTCCAATAAAGAGTTATCCTTCTCGGGAACTCACCTGGGCAGTTCTACCCTGTTCTGTGGGCTCACTGTGTGTCAGCGTCCACTCGAGGGCAGTGAGTTTGCCTTTGGTTTACAGCTGACTGGGTTGCTCAGTCTGAATGGGCTCCATGGTGGTGTGTTTGTGTTAGTTTGTAGAGTCAACAACAATAAAGGGTATTCTTGTGGGAATGGTTCCATTTGGGAATTGTGTTTCATTTGTTATGTCAATGAGGCCATACAGGTGTGGGCTTTACCTTAAAGTCCTCTCCTTTGAGGATCAGGCCCAGAGAAGCAAGCAGAGATGGAGAGAGAGCCCAAGCCACATGACAGCCAAGGACCTTACCACACGACGGCCAAGGACAGGCACGGAGGGAGAGCCCTCCCCTGAAGGCAGGGCCCTGAATTTCTCAGGCCTGCTAGCCTCCTATGCTGAGTGTGAGCTATTACATTTCCATTGGCTGAAACCACCCCTGTGTGGCATGGCTGCTACAGCAGCACTGCAGAGCTACGACGATGCCTGTCTCCCCTCGGGACACCGACCTTCTGGCTTCAGAAGGCCCCTTGAATGAGATGTGGCCGCCGCAGCTGTGACTGTTGGATCCATCTCCAGATTTCTGAGAGCCGTCGGTGGGGATGTGCCCCGCGCCCACACTTGGAACTGTGGAGACCTCATCGGTAAATGAACGTCACTATGGAAAGTTTCAAACTTAGGCAAACCGGAGAGGAGTCATGGTCCCTCTGTGTTTATTAGACAGCCTCGAAGTAACCAGCTCTTGGATCCTCTCTTCCCTCCTATCCAACTTCCCTCCTCTATATTTTATTTTACAAGCAAACAAACAAACAACCCAATATCACATCATTTCATCTATGCATATTGCAGGATGTAACTTAAAGCATCACTCACTCTTTGCCACCGAGGCAAAGCGGAATCACAAGGACCTTGTAGGACAGGGCGGAACTGCCTTGTCTTCTTCCCTGCAGAGCGGCTGGTGCCCGCTTCCGTGTTCAAAGGCAGAGGCTGTTCACATAACTAACGGAATGTGGTGGTGCGTTGTTAGAGCCCACCCAAAGGCCTAAGGGCCCTTCGCTCTGAGGGAGTGAGGGGGGCAGTCGCTTCGGGACCATTCACAGCCTTGGAACCCCTGTGGGCAGTTCTCTGCCTGGAACTGACCCAGTGAGTTGGAACGGACTCAACAACAGCCTCTTTGTTGTTTGTTTGGGGAGGAGCCCTCAGTGGCATAGGGGTTATGCGGAAGGCTGCAACCCTCAGAGGCCCTCAGTTCGAGGCTACCAGCCACTCCAAGGGAGAAAGACAAGGCTTTCTACTCCCTTCGAGGGTTACAGTCTAAGGGGCACCCTTAGGGCACCCACAGGGGCAGTTCTACCCTGTTCTATAGGGTCACTATGGCTCATTGTTGTTAATCATTAACCATTAAACTACCAACTTCCAATTGTCGCAATCTTGAAACCAACCAATTCATTGGCATGGAGTCGATGAAGGAAGTAGAAAGCGCTCTCTCTCTCTCTCTCAGAGGCTGATGGTTTCGAACTGTGGACCTTGTGGTTAGCAGCCCAGCGTGTAACCACTACACCACCAGGGCTCCTGCAATCCCAAGGAATTCCTTCATGGCATTGAGTGTCATTGCAGACACCCCTCCATCCCGTCTGTCAGCGTGTCATCCCGGGTGTCCTTGGCGGTGCTGACCCAGGCAAGGGGTGTTTCAGATGCCAGTGGGGTCGTCCAAAGTAGGCAGGCTCAGAGATCAAATTCAGACAATGGGCCGGTGAATACCAGGGAACACTGATACACTGCTGGAAGACGCACCCCCAGGTGGGAAGGTGCTCAGGTGCACCGTGGCCCCAGCCATGGCCGTCAGCAGAAGATGGCCCAGGCACGGGACCTTGTTTTGTTCCGTGTCCACGGGGCCGCCATGACACCGTCCCAACCAGGGCCAACTGACAACGAAAGAGCAGCCCATGTGCCACATGCTAACTGTGGGGAAGCAACTCGGAGGAATACCCATGGAAAGTGGGAAATGAGCTTTACATTTTGTGTCTTATGGTTTTTTTTGCCTTTTCTTTGAACGGTTGGGGTTGCTCACCACAGCTGTGAATTAATTAGATTTTAATTCTCTTTTGAAGTGGATTAGGGCCTTACATGTACATAGTAAACCTGCCTCCAGTGCATATTGAATTCAGCTTACTTGAGAGATGTGCAGATGCCTGGGGACGGGGTTGTGGTCATTCACATGGGAAGCTGTCTTCACTTTGCACCCTCAGCGTGGGGTTCTGTTTTGTGTGGACGATGGTCGCTCTGTCTCCTGCCATCTTGTTCATGCCCAGCGAGAAAGGGGAGGTGAGAATTGTGTGCTGCAGGGAAGCCCCTGCAAAGGGTGTGCATCATTTCTGCAGACATGCAAACAGCCAGAGGTGAGCCATGTGGCCACACCTAGCTGCAAGGGAGGCTGGCAATGTCTTTAAACTACCAGGCCATATGAGTGCCCCCTCTGCTAGATGGAAACCCTGGGCTGACCATCCATTCTCAATCTCTAAGGTGCATGTGATCCACCCGGAGCTTGAGTTTCAGGGGAGGGTCTGGGCAGGTGGGTAGAGAAGAGAGAATCGGCCTTCTCCCAGGGTAGGCAAAGCCCTGGGCCAGAGGGGCTGTGTGCTTTCCCACTGACCCAGCCCTGCAGCCACGGTTGGGGTTTGCTGCCAAGTCATTTCTCTACAGTACAAAGTAGACCTGCCCCACAGTGTTTCCCAGGCTCGTCAATGACAAGCTTTTCTCCTGTAGGGACTAAGGGTGGGTTGGAACTGCTGATCTTTTGGTTCAAAGCTGAGCGCCTAAGCTCAGAGCCACCGAGGCTTTTAGCAGTCGCTGTCATCTTTCCTAATGTAGACTTGCTGCTGTTGCAGCTGTCTGGTGGCAGACACCTTTGGCCATTAGGCCAGTGCACAACGGCTCGTTAGAAGGCTCTTTGCCAAAAGTCATTTCGATGTTAGCTTTTGTTTAGAATTCAGGGGTTTTCCTTAGGACTAGACAGTGTGGGTGCTAAGTACTGCTAGCCTAATACTCATTAATAACACAAACGAGCTACTTTCCTAAAGCAGAAAGCAGGATTCTGCGGCACTATAAATATTTAGATTTGTGGTCCTCACCCCGTTTTCTTCCAATACTTGAAAGTGTGAAAAATGATATTCTATGCATTTTTCATTCCTAGAGCCATCGAGCCCTTCCAAGTCCTTGAAGTGGGTTACTTCTGAGATGTAGTTAATAAAAGAAAAGGGGTATCCTTGGGACCCTCTCCTTGCTCTTGGACCTGGGTTGGTGGCCCCTCTTTCGCCTCCCTGGTGGCCCTGAGTGGTCAGCCCAGGATGGCAGAACTAGCTCCTATGGCCTCCTATGCCAAGGAAAAAAATTCACCCACTGAGAACTCTGTGAAGCACTGATCTTCAGTGGCGCGTGCGTGCATGTGTGCCAGCAATCGGTGGGCATGAATCGGTGTTGACTCGGTTGGCAGATGAAAGGGTTACAGGATGAGGTGAGTGGAAGGGGTGGGCGGTAGTGTGCCCCAGGGGAAGAATTCTTATCTTCCACGTCAGTTGGAGGCCGGGAGCCCTGCCGGAGTAGTGGTTCCATGTTGGGCTGCTAACTGCAAGGTCAGCAGTTTGAAACCACCAGCCAACTCAGAGTGGGAAAGACAGGGCTTTCAACTCCCATCAAGAGTCACAGTCTTGGAAACTCGCAGGGGCAGATGGTCCCTCTCCAATAGGGTCGCTTTGCATCAGCACCGACTTGCTGACCAGGAGGGTTTTGGGGTTGTATTTTTTAATGTCAGAGAGCTGGGTTCAATTCCCAGCCCATGCACCTCTGTCCCTGGAAGCTCCCATGTGGCCACCATACGGGACAGGTTTCAGCACGACTTCCAGATGAAGCAGGCTGGGAAGATAAACCCAAACCAAACCCACAGCCACCGAGCCCATTCCGGCTCATGGCGACTGACCCTACGGGACAGGGCTGAACTGTCCGGCTAGCCCCCTCCCCACAGCCCACCCCCAGTGGCTTTCTCAGCGGTTTCTGTAAATCTTGATGGGAGTAGAGAGCCTTATCTTTCCCCCAGGGAGAGGCTGGTGGTTTTGAACTACCAACCCTTGGTCGAGCAGCCCGACCCACATCACCACTGGGACCATGAGCACCCTGTGCATCACACAGGTGCAGTCTGCCACTGCTCATGGGCCTGGCCCAGGATGGGACAACAATTTCATTCTACTGGGCACTGAGTTGGCATGAGTCAGGGCCAATTTGGCAGCAGCTACATCCACCACCCAGGTCAGTGGAAGCCCTTCTGGTCAGCTGGTCCTAGACCCCACTGTGGAGCACCCCAGCTTGGAACGGTGACCTCCTGGGGTTCGCTGCGAATAACCAGAATGTTGCTAATAATCGTCCAGTGTTTACTCGGTGCCAGGAAGGAAACACGTTACGTAACTCTCCCCTTTTATTCTTTTAACTAGGGTCAGAGGTGGGGGTGGCCAGGACTGAAACCCAGGCCCTGAGACTCCAGAGCCTGGGCCCTTACGTTGGGCTGCTTTAACTCTGCTTTGATTTTTGGGTGAGAAAAGGAGATTTGAGATGTGCAGGCAAGCCTGGGTTTTGAAATCACCACGGTGCTCAGCTCCTTTGAAAACATCCTGAGACGTCTTTAGGCACTTGGAAGTCTTCAGTAGCTTCTCCTTGCAGAGAAGCCTGGGCTGGTGGGGGGTGGGGGGGCGTTTAGAGACCCTGCTGCCACAGCAGTGGGCAAGCCAAGCGAGGCCTCACTCAGTCCTCTGTCCTTCTGGTCTACCTCACGTGAGAGCAGGGAGGGAGCAGGCCTGCCTCTTCGCTCGCTGGCAAGTTGGCGTCTAGATCATGTTTATCTCCGCCCTCCTCCAACTTTGAAAATCACTTCCCTGGAGGTGCATAAAATAGGGATGCTGTGGGCTGTGCAAAGAGGCCCCCAAATGCAAAGGGCATTTACCTTACCCCCTCTGGGCAGCTCAGTGAGCATCCCTAAAGATGCCTAATGAAGCATGGGCTTTCAGTCCAGCGGACTTACATTCAAGCTGCAAACACTGGCTTTCTCCTCCTCCCTCCCCCTCCCCATCTCCAAACAGTTCTCATTTACCACCCCCTACTCAGGCAGCAAAGACCGGGAGCTCCCTCCCCCAGGGCAGCTCCGAGGGGGCAAAAGAGGGCTTTGGGGAGGGTGACCTGAGCGGTCAGCTTAGGCGGGACAAGCACAATGCACTTCTCTCTGGACTGAATTGTTCTGTAAAGTGGCAATCAGTTCCCAGACAGACGGCCCTAGAGGACCTGCTGCTCTGCATCTTTTAATCACCGTTGCTATGGAGAATGCCTCTATTTCATTAGAGAAAGCGCCTTAACGCAATTAACACATAGCTCAGTTGTTCCACACCCCCTTTGGGCCCTGGGATGGAGGGGGGCAGCACGTAGAGCTGTCCTGGGACCACCCCCATCCCCACCCCCACCTCTGGGGACACAGCCAGCCCCACGGGGCTGGGAGGACCCCACGGGTCAGGTCTAGGACCGGCTTGCAGATTCAGGAAAGCCACAGGAGGGAGGGCGGGGCTTGGCAGGAGAAGGGCTCTCAGAGCTGGCTGATTGTGTCAAACCAACCAGCGAAAATAATAATAACAATAACAACCTCACCACCATCAAGTCAATACCGACGACCACAGTGACTCTGTAGGATAGGGTCGCACAGACTGCCGTTTATGGGACGAGAAAGCCCAGCCTTTCTCCTGCAGAGCAGCTGGTGGTTTCGAACCATAGACCTTTGGGATGGCAGCCCATTGAGCCACCGGGGTTCCTGAGGGTGTCAAAGCAAAGCTAAACAAAGCCGTGTGGAAACACCTGGGACTCCTCTGAACTCCCTCTGACGACATTCGGTTTCAACTGTCTTGTTTCAGCTTCTGTACTTTCCAGAACGGGGCAGACCAGGCCATGTGTGCGTGCGTGCGTGCGTGCGTGCGTGCGTGTTTCCACAGCTCCAACCACTACCCCAGCACCCCTGCTTCTCCTCCCCACCCCTGGTCCCCCATCTTTCTCTGCTGCTTTTAACTCCTTTTCACAAGCACATTTGCAAACAGGGAAAATCTAGTCCTCCCACACCACCCCTAAACTGGGCCATCGTAAGAAAGCATCCCTAGGGTGCTTGCCTGGCCAGAAAGGAGAAATGCTCAGGGCCGTGGTTGGTGCTGATGACAGGAAAGTTCGGGACTGGGGTTCCGAAAGGAACCCCCTCCCGTGCATTTCCCAGGAGCAGGGTCTGAGCTGCATGCCTCTGCCTGGCCTTCTGTCCCCTGCGTTAGTATCAAAGACTTGCGGGGCAGTTTCACTCCCAATGAGCAGCACTGGGAAAATAAGAAGACGGGCGCAGGGAAGCCTGTTAAGAAACTCACTGGAAAGAGAGGCTGGTAGTGAAACAAAGAGGCAGCATATAGATCTTGTACACGGAGGTTTTGCATCCCGCCCCCCCCCCCTCTAATTAGCTCATGTATTTCTGCCCTCCTGACGATTAGAGAAATTCCCCAGCCAGCTCCCCTCCTCTCTTGGAGACGGCAGAAAAGCAAATGACACCGAAGTTTCCCTTCTTAATTAAAATGTTAAATAGCGTTTCCATGCCAAGCTTCATCGGAAAGATTTGTTCGCCTGGTGAACCCTCGGCCCTGCTGGGGTTCCGTTCAATGGGGCTTATTTGAGTCAACACATGTTATTAAGTTTCCAAATGTAATCAGCCCCGATATTCTAATGGCAACTCTCTCCTTTCTTTTAATAAGCATGTGGTTTGGTTAAAAAAGCACTTGGGTCAGGTGCCCCCGGTTGCCCTTCCATCACCAAATCGCCATAGCAACAGGCAGCTGGTCTCTACAAAGCCAGGGGCCCAGGGCTCTGGGTGAGGGGTGGGGGTGGGGGCCAGCCAGCCAGCGGGAACCCGCCACCCCTCCTTCCCTAGTGGCCACTCTGGCCCCAGGAGAAAGTTCCTCAATGGGATTAGAGGGCTAAAGGGGCGAAAGGCTGTGGGAACACTTTTGTCTGCCATATTTCTTTCTGCTGTGGTGTCTTAACACTCCCACTCGGGGGACAATGGGGTGAAAAGTAAGCGCAAATGTTTTGATGGGTTTATTTTGAATTATGGATCCAGGGGGCTGCATAATAGCCCGTCAGTGCAGCCGGAGGCCGGAGGAGCGAGGACGCAGTGGGAATGATCGGGCTCTCTCTTGGGCGAGGAGAATGGATTTCACGGGCAGATGAGAGACAGTCTTCCCTCCTGGCACACTCGCTATCTTGGGACGGGTCTGGGGAGCATTCGCAGTGCCCCCCCCCCCTTGAGTAGGACTTAGGCACTGAACTTTTCTCCATCCAGTTGGTTATGGTGAGAGAGAGAAGACCTGGGAGGTGGAATTTCACATGCTTACACCCCCCTGGGGGCGCAGAGGACGGGGTCCCTAGGCGTTTCTGGGACTGTATATCTTTATGGGAGCAGACGGCCTCATTTCCCTCCTGGGTACTAGCAGGCGGGTTTGAACTGCCAAACTTGTGGTTAGAAGCTCCATGCTTAACCTACAGCACCACTATGAATTGGAAACGATTGGAAGACAGTAGGTTCGGTTTGGATTTTTGGTGTTCCACACGTGCTCCAGGACTTACCTGTGGTCGCTGTTGGGTGCCTTTGAGTGGGCTCTGATCACAGGGACCCAGGTGACAGGGTAGATCTGCCTTGGAGGGTTCCCCAGGCAGGCGCCTGTATTTCTCGTACGTAGCCTCTGATACGAGCCGTACGAACACTGAACCACTGAGTCACCAGGGCTCCGCTTGGCTTAGGCAGGAGGCTGTTCTCAAACTCAAACTCACTGCTCATTCTGACTCATAGCCACCTGACAGGGCAGACTAGACCTGTCTCTGGGGGCTTCCGAGGCTGTAACTCTGTACAGAAGGAGGCCTGGTGGGGTAGTGGCTAACAAGTCAGGTTGTTTACTTCAAAGCAGGCAGTTCGAAACCACCGGGAGCTCCTCGGGAGAAAGAGGAGGCTTTCTCCTGCCGTCAAGAGTCGCAGTCGGGACAGGGACAGTTCTACTCTGCCCCATGGGACGGCTCATCGCTGGAACCGATCCGATGGCAGTGAGCTGAGAAGGCTTTATGGGCACAGACTGCCGAAGCTTTGTGGCTCAGCCGGTAGTTTTGAAATGCTGGCCTTGTGGTTAGCCACCTGCATTTTACATGACCCACGACGCCACCAGGGCTCCGGGCTGTGGAAAGTATTGCTCCACACTCCTCGAGACCTCGGCCCTCAAACTCATACTCCAGCACCGAGAGGTTCCAGGACTGAGCGAGTGAAGTCCGCCCCGTTCTGGAGTCGGGTTTTTTATGTGACGATGGAGCTGAGTGGTGAACATTGCTGTTGGAGCAGTGGAAGGTTCCGAGCTTGGCGCCCTTCGACAACGGACATATCCCTGTCCTCGCAGCTGTCCAGGGATGCCGTGGCCACCAGGCCTCAGAGGAGTTGTTTGGAAGTCACGCTCCCTCCACAGACCAGACCCGCTCGCGTGTGCTCTCCCCCGGCGGGCTCCAGCCCTCTCCGCTGAGAAGCAAAACCTCCTTCTTGAACCAAGGCTAGCGCGCGCACATCTGCCAGCTTCCTTTCGACAGCCCACCCCTCCACGTTGCCCCAATCACTCTCCCTCTGGCAAGTTCAAGATGGCAGATGTTAAAGGATTTCAGATGATGCTTTTAAACTTCCATGCCAGATATGGTCCAAACGATGCTCGGATCCTTTCCGACGGTTACCGTGTGTCGGCGGCAGCCGAGAGGATGGGACCCCGTGGATCCGTGCTCCATTCCAGCGAGCTCCCCGTTCTTGCACCCACCCCTCACCGGCCAGTGAGGAAAACCTGCTGCCTCTCCCAAAGAGCGCAAGCTGTACCTCAACCAGTCCAGGAGGGCTGCCCCAGTGTTGACCAGACTTGGTCTTGAAAAGACCCTTGTAAACATGGGCAGCAAGCTGAGGATTCCCTTCTTAGAGATGACTCTTCTCTTTGTGAAAGCATGCCTCCTCCCCACTTAGCGACCGGCTGTTACCTGACATTCTGCACACACACACACACACACACTCACACAACCTTCTCCGACTTCTTGGCACATTCCCCACGTGTGTCCGCAGTGACAGATGCCGGGACTCAAGGGGAGATGAACGCTACCTGTGGTGGTGAAGGTTGTGTGTCACCTTGGCCGGGCCTTGGTTCTCCGTGGCTTGGCAGTCAGGTAACGGTAGAATTGGGCAGCTCTGTAATGATGCGATGTGGCAGTTCTGTAATCGAGCCATTACACCGGGATGCCGCCATCCTCCGTTTCCCACAGTGGCCTGCCCTTGAGATCTCGCCCTGCTGGTGAGGGTGCAGTGGGTGCCTGTGTGAGGAACGCGTGGTGCGAGAGAACCTCCGTTGGAGCGGGAAGCCAGGGCGATAAGGCAGTTAACCAGCTCAACAGCAAACTGAAGGGGCAGCCATTTGAACCCAGCAGCTGCTCCGTCGGGAAAAAGATGTGGCCGTCCATTTCCGTAAAGAGGACGGTCTTGGAAACCCCATGGGATTGTTGGGCGCTGTCCCCCAGGGTCTCCTGGCGTCAGAAACACCCCACAGGTCTTTCCAGAAGTGGGATTTAGAATTTGACTCCACGCAGGGCCATGTGAAGTGTGGGAAGTTTCTTCCGGGAACACTTGCGTTAGGCAGGGCTACCTGTGTAACAGGAGAAGGCACTGTGGGTAACTGTGAGCTCCTTCTTAAACTGCTCGTGGTTAGGCTTTTGAGAGGAAGAGTATTATTATTGTTGCTAATTGTTGTCAAGCAGGCTCCGACTCATGACTGTCCCAAGCGTAACAGAGCAAAACGTTGCCTGACATTCTGCATTCACACACACATACACACACACACACACACACACACACTCACTCACCAACTGACCACCCACCATCTTCACAATAGTTGGTTTGCCTGAGTCCAGGGTTGAGGGCACCATGTTTTGAGTGCTTTTAACCTAGGGGAGAATCTTCCAGTGCTCTAGCAGACAATAGTTGGTTGTGATCCATGAGGTTTTCATTAGCTAATGTTCTCTTTTGTCTGGAAGCTGTGCGGAAACCTGTCCACCCTGGGTGACCCCGCTGGTATTTGAAACACCCAGGGCTTAGCTTCCAGCATCACGCTGGCATGGACCTCACCAGAGCATGACAGACCGTCATGGACAAGGAGGGGCTTCAAAAAGTTGGTGGGAAAATGAAATGAAAAGATCATGGAATTACCCCCCCTTCCCCGGGAACTTCTTGGAGGCCCTGGTGTGTGGGTGTGGACACACAGGGACACACTCTTCTCACAATTACTGCCTTCCAATTCCAGCCCCCTCCCCGGGGCTTGCGCTGCTTGTGTGGTGCTAAGTACATAGAGCAGGAAGGCAAACCTTCTGACACAGTCTCTGCTCTCAGGGAAGCCAGCATCTCCTGGCGGAGTGGTACATGGCCATGTTTAGGGAACAGGGTACTTGGCACATGACAGAAATCCCCGTAGTCCCATGGGAGCTGCTGGCCAGACACACATCCCAAGGCCACAGCCCCTTGTGCACTCACATCCAGGCCTCGTGAAGTCCAGTGTCATGTGCCACCGTCCCCTGGTGCTTCTGTCCCCAGCTTTAGGGAAGAAGGAAAGTGCATCCTGCAGCTGCGTGTGCTCCTGAAGATGCTTGGCCAGTCCCTGTAGGTGACAAGCGCATGCTGAATGAGTGGACCTGTCTTAGGGTGGTGACGTGGGCTTCGCTTGCCTGCAACTGGTCTCAACCAAGAATCTAATCAGCGAACAGGAAACAGTCCAATGTTATCACTGACAGCACATGGCTCTGTACTAGGGTTCAGTAGATTTTTCATTTCCTCCCCTTTCTTCTCCATAAAGCCTAGGGCCCACCAGGGACCAGCTTGGCTTCCCACTGTGTGACTACCATGCTCTCCTGGGTATAGCCATCACTTGTCTTTACAGCAACGTCCCAACTGGAAGGGAAAACCAAGACCAGGGGGAACACTGGTCCACCTTCTACTCTTCAACAGGAGCCTTGGCAACATCGTGAATTATGAGTTGGGTTGCTAACTGCTAGGTCAGCAGTTTGAACCCACCAGCTGCTTCGCAGGAGGAAACGGAGGCTGTCTGCTACCCTAAAGATTGACAGCCTCTGAAACTCTAGGGAGCAGCTTTACTCTATCCTGGAAGGTCGCTGTGATTTGGAATCAACTTGATGGTAGTGGATTTGGTTGGTTTTAATCTCCTACCTGTCCATGCCACTGAGCCCATTCCATTCCTGTTCATAGCGACCCCTCTAGGACAGAACGGAACTGCTCCACGGTTTCCAGAGTTGTCACCTTGAAGGAAGGTGACCGCCATGCCTTTCTCCCGTGGAGTGTCTGACGGGTTCAAATCCTGACCTTTGTTTGGCAGCCGAGGGCTTAACTGCTACACCACGAGGGCACCTTTCTCCGTCTGTGACAATCAATGAAGGAAGATTTGTTGAACTGAAGTAAAATAGCCAGCCTCTGCTTTGCAATGAAGAATCGGCCAACGCATGCTGAGAATGCCAAGTCCAAAGGCACGCAGCCCCAACCCGACCAGAAGAAGCAAACAAAGAAAGTAGCCGTTTCAAGCATACTTTAAAGTCATAACTATCTGAAAATTCAGAATTACGGCTCCCTCTCCCACTATAACCTTTTCACATCACACATATGTAATAGAGACCATAAAAGTTCACCCGGGCGTTCAGTAGTGCACAGCACAAACGGCTTGCACGGGGTGCTGCAGTTACTGCGGCGATGGGATCATAACTTTGGCTTTCCTCACTTTTATGCAGGCCTCGCCGCATCAACCGCGCTGCGTGCCGGGGCGGGGGCCGGGCCATGGAGATCTGGAAGACCAGGGAAGAGCGCCTCCTCTCCCCCTCCCCATCTCTGTGTTGTCTAGGTCTTTAGGCCAATTTTCCAAGTGACTGTTTTCAGAAAGACATCGGAATACACAGACTGTTTTCCTCTGACTCCATCATTTTGTTTGGGTTTACCAAATGAGGTTGATTTTCCATTCCATAACCATTTTCAACCACGGGGCCTCTCACCGCAGCGTGGGCTGTTGACAGGCTCCACACTGACGGCAGAGAGAGCACACGCCACGCTGTGAATAGGGCCTTGTGCTTCTTCCACACCTGTCTCTCGGGGCTTCTCAGACGGTGCAGGGGATCTCGGGAGAAGGGCCGGCCCTGAGGAGGTGAAGAGGGGGCGGTGGTTTTCCAATGTCTTGGCAAGAGCAGAGAGCGCTCCCAAGACCCTCAGCTTGGCCCTCTGGCCTCTGGCAAGTCCTGGTCCCCATCCTTGGCTTAGAGGGGCAGAGAAGAACGGAGAGCCCCTTCTCTCAGGGGCCCTGTCCCACGCCTCATGGTTGCACGAGACCTTCATTCTCACCTGAATCCTTCATTCAGACTCCCACTCTTTAGGGAAAATTCTAATATCTTATTGTTGGTGAGGCCATACGTAACAAAACCCACCCCCATGCAACAGTTTCTAGACATAGTCCCCACTTCTAGATGGTCTCATTTCCTGAGATTTCACATCTCCGACAAGAGTGAGCAGTCTGCTGTGCACAGGTGGTGTCTGGCTGGCTGTAAGGGACGTCGGGGTTTGAGGTGAGAGCAATGTTGACGTGATCCCCAAGGTTAGGTGTCAACTTGACCGGGC
>NW_022103968.1:8526766-8538570 GCF_000313985.2 Echinops telfairi
TGCACTAGCCAGGATGGCGATGGGCGTTCTGAGCTGAAGTGTGATGAAAGGTGACGTGAGGGAGTTGCTTTGCTTCAAGGGTTTCAAAGTCATCAGGTCAGGGGCTTGGGGCCTCCTCCAGCCTCAATGGATCTGGTAAGATTGAATCTTTGAAACAGTCAAAGTTTCATGTCAACCCTTTTAGGTGTGGTGGTTATAAGTAGGGCCGCTAACCTCGAGGTCAGCAGGTAGAAACCACCGCTCTGCGGGGGAAAGATGAGCCGCTCTACTCCCGTCAAGAGTGACGATCGTGGAAACCCACAGGGGCAGTTCTACCCTGCCCTCTAGGGTCTGCATGAGTCAGAATGGACTCGCGGGCAGGAAGTTTGGTTTTGATTTTCCAAACTCTCCTTCCTTATCCCCAGAAGGAGGTCCCCAAGACCAGAAGGCTGTGTGGAAAAGCGGAAGATGACCACAACAGATCGTATGGTCAACAGATGGAGGTTGACCACATCAGGGCATAACTGCCAAATGACATCATTATGTACTTGTCAAATGACATCATTATGTACTTGTCAAATGACATCTTTATGTACTTGTCAAATGACATCTTTATGTACTTGTCAAATGACATCATTATGTACTTGTCAAATGACATCATGAGAGAACTGCCGACACACCGAGGATCCTGGTCCAGCCAAGCTGACACCTAACCATCACAGCCATCACTTAGCACCTCGGTATTCGTTACTGCCAGAAGAACATGCTTACTGTGCAGAACAGGCAGAGTCTTGACGGTGGTCACAACCAACACTGGATGATGTGACGGTAAGTGAGGGGAAGGTGTATCGTAAGCATCTTCCCTCAAAGTGGAGAATGGACAAAGATTCTTCTTTCCAGAACCCGTCAGCCTAAAGCTTGCTATTAAGGGATTTTATATCCTTGGACCTTCTGGTGGGGCCTTGTTTTTCTACCCTTTCATCATTATCGCCGTCTTCTCTATGGAATGCCCAAGACACTCCTCTCTGCGCCATAAACACCCTGTTCCCAGATCAGGCCGTGTGAGCTAGAAGACGGAATTGTAGAATAAATTCAGAGCCCAAGGTAGTACTAGGGATAGGTACCAAACACACTTTATCAAGCCGGTTCTGACTCATAGCAACCCTATTGGACAGGTTAGAACTGCCCCCCTGTGAGTTTCCGAACCTGTGACTCTTATAACTCCTTGGTAACTCTTT
Organism: Echinops telfairi; assembly: GCF_000313985.2. NCBI lineage: Eukaryota > Metazoa > Chordata > Mammalia > Afrosoricida > Tenrecidae > Echinops > Echinops telfairi. Next base: position 8,527,984 of record NW_022103968.1, read on the forward strand.
AAGGAGAAAGCCTGTCTTTCTCCCTTGAAAGTGGCTGGTGGTTTCGAACTGCTGACCCTGTGGTCAGCAGCCCACCAGGTAACCACTATGCCACCAGAGCCTGTAAGGATAGGGACCAGGAAAGTCCAAATGGCAGGTCCTTAGAGGCACACCGGTTACCGTGCTCAGCTGCTAACTATGAGGTTGACGGTTCAAACCCACCAACGGAGTCAGTCTGCATCTGTGAAAGATTTACAGTCACAGAAACCCTGGGCGGTGGGGGGTGCGGGTGGGGGACTTCTACCCCTTCCTACAGCGTCTCCAGGAATTGGAATCGACAGTCATCATCATCAACAACAACAACACACACATGTTTAAGGGCGGTGGGAAAGCTGCCTGAGGGCCTATTGGGCTGCCTGTTTCTTCAGAGCAGAGTCAGTCTGTGATAAATGGCTGTGGTTCTTGGAATGTCTTAGGCTCCTACATCTTATTTTCTGTTTAGTTTACTTTGGTGAGTGTCTGTTGGTAATTCCTGTCAGCTGCACTTTGGAACATTGCAAACATCTCTTTGGCAGTACTTTAGAGGAAAAATCTAGGCAGGTTTTGGAGCGAAGGCCAGACACTGTGCCCCTGAAGGCGGCCAGTGGGGGCAGTGGGGTTGTTCCTTTGGGGGTAGGAGGAGGGGCGGAATGGCTTGCGGGACAGAGTGTCCTTGTGGTGGCATGGGCCTGAGCAATTACAGAGCTCCCCCCACTAATGCCCACTCCAGCGAGAAAGGCTGGCAGGCTGAGCCTTCCTTCTGCAGGCACCTCTGGACATAGGCTGTTTTGCAAGAAGGCAAGAAAAGGGTGAGAGGAAGAAAGATGGGGATTTCTGCCCTCCATGCACCCCTTCCTGATGCGCCCACCTCATTTCTGTCTCAGGCCCAGAGGCAGTAACGCACGGCAATTTTCCCACTGCCAAGAGGGCAGCTCATTCCTATCCAGCTGCTGGAGTTTAAGATCTTGAATTCAAGGCAGGCCTTCGGTGAGACAGACAGAGAGAGAGAGAGAGAGAGAGAGAGAGAGAGAGAGAGAGAGAGAGAGAGAGAGGTCGAGAAAGAGATGACCAATCGCGTAGGAGGAGAGGGGCCATCGAGGTTGGACATGGTTCCACCAGGTGTATGAAGAGGGCAAAACATGGAGAAAGAGTAGAGAAATCCCAAGGGAGCTGGTGACAAACCCACACCACAGGGGTCTGTGCCAGAAAATGATTTCTCTCTCTCTCTCTCTCTCTCTCTCTTTCATGGGCCGCGATGGCACCCCCACAATCATTATGCCCCTTCTTGGATCTGCCAACCTTAGCTTAGCACCTCTTGGTCCCAAAGGACCACTCAAACCCCAGCCATCACATTCACCTGCCGATCGCAGGAGGCTGGAGGAGGGAACCAGGGCCTGGGGCGGGAGATGGGCTGTGATGTCACTGTTTCACTTAGTCATCCTTTCAACTCCGAGTTCTGCTTGGGCCTTGCTGGAATCTGGATTCATCCATGCCATGAGTCAGCCATGTCCACAGTCAGTGTGAATGTGTGTGTGTGTGTGTGTGCTTGTCTACAGAGCTGTGCTAGCATTCATTTAACTTGTATGGGCTTGCGTGCTCACCTGCACATGCCTGCGCTGTTTGGGTGCATGTGTGTCTGCCAGCCACAGCTGGGGTATCAGGCAAACCCATCAGCCATTGAGTGGGCCCTGGCCCATGGTAACCCCGTAAACAACAAAATGAACTGCTGCCCAGGCCCGCACCCTCCACCGACTGCTCGTGGGCTGGACCTCTGTGAGACTGAAAGGCTGTCTTCTGGAAAGCTCTAGGAAGCAGCTCTACCCTGCACACATGGGCGGGGTGGGGGTGGGGGCAGGAGCTGGACCAACTGGTGGACAACCCGTCCCACCACCAGTGTCCACCTCCAGGGAGGGCCCTTAGCATCCAGGGAAGCCTCTCCACCTGTCAAATTCCCGCCGCCACCACCCCGTCCCCACACCGGGTCACCTTCAGTCTGAGGTGCCCAGACCAAGAGTGACAAGGACAGCAGGCAACGCTGTGGCCACCCGAGTGCAGGGCAGGAACTGGGATCTGGACCAGCCTCGCAACGGAGCTGCCAGGAGACTCCACAGACCACACCTGAGGAGCTGGGAGCTGAGAGGGTTAGGACCCCTGGCCACGTCCGTCCCTCGGCCGGGCAGTCAGCGAGGACCTGTGCCTGGCCGGTGGTTTCCAGTGCCCTGGTAGGTGAGCTGTGTGCCAGGCAGACACGGTCTGGCTTTTCAAACCTGTGAACGTGTTCAGAACTTTCAACCTCCCCCCGCCCAGCTCCTCTGGAGGCAAAGAAAGAAGCCAGCCTTGCAGATGGCAGGCCTTGTTCCCGGCTCAGGATGGTGTGCGTACATCCGGCGCTGGGGAGCAGACAAGGCTCGTTACAAGAAGGTTCCCTTCTGCTGGTGCTTCCAAATCTCAATCTAGCACCAGAGCAGTTCTTCAAGAGAGCCCCGGTCTGCGGCAGCACCCCTGTAAAGCCCCGCTGGCTGTGGACTCCTGTGAATCAGGGAATTGGGGTTTTACTTAGGAGCTTCAGCAACCCCTGAGTGGCCCGTGGTGTGGCCCCTGCACCCGTGTCCCTGTGCCCTACCCCAGATGGCCACACTGGGCCCTGTGCATGCTGCTGCCTGCTCAGCACACAGCCTGACTGTGTCTGATGCTTTGATCCCAGCTCTTGCCGGACCCGAGGCCCTCAGGGAAGCATCTGCACACGCCTATTCTCCGTCCAGACATGCTCCCCTCCTCCTCGGCTCAGGAAGCTGCTGCTGCACAGAGCCCGGGGCCGGGGCCAGGGCCGGCTGGGGTAAGAGGAGCGCTCAGCCTGGCACGAATGTGCCCCAGGAGCCAAGTCCCCACCCGCCTGAGCCAAGTCCCCACAGGCCTGAGGCACGGCTCCACTTCAGGGAGGCGTTGGAGGAAGGGCCCTCTTTCTCGGTGCCCTTCAGCTCAAGCCCCCCTCCCCCAGGAAGAAGGAAAAAAACGACCTTGCCTTGTTTTCTTGGGGTGGAGAGGTTTCCATGCATGTTGGAAATGACGTCTTGGTGGCATAGTGGGTTATGCGTGGGTGGGTCAAACCCACCAGCCGCTCGCCGGGAGAAAGAGGAAGGTTCTGGTCCCGTAAAGACTGACAGCCTTGGAAACCTCCAGGGGCAGTTCTATGTGGTCCTGTAGGGTCCTCATGAGGCAGAATCAATCAATGCCAGTGTGAATGATCTGACAGGCTCCAAGGTAGGGGTCCCGGTGGCTCAGGGGTTACACACTCAACTGCTCACCGGAAGGCCAGCAGTTTGAATCCACCAGCTGCCCCAGGAAGAAAGAGGTGGCAGTCTGCCTTTGCAAAGGTCACTGCCCTGGAAACCCTGTGGGGCCCTTCAAGGGCTCCACCTGGGGGGCGGGGTCCCACCCAGCACGGCGTCGGGGTCTCCACCTGGCAGGTGCCTGCACTGAAGGCCCAGTGGTCAGTGTGGGCCAAGCCCTCACCAGCCCCAGGTGTGCTCCCCTGGGTTGGGGATTGCTGGCTTTCCAGAAGGAGAACCCCAGCCCTGGCCTCTGAGACTCCCGTGGGTGGACTTGACCCTCTGGCCTTTCCGTGAGTAGTGAGAGCGTTCACCCTGTGCCCCAGCTGGGGTCTCCGTGGGGAGGGGTACTGGAATCTGTGTCCAGAGGGACAAGAAACCACCGAGGGTCTACAGCCAGGGTTCATCCTTTACAAAACGAGAAGCCGGCTGGGGCCACCAGCCATGGCTTCAGAAGGGCTCCGGGATGCCGGGGGCTGGGCATCTGGGTTTGGATTCGCCCTCCCTGCTGGAGGAGGCCCCAGGTGGCATAGACAAGACGGTCTGTCCTTGACTGCTTAACTGCTAAAGATTGCCGACTGGAAACAGGGGCAGGGCGGGAGAAAGGCCCTGAAAACCCTCTGGAATGGGTCTGCCCGTCTCACACCTGTGGATGGCCACAGGTCTGCTGGTGAGTTTCCCGCCCAGCCGGGAGGCAGTGGAGGAGCAAGAGGTGGCTTCTTGGCCGAGGGATGAGGAAAGGCATCATCAGACCCTGCTGGGAGGAACGTGACCACCAACTCGTCCGTTGTCAAGTACACCCTGCGTGCAAAGTGGGCGTGCAAGGCGAGGTGCTTAAGCAAAGCCTCTTCTGAGCAAAAAGAAGGGCTGGGCTATCCGTCATCTGAGAATTACCCAGGTGGGGCTCCTCCAGTTTAGACAAGACCCACAGGGAAGCAGGATGCCAGCCAGCCAGCGTTAACCAGGGGTGCAGAGCCCGCCAGGAGGGCATCGGACGAAGCTTCCCTGTGGATTTAATTAGGTTGAGATGGTGGATGGGCCCCTTAGGGAGGGAGCTGAGCATTTTAAATGATACTGAAGATAGTTTTCCCCAGGTATGCTACAGGGAGCCAAGAACCTCTCAAAAATGTGTGATAAGGCGTCTGCATGTGTCATCCGCAACTCGCTCAAACCAGCTAAGCTGCACCCTGCTTCGAGCTGCTAGCTCTGAACTGGCAGCTAGCTTGCAAGTCAGACAAGCCGGAGAATAAGAAAGACGTCATGAAGCTGGGATCGCAGGAACAGACAAGCCATGTGCCCATCTCGGACCCATCTCAGAGCCGCGGCAGGCTGCAGCACGCAGCACCATCTCCGCCTGGCTTTTCCAGGCGTGCCGTGTTATTTTGTTTACGGTTAGCATGTAATCCTCGAGCTAGTTCCGTCGCCTCTGACCCTACCGATCAGGGAGACTGGTTTCTAGTCCTTGCTATGGACTAGAATCTCATTTTAGAAAAGCCTTTGTAATTTACTGTAGCAACAGGGGGTGGGGGTGGGGAGCTGTCTGTAAAGACACATCTACTTTCTATTAATTTTCTAAATGAGCCTCTTCCCTTGGCTCCCCCGAAGTTGTGCCTGCCTCTCTCCGCGGTCATGACCGTCAGACGATGACGATGCTTTTGCAAGAGACCCAAACCCGTGGCCTTTGAATCCATCCCAACTCGCAGCGACCCTATGGGACCCAGTAGAAGGGTGTCGTCTTGCCAGACCTCTTTCTCCTGTAGATGGACTGTGAGTGGGGTCGAAACCCCCCACCTTCCAGTTAGCAGTGAACACTTCAACCATACGGCACCAGAGCTCCTTTGGGGAAGGTGGCCCCAGCCATCACAGCAGTTTCGACCCTTAGCTACCCTGTAGGGCAGAGTAGAACTGGTCCTCTGGGTTTCTGAGACCATCAGTCTTTATGGGAGCACACTGCCTCATCCTACACCTACGGAGCAATAGGTGGGTTTGACCCACCGACCTTGCGGTTAGCAGCTGCACTGGCTGCACCAGCTGGGCTCCTTGTTTGGGAAAATGATGGACTTCCAGGGGGACCTTAAAAAGCATCATCGCCTTGATTCCTGGCTGCAGATATGTTCAGCTCTCTGATCTGGGTGTCGGGTCACTTGTACCATGACAATTTCGCCCCTTCTGAATGACACATGTGATCTGAGATGTGAACAGGAGCGTCTAGCATCGTCCACAGAAGGAAGGGAGAAGGGGAGGGAGGCAGGGAAGAAACTAAAAAGCACAGAATAGAATAGGCAGAGAGAAAGAAAGCATGCTGTAGAAAGCCGTCGTCAGACGCAGGTCTCTGTCTGGGGCCCTCTGAGAGAGCAGCTCCCTGATCCACACCTCTCAGCCGCACACTGCCCTCCCTGGCCCTCTGTGTCCTCCCCTCACATGGGTGGGTGCTGGGAAAGCTCAGGGCGGTTCTTCAATCACGCCTGTGCAATCTGCTCCGGGAGCCTGCCACCCCCGACCAGCTCTCTGTGTGCAGTGCAGTGGCCCAGCCATGTCCCCACCACACCGGCAACCACGTGCGTCTCCTCTTGCGCATACCTGTGAAACGGGCACTTCATGCATACACACAGTCAGTCCTCCGGCAACGGGTATGTCACAGCAGGGTCTCAGCTGCTGGAAGTCCTTGGTACCGAGACAGGCTGTGGTCAATGGCTGTGTTCATGGGTTTACGTGGAATTGGATTTCTGCGTGTTGGCCCAAAGCCTGCTATCATTTATTTATTTATTATTTTATTTATGTATTTGTTTTAAATACAAAACTAGGTAGAGTTCCCCACAGGTGTGTGAGCATGGGGGGCTCCGCTCCCATGGAAGCACTGTTGGTGTTTGCCTCGGACTATCAGGAAAGAGTAGCTTCTGAGGTCCTGAAGGCTTGTTTTCAAATAAGCAGCTTCCTAAGTGAGGCATCAACTAAGTCCACGTGGAAGAAGCACACCAGCCTGTGTGATCCGAGGATTGTAAATAATATAATCCAGATCCGAAGGAGGGAATGGTATCAGAGCTTAAATTGTGAACACCTTGTTTGCAGAAGGCTAGGGATGACGGTGGAAGCCCCAAATCCATTTTCAGGATCCACTAAGCCTCCAGTGGATCCCCTTCGATCACAGTTGAGGAATGTGAATAACCCTGTTATCGGAGAGTGTGGTAAAGTCAATTATGACAGACGTAGTTGGTCAAAATTGGACTCATTTTAAAGCTGTTTCGGTTACCAAAAAAATGATGGGGAAATACATGTGGATCACGTGCCCCAGAGAATCCCCTCTGGCCATGGGCCAGGGCTGTGAATAGCCTTGCTACCATGCAGGATGCACTGGAAGGTGGATTGTTGCGGATGCAGTTAGGTTAAAATGTAGCACCCTATCATTTGATCTTCCTTAGGAGCCATTTAAATTTGTTCTAGTTTTTAATATTTCCTGCTTTCTTTTCTATTGAGGTTTTCATCTGGTTCATGTTGCTATTGTTCGTTTTTTGTTTTTTAAAAATGGTTTCCTGTATATGACATCCAGGGTAGGTAATCTATAGAGACGGTCACTGGGTGAGTGGTTCTTTGGGGATACAGCAGGGAAGCTTGGGGAGAAGGAGGAGCCAATCGTGATGAGGACAAGAATGAAGGAAATGTTCTAAAACTGATTGTGCTGACCACACGACTCTTCTGGATGTGAGTGAACCCCTGAATTGTATCATGTGTGAATTACACACCAATAGAACTGTTGGGGGCGGGGCGGGACGTGGGGGGGAGAAGCCATCCTTGTCAGCTGTTCATGTCTCCTCCGGACCCCTGCACACAGAACAAAACGTGACGCAGCCCCAGGCCGCTGTGACCCACAGGGATTTCACTGACTGATTCTCCGAAGTTCCCAGTCCTTTCTACTTGGTCTGAGTCTGGAAGCTCTGCTGAAATCTGTGTCGCACCACAGCACCACCCAAGCTGGGGCGTCGTCTGGAAACCCACACCCAGGTCGCCCGCAGGGAATGGGGAACGCGGCTCCTGGGCCCCTGCCGGCCCAGCCGTCGAGATGCCAGGAGCCCTGGGTAGCAGTGCACAGGGAAAGCACAGTGCATTCGCCTTCTGAGCCCCCGTCCAGCCTGGCCACCCCTGAGCTGGGGGGAAGGAGAAGATGCATGAAAACACCTCTCTTCGATGTCGGAGCCACAGAGACCCTAAATGACGGGGACAACTGCCCCATAGGAGGCCTGGTGGCACAGTGGTTAAGCACTCAGCTGCTGACCCCAAAAGGTCAGACCCACCAGCTGTTCCTAGAGATCAGCTTCCATAAATATTCCCACTGTGGGCAGAGGGAGGGGATCAAGGGGAGCGGATATCAAGGAGTTCGAGAAGAAAGAAAACGTTTTGAAACCGGCTGTGGCAGCCATCAGGCAATGCTCGATGGGGTTGAACTACGGGACGGTATGACATCTGGAAGGGCTCCCAAGAAAACGATGAAGGAAGCAAAAGATTCCCGCGGCCACCGCGTTGATCCCGACTCACGGCGCTCCCAGACAAGGCTTCTGAGGCGACCCATGAGGATCAGAGTCCACAGCCTCATCTGTCTCCCACGGAGCCACTGGAGGGTTTGAACTTCTCCCCTGACAGTGAGAAATCCAGCGATAGCGGGGCTCAGCTCCTTGAAGACGTCAGTCTGGGGAGCCCAGTAGGGCAGTTCTACTCAGCCACAGGGGGTCCCTGATTCAGATTCCACTCGGGGGCACCCGATAACAACAATACCCCCCCCTTTTTAAATGGTCTTACGCACTCCATCCGCATAACATCGCTCACTCACATCAAGAAGAGTCGTACAGGCATCACCACAATCCATTTCAGAACCTTTTCTCCTTCCTCGTCCTCACGGTTAGTCGTGTCAGGATTATTATTTTTAAGGATTGCAAAAACGTACCCGACGAAATATTCTCCCATCCAACAACTTCTGCATGTCTACTTCGGTGCCGTGATGATACCCTTCACATTGTAGATACCATGATTGGCAATCTTTTCCGAACAATCCCACCACCACGAACGAACTCAATGCCCGTGAGACAGAAACTCTACCTCCGTCACCCACGATAACCCCAGGTCAAGGTCAGCTTCTTTTAGTTAGTAGTTTTCTTGATAGGATATTCACATCAGGAATACTTCTTTACCTAAGCAGACCACCGGGTATTTCTCCCCACGAGCCACTGGGTGGACGGGGACCACCAGCCTTTCGATTAGTAGCCATGTGTGGACCTGGTTTGACCCCAGGACTTCTCTAAAAAAGCACGCAGGAGGTCCGGGGGGCCCTGTGCCTTAGGAAATCCATCTTGCCCACAGCAGTGGGAAGCCGGGTGCGGTCGGAACTTTCAGACTCTGTTCTCATTCACTTTCACGGTTTTGTTTGACCCGGAAGAATCCTTGCGGGTGACGGCTTCTCCCCTCTCAGACCCCTGTCCTGTTTCTCACTCCCTTTTGAAAATATTAGTGATGGTGGGGCATCAGGAGTCTGAGAAGAAAACAGGAATGCGCTAGGGTAAAGCGGAATCCTCCTGGGGATGGGGAAGAGGGTTTGGCTTTTCACGGCAGGTACGTGGACATTGGGGGCCCCCACGTCCCCCTGAGTATTTCATTTGCCCAGACTGCCACATGAAGCCCCCCATCTTTGGCCTGGGGACAGAGGCTTCTTGTGACAACGTCCACCCCATGGAGTGCAGTTCTGTGGCCCATGTTCTGGCGAGAACGCTGAGAGGGCAAGACAAACTCTTGCGGGGGAGGGGAGGCTCCTTGATCTTTGTCCCTCACCGAGATCCGTGATGAATCAGTGCATTGTCCCTGAGGGGGGACTCAGCTTCTGTGGGCAAATGAAACAAAGTCGGAACTGGAAAAAGCAGGGTCATAAATCAGCCCCAGTACAACGACCCCATCCCTGAAAGCACCTGACAGCCCCGGGGAGCGGCCCTCCACGTTAATGAGCAACCAGAGGGCCTGGCCGAGGAGGCCCAGCCAGAGCCGGAAGAAGCCAGTGCGGTGCTAGTCCCCCCTGCAACACTGAAGTCACCCAAAGTGGTGGTGCCAGCTTCAAAGCCTCCCCCACCCTCTGCCTGGTTGGTGGCTTGCGGGCTGAGTGATGTGTGGGAGCAAGCAGGCTGCCAGGAGGCCAGTGGATAGAGCATATTTTGTGTGCACTCTGCAGGAGGGGGCTTTCATGACAAAGGGGCCCTTCTATCCTCCGGGTGTTGGCTAGTGTTTGCCGGATGGGATGGCAACTGATGATGCCCTCATCTGACAGTGCGGAGTCCCCGCAGGTAGCCCAGGTGCCCTGCTGCTCAGCTGTGGTCGGGGGTCAGACCCCGTAGGCTTTGAGAGTAGAAGAAATGAAAGTAAAGGCTTGCTGATGGAGTGAACCCTGCTAGTAACTTCCCTTCCTGCACGAGGTGGTATGCCCGAGCCTCGGAGACAGAAGGACAAAGAAATGAATTGAACAAAAAGGTTCCCACTCAGTTTATCTGATATGTGCGAACACTCCTTGCTTATTGGGCTTTTCTGATCGGATTTTTGTGGACTTAGGAGGCCTGTATCTTTACCATCTTTCGTTCTTCTTGTTAGAGTGAAGGCTTAGGTACCCTAACTCTCTGGATGCACCAGACACGATACCATCGCCCAGCACTGTCCACATGGGCGGACACACACATGAGACACGGCCAATGGTGAGGGCATGGCACCGGGCAACTTGGCTGCACAAAGACCTCTCTAAAGTGGGAAAGAGCAGGGATGCCACTTTGAGCATAAGGCACGCTTGACCCAAGCCCCGGTGTTTTCAATCGCCTCGTTTGCATTCGAAAGCTGGACAGCGAGTAAGGAAGACCACAGCGTCGGTGCCTTGGAACGAAGGTGTCCACGAAGAATGTGGACAATACCACGGACTGCCAGGAGAACAGACACATTTTCTCGGAGGAAGTACAGCCAGGATGCTGCTTAGAAGTGATGCTGGCCCGCACGATCACGAGGTGTCGAAGGGATTAGGGATCAGGCATCATCAGAACAAAAAATCATATCATTGTGAATGAGGGGGAGTGTGGAGTGGAGACCCAAAGCCCATTTGTAGGCCAGTGGAGATTCCTTTACAGAAGGGTCTCGGGGAGGAGACAGCCAGTTAGGTGCGATGTAGCAACAATGAAACATACAACTTTCCTCTAGTTCCTAAATGTTTCCTCTCCCCACCCACTAT
>NW_022103968.1:8538954-8541568 GCF_000313985.2 Echinops telfairi
AATGAGGAGCTGATGCCAGGGGCTTAGGTGGAGAGCAAGTGTTTTGAGAATGATGAGGGCAATGAATGTACAAATGTGCTTTACACACTTGATGTATGTATGGATTGTGATAAGAGTTGTATGAGCCCCTAATAAAATGATTTTAAAAAAAAGAAGTGATGCTGGCGAGACCTCATCTCACATACTTTATCAGGAGAGACCAGTCCCTGGGGACGCCCATCATGCGTCTAAAGAGGAGGGTCAACCAAAGACGGAAAGACCTGCAGGGAGATGGACGGACACAGGGGATGTAACAGCGCACTCAGACAAAGGACCACTGGTGAGGGGGGCACGGGACCTAGCAGCGTTTTGTGCTGTGGTCCGTGGCATCTCTGGGAGTCGGAACCAACTTGATGGCACCTGACCACATGGGTGGCAATAGACTCCAGGGCTGGGGTTGGGTTTCTGTAAAGAAACCCTCTGGGGGCTGTTCGGGTCCTTCCTAGGGTGTTGCTGTGAACCAGAACTGACTCGAAGGCAGGCAGCAATCGCTCGCTCCTAGGTGCTCCTGCGGTACCTGTACGGTTAGGTCTTGGTAGGCCCAGGAGGGAGGAGGTCAGGGCCGGGGATGGAGAACGTGGCTCACCACAGGCTGCAGTGTGACTGGTCCTCAAACCCAACCACCATTCACCGAGGAGCTCGTTGCTGCTGGTCTCGTTAGGTGTCACCCAGTCAGATCCTATCTACCGACCCCCGACAGAGCCAACCATCGCCCGGTCCTGTGCCCTCCTCACCACTGTGCCCGCGTCGAGCCCGTGTCGCAGCCAGGTGTCCATCCATCTCCCTGGGGCCCGTCCTCTCTTTTGATGCCCCTCCACCTTACCGAACATGATATCCTCCCACAGGGACTGGTCTCTCCTGACAACACGGCCAAAGCACGTGAGACCTAGTCTCCCCATCCTCGCCTTTGAGGGTCATTCTAGTAAGGTGGACACTCAGCGCTCATCTCAGGTGAATCCCGTCCACGATCGTGGATGGGGCAGCAGAGGACTCCCTCCAGCAGGAGATTAAACCCAGGGCACAGAGACGAGAATTTACAAGACGTCACAACGGAGGAGATTACGGCTAGAAGGGCCACGTGAAATCACCGACTACCTCTCAGAGGCTTCAAGCTGGTTCCAAGTGGCTGCAGTCCCACTGATTAGGGAACAGCACCCTGCTCCACGCCCGGCCACCCTCACACCCGGGGCTCTGCTTGGGCCCACTGTCTGTCACTGTGTCGACCCCTCCCATGGAGAGTCTATTCATCAAGACCACGCCCTTCTCCAGGGCCTGGTCTCTCCTGATATAACATGTCCAACGTTCGTCCGACCGGGTCTCGCCATGTCCACTCCTAAGGAGTACCGTGGCGCAGCAGGATTTGTACTCTTCGGCAGTGGATTCATGGAGAGCCAATCCGTCACTGGCAGCAAAAGACACCTCCGGGCTCCGGGCTGCCGGGCCCAGGGCTCTCCCCTCTGCAGTCCCTGGGAAGCCCATAAGATTACCGCTCTGATTTCTGGTGACAGCATGGTGATGTGTTGGTTGGCCTGCTGACAGCAGGGTCAGCTGTTCGAAACCATCAGGCTCTGTGCAGGAGAAGGATGGGGCTTTCTACTCCCGCAGAAAGTTAGTCTCGGAAACGCACGGGGCAGTTCTACCCTGTCCCGTCATGGTCCCTGTGGGTCGGAATCAACTCAATACCTGGGGTGGGGAGCTTTATACCTGGTGGCTCAGTGGTCCAGGGCGGCACTGATGGCAGAAAGGCCAGGTGTTTGGACATACATTTGAGCTGTTATGTGTGAGAAAGGTGCAGCCGTCTGCCTCTGTCAGGATTGGCAACCTTGGAAATTCTGCAGGGCAGTTCTATTCGGATCAGTTATTGCTGTGGCTACAGAAGACTCTCTGTGTGCGCGCGCAAAGGGTTAAGCATTCAACGACTCGCTAGTGGTGCCAACATACCCAGAGGCACCTTGGAGAGGCTGGCGAGGTAAGCAGCTCGGGAAGTCACTGTCCTGAGACTCTGCGGAGCACACCCAGGTCCAACCCGGCACAGGCAGCAAACAGCCTTTTTTGTGGCTGGAGGAATTGTGTTTATAGTCCTGGCCTGGCAGCCCCCAAACTTCCAAAGTATCTGTACCCTCAGTTCTTGCCCGCTAAACCCTGGCGTTTGGAGCTGGGCCCACTCACGGGCTGAGAAGGAAACCAGAGGAGAACCCCCTTCACCCCCGCGATGCAGCCCCCAACCTCCCGCCTTGGGGTTCAGCTGCAGAACAGAATGCCTTTGAGTTTAGAGCCAATTTGTCACAGTCCTTTCTGGATTAGGCCCCCAGGAGGCCCGAGAGATGAGCCTGGGATTCCAAAGCCAGAGGTCAGGGATTAGGGGCCGCTGGTCAGCACCCCCAGGCATCTTCTCTCCAGAGCTCAGATTAGGAGGGGGCGGGTGGCTGGTGCTGTGGAAAAGCAACCTAGGCCCCCAAGTCCCCCTCCAGCGTCCTCCAACCTGGTGCCTGGACTGAGCTCATCCTTCTTCTCACCCTGTTGGGGCAACGCTTTGTCCATAGAGCCTTTGGTGGGCAGACACGGAGGCTCTCCA
>NW_022103968.1:8543104-8545063 GCF_000313985.2 Echinops telfairi
GCTCAGGCTGCAGGGCCAGCTGCCTTCCTGACACCCTCAGAGTCCCTCCAGGCCTCCTTGTCTTCTGGCTGATTCTGATTCATGCACCACCACCCGCCTTTCCAGGATTTTCAGGGACTAGTTTTTCCGAAGCTGACTGCCAAGCCTATCTTCTGAGACACCTACCTCTAGGGTGGACATGAACCTCCAACCGTTCATGTAGAGCAGGTGAACTGTCTGCACCACCCAGGGACGCTGCGTTCCAATTTCCAGGACAGTGACTGCTGACAGCGCAGCTCCTAGGAACAGGTCACCAAGAGTGAGTCTGCAGGTCATCACTCCTGAGGCAGTTCCGGGCCCTCTGCTGCTTAACGTGGTCAGGAGGGAGAGAGGGAGCGAGATAGCACACAAAGGGGGGGAGAGAGGGAAAGGTGGGGGGAGTAGAGTAGGTGTAGGGGAGGGAGAGACAGGAGCCATCAGCTCCTCAGTGGGGTATGCCCTTCAGGAGGCATCTTGACCCTGGCTGAGGGAGGGCATTCTTCGCATCCAGAACACACGGTGAGACAATGAGAGTGAGCACCTTGCTGGGCTCCTGGTGGAGGTGGTGGAGGTGCGTGGCGTTCTGGCGAGAAAAATGGGCAGGGAGCTGGCTCTGGGAGGCGCTCAGCTCCAGGGCAGCCATTTCTATATCTGGTGAGTGTAGGCGATAGTCAGCCTTCTCCCTCAGCCCTCTTCCTCAGGGACCCTGTGCTGGGGCGTTGGGGTTGCAGTGAGTCAAAACCGACGTGACAGGAGTCGGTGGTGTGTGAGACCCTCGGGAACGCAGGTCTGGTGTCCCCAGAGGTCATTCCAAACACGTTTACAGAGCAACTAGTGGCAACCAGACTCTGCAGCTCCCCGGGAGCCCGGAAGTCAGTGGTTCTCAGCCTGCCTGATGCCGCGACCCTTTAATACAGTGCTTTATGTGGTGGTGACCCCCAACCATAAAATTATTTCCATTGCTATTTCATAACTGTAATTTTGCTACTGTTATGAATCGTAATGTAAATATCTCATATGCAGGATGTATTTTCATTGCTACAAATTGAACATAATTAAAGCCCAGTGATTCATCACAAAACAATATGTCATTCTATAGTGTGAAATATTTATTTCTAATGACAAATAAATGAAATTTTGTCTTGAAGCATGGTGCAGCATGGGTAACAGTCTTCACGTCAGTTACTCATAGGTGGGCGTATCTGCATGTGGGCAGACCCGCCTGGAGACAGATAGGGGAGCGGCGGCTCGGTTCCTAAAACCGAAATACGTGTTTTCTGATGGTCTTAGGCGACCCTTGTGAAAGGGTCGCTCAACTCCCAAAGGGGTCGCAACCCACAGGTTGAGAACCGTGGATGTAGATGGTGCTCCAAGGATGTGACTCGAGTGAACAGAGCAGGGAAAAGCCTGAGGAAGGGCCTTGCAGGACCTCCACCCGCAGATCGAGCTCCTCGGATGGCTGGCCAGGTAGCCGCTCTTTGTATTGAGTCAAGGCAGCAAAACCACGCGCCGCTCTCCCAGCGGACTGACTCCCCATCATCAGGTGAGAGTCACCATCGACATTATTTCCCAGTGAACGGACCCACTGTCTTCCTGAGATTCTCGCTGCGCAAAGACTCCTTCCTGGGGGAGCCAAGTCTGAATCTGTGGGTCTGAGCGATGCTTTAGCAAGTTGCCCAAGGAATGCCACTGGTGCAGGGGTTCTCTGCTCAGGTGCCCACAGACAGGCCAGCACGGTGAACCCACCGGCTGCCCCTTGGGAGACAGTTATGTACGGCAGACCACTCTGTGAGGGCTCACAGCCCTGGAAACGTGATGGGAGCTGTTCAGCAATGTTCCAAAGGGCTGCTTGAAGGTTTGTGGGTTGCAATGGACTTAAGAGCAGGGGTGGTCTCTTGCACTGGACAAGCCGCCTGGCTCCTGCTACCTGAATATTCCTGG
>NW_022103968.1:8547775-8549521 GCF_000313985.2 Echinops telfairi
GGTAGCTTCCCGAGGTACCTCTGGGTGGGCTAGACCCTCCAACCTCTCCCTTAGCAGCTCCATCAATTGCCCCGCTGAGGTGCCACAGTAGTGCCAATCTCTCCCACTTAATTTTGAGGCCCCTGGGGGTGGGTGGGGGGTGACCATTAGGTGCCATCAAGTCAGCTCCAAGTCACAGCGACCCCATGCAGAACAGAATGAAACACAGCCCCATCCTGCGTCATCTGCACAATGGTTCCCACGCCAAGCCCACCGTTGCAGCCACTGGGTCCATCCTTCTCATTCAGGGCCTCCCTTTTCCCCCCGCCCCCTCTGCTTTACCCAGCATGCTGTCCTTCTCCAGGGACTGGTCTCTGCTGACCACATGTCCAAGGTACGTGAGACAAAGTCTTGTCGTCCTTGCCTCTAAGCACCATCCTGGCCGTACTTCTTCCAAGACAGACTTGCCTGTCCTTGTCAGTCTTGGTACTTTCCACAGTCTTCCCCTGCACCGTCCTTCCAAGGCGTCGGTTCTCCTCCGGTCTTTCTTGTTCCAGGTCCAACTTCTGCGTGTTGATGAAGCCCTTGAGATAGATGGGTGAGGGCCCTGTATTAACGCCACGACTCGCAGCACTGACTGGGTGTGCTGGCATCCCCAAGCGCTGTAAGTAGGCGTTGAAGTCAGGGCCCTGTGCCTAGAGACAACAGAACGGAGGAAGGGCCGGGGGAGGGGAGCAGGGGCAGTGAGACCGCCAGGCAGGGACCAGGAAGGTGTGAAAGACCTCGGTGTGAGTCTTATGGGGGACAATAAGGACCTTCCTTGCCTCTGCAGTAGAGCCCTGTCCCAGGCACATTGAGTGGCCTGCCCGGAGCGAGGAGCAGTGGAACCCACACCACCAGTGGACTGTCGTGAAAGCCACAGAAAAGAGCCACGTTGGAGCACATCATCTCCCATTCCCTCCCCACTGCCTGAAGAAAGTCACAAGGAACAGGTGACCTGAGTGTGTGTCTGGGCCCCTGGGTCGTCCCAGGTGTGCAGGTGCTGCTGTGACAACAGGCTGTCACTGCGGGGACGGCCAGGGACGCGGCGGTCTGCACTGGTGTTTGAACTCATTCTCTGCGGTCCCTCGAGGACTTCCTCTCCCAGGATGGCCCCTTGGGCTTGGAGGCGTCTCCTGTCACAGGTACTCAATAGCCACGGGGAGGGGGCAGCGCTTGTAGACACCGCTTGTGCGGGCGAAGTCAGGTGGTTTCTGCCTGAGTTGGTGAGAGAAGACTCTTAGCAGCCCACCCCCACCCCCAGAGCTCCCGCCTCCTTCTCCAGCTACATCAGACCAGTTTCTTATCTTCTCAACCCTCCGGGCTGCTTCTGGGTCCCACATCCAAAACAAACTTCCTCCCAGCCACAGCCTCCTGCTGCCCAGCAGCCCAGCACCCGGCCGCCAACCTGCTGTGCTTCCTGTCTGCCTGCTCCTTGGAGCACGGGTTGGCCCGGCCAGCTGGTCCAGATGGGGCGATCCGGAGGGAGCCGAACACGTGTGTTCTCTCTCTCAGCACGTCAGCCAGGGACCCCCGCCTTAGCACACATTCCTCCCCTCGTCCCTAAAGAAGAGTTCTAAGGAGAGCCACCTGGCCCTGGTCAGCCTCTCCAGGGGCTGCGCCCGGTAGGGACATTGTGATGCTCCCCTGTGCGAGCGCACAAGGACTGGACTGTGATTAGGCTTACCCACCTGTCCCAGTTAGAAGCCCTGGTGGTATAATGGCCAC
>NW_022103968.1:8551171-8552973 GCF_000313985.2 Echinops telfairi
AGGGAGACTCCATGTGTCGAGGTGACATCTGTCAAGTGTGGCTCAGATGTGTGTGCTGCTGCCCTGAATGCTTCCCAGGAGGTGGGGCCCCAGCTGAGCAGAAAGGTGGGGTTGTCCTAGGCATGGCCCTCAGGGAGGACAGGCAGCGACCCCTCCCCCCAGGAGGGGCTACACAGGAGCAGAGTGGAGTGTCCGTTTTTAGCATCCTTGCAGGTTGGAAGCTGCTCCACTTCATGGTGATTCTGGAAGTTCAGAAAATTCTGTCCTTTCAGCAGCTCGGTCTGGCACTGACATCCTTGGGTGATGGTGGCCACTTTTCTGGTCTCTTTGGGACCCTCCAAGGGCTCACAGTGCTTGCCTCTGCCCTTCCCGGGAGCTGCTATCACTGAAAGGTCAGTGAGTGGCCATTGAGCCATCAGCCTTCCACTCCGGACACCCAGACTGTGGTGACCACATGCCGGTGCTGTTTGCTGCAGATGTCTGAATGGGGGATGCCAAGGTCGGAGGTCTGCTTGGGATGAGTCACCTGGAGGTTCTGAACAGCATGGCTTACAGGTGGACGGGGAGGAGGGGTGGGTAACCCAGGGGACAGGTGGGTCCTTTAGAGAAATAAAATCAATGATGCTCATACATACGAGCCCTGGTGGCAATGCAGTTACATGTTGGGCTGATCACCAGCCAGCTGTGCGGGAGGAAGATGGGTGCTTCTGATTCTATAAAAAGCTACAGTCTCAGCAAGTCACAGAGCTCTTTTACCATCTCCTGTAGAGTTGCTCTGAGTTGGTATTGATTGAATGGCGGTGAGTTTGGTTTTGTGTGTGTGTGTGTGTGTGTGTGTGTGTATGTATATTTACATATAAATACATACACACACACAGAGCCCTGGTGAATAGTGGTTATGCATTGGGTTACGATCTGCAAAGTCCACAGCTCGAAACCACCAGTCATTCCTTGGGAGAAAGACAGGGTTTTCTACTCCTGTTGTGATCGGTAGGGTTATTGTGCCAACCTGGCCAATGAACACATGTGGGATTAGTTGAAGGGCAGAGAGATAAATGGCTCGGTGAGCCTCGCCTTTCTTGTCTCTTGCTCTTTGATGATCAGACCAGTGTGCGGCTGCCTTAGCTGGTTCTCTGCCTCAACTTGTGAGCTACACTACCTGTGGGACACCCAACCTGTGGACTGTGTTGCTGTAGTTTGAGGTTCCTTCAAGACCTGCTTCGCCACATTACTGGAGTATACATCACTTGAGCTGGGGACTGTCAGACCCTGTCATCTGGCTGACTGTTGGCGACCTGCCTTGCTGTTTGCTGCCTGTGGCCAGATTGCCTGAATTGCTCTATAGAGGACTCAGCTGTCTGCTTCCTTGACTTGCACCCAAGGGCCTTGAAGACTTAAAGGACTGTCAGTGTACTAACTGTCTTATAGAAGTGAGTTGCACTGAGCCATTTTCACTGCTCTATGGACTAAGTAGCTGTTTATTTTGCATGTTGTATATATAGTTATCTATATAAATATATAGATAAGATCACTAGTATCCTGGTTCTGTTTCTCTAGAGCATGCTGTCTAACATACCTGTAAACAGTTTGAGACTCAGAAACTCACAGGGGCAGTTCTACTCTGCCCTCTAGGGTCACTGTCAGTGGACATCGACTAGATGGCAGTGAGTTTGGTTTTATATATACATATGTGTGTATATGTAGAAATTTATATCAAGGAAGTGGCTTACACAGTTGTATAAATGGATAAATTTGGTCAAGTTTAAGTTCATATATTGTAGACCAATGAACTAGGAAGCGGG
>NW_022103968.1:8554509-8556408 GCF_000313985.2 Echinops telfairi
GGCATGCCGCCTCCTGGACTTGCCATTTGTTTCATTTCTATCTCCCCAAGCTCTTGCCTCCCTGTGAGCCGTTAGGCCGGGGCGTTCATCGGTCTGGCTCACTGATGCCTCTCAGGAGCCCAGAGCAGCGAGTGCACACAGTAGGTGCTTCGCCGATGCTTGTTAGGTTGACCCAAGTGAACTGAGTTGGGGAATCTGGAAGAGGACCCCGCTTGGAGGGAAGTTTCCTGAGAACGAGGAGACGTGTTTGATGGGTTCTCCGAAGATGCTAGGTTGAGGGGCATGGCCTCCTTCCCCTTGCTCAGCTGGCTCGGCTCGGTCAGACCAGGAAGCTGCACAGGTGGCTGACCCCGTTCCCATGGACTCTGCAGGCCGTTGCCTCACACAGAAGCCCCCCAATTGACGTGCCTCAGAGCACAGGTAATGGAAGGACACGAGCTCTCACGGGGCAACGAGGGCTCAGTGGTAGAAGCCTCACCTTCCATGCGGGAGACCCCAGTTCGATGCGACAGGACGTAGCTCGTGTGCAGCCACCAGCCACTGCATGCGGCTGTGCTGTGAAAGAGACTTCAGTGGGACCTCCAGGCTGTGACTGATGAGAAAGAAAGGCCTGGGAATCTACAAATGAAAATCGGCCTGTGATGACCATATGGGTCACCGTGGTCTGAGCCATAGTCAGGGGTGTGATGCAGGACCAGGAAGTGTTTTGTGGCACTAGGCCTGGTGGTACCATGAGCCAGGGTCACCTCAATGGCTCACTGCTTAGTTGAATTGGACCAACACATGTCGTCTTTTTACTCCATCCAGCAGTTTTACCCAGAGGAGCCGGCAAAGACTGTGCATACCAACAGCCACGACTCTTGGAGTGGCACAAAGGCGACATTGTTCCCGGGAAAGCGGCTGCCTCTGTCTCCCTCCCGGTAAGCACCGTGTGCTGGCCTGCCGGCTCAGCAGAAGTGGCTTCCAGGCCCCTGCTGGAACCCCAGTGGCCCTTCCTGCCATGCTCGCTGTCTCTGGGGTTGCTGAGCTGGGGCCAGGCCCCCTGGGTAGAGTGTTGACTCCTCTGGCCACCTTGTGAGTGTGCACCTGGCCCCACACCCCCAGCTGCTCCAACAGTTGCAAGACCCGCCCTGAGAGCCTCTGCCATGCTTGGCTTTCTCCATGGAAATTCCAGGAGTTTCCTGCCGGTGGCCTCCTTCCCGGGGCCAATCCGGGCCTTGCCTTCACTCCCTCGGGAGCTGCGCACCAAGTGGGTACCCACACACTCCTCCAACAAGGCTCAGACATCAGGGCTGCACTGGGGTCTCCCCAGCTCTCCCAGGAACCCTCTGAGAGTCGCTGAGACCACCTCTGGCCATGCATCCTGACTTGCACCCAAGGGCCTTGAAGACTTAAAGGACTGTCAGTGTACTAACTGTCTTATAGAAGTGAGTTGCACTGAGCCATTTTCACTGCTCTATGGACTAAGTAGCTGTTTATTTTGCATGTTGTATATATAGTTATCTATATAAATATATAGATAAGATCACTAGTATCCTGGTTCTGTTTCTCTAGAGCATGCTGTCTAACATACCTGTAAACAGTTTGAGACTCAGAAACTCACAGGGGCAGTTCTACTCTGCCCTCTAGGGTCACTGTCAGTGGACATCGACTAGATGGCAGTGAGTTTGGTTTTATATATACATATGTGTGTATATGTAGAAATTTATATCAAGGAAGTGGCTTACACAGTTGTATAAATGGATAAATTTGGTCAAGTTTAAGTTCATATATTGTAGACCAATGAACTAGGAAGCGGGAAGACCACCGCTGGTAGATACAGAGCTGGATGAATCCAAGCCAGCTGGCCAGAGGTTAGGCTCTGATGACTCCTGGGTCTGCAGGCAGCATGGCAAGCCG
>NW_022103968.1:8556508-8569568 GCF_000313985.2 Echinops telfairi
TCTTTCTTACGAGGAGCCACTGTGTGTCTTCGTACTGTAAACTTTCTGGCCACTATCTGGACAGTTTGTAACTCCCAGGGACCCCAAAACCAAACCAAACGAAAACCCGCAAACTTAAACGGCCCTCAAGCTGAGTCTGTCTCATAGTGACCCTATAGGATAGAGCAGGATTGCCCCTGTGGGTTTCCAAGACTGTAGCTCTTTACAGAAGTACAAGGTCTCTTCTTTCTCTTGTGGAACAGCTGGTGGTTTTGAACTGCTAACCTTGTGGTTAGAAACCCAACGAGTAATCCCTACGCTACCAGGGCTCCAAGTCTCAGGGGCCCCGGCACATGACTATACCTGGTGCAAGAGTCCATTCTGGCCATAGCCACCCTGTGGGGCACCGCACCGCTGCCCCATTGGGCTTCCCAGGCTGCTGTCTCCCAATTTTTATCCTGGGAGCCCTTGGTGGGCTTGAACCACTGATGTTTAGGTTAGCAGCCAAGCACCATTGTAGCCCCAGGGCTCATCATCCTCAGGTCACATTCCAACTCAGGGCAGCGCTGTGGGACAGAGTCAAAGGGCCCCGCAGAGTTCCAAGGCTGTACGTTTACAGGAGCCGATGCCACCTCTTTCTTCTACGAGGGATTGGTGTGTTCCAATCGCTGACCCTTTTTGCTTAACCACGGTGCCACCAGGATCCTTTGTGGGGGAAAACAAACATCACACCAAATTCCCTGCCATCACGTCAGTGCTGACTCACAGAGACCTCTGTGGGTTCCCCGACTCTACCTGTAGAAGGCCCAGTTTCTCTCCGGAGGAGCTGTGGATGTGTTCGAACTGCCGACCGTGCACCTTGCAGCACCCCCAGGTGTTGAGTGAATGGATTCTTTCCAGGGGCCAGCTGCCGCCTCCCTCCTTCCTGATCTTTCGTCCTTGGGGAGCTCCGGGCATTCTCAGCCGTCGGCTCCGAAGCCTTGCTCTGCTGGCAGCTTTGCTGCTTCTCCTGCTGGGTTCTAGGCGCACAGTTCCAGAGTGACCGAGAGATAACTCCCTCAGTCCCTGTGCCCAGAGAAGCCCAGTGACAGGGTCCACCCACAGGGCGAGCATGGTGTGAGAAGGGAGGGCAGCGTGGGGGACTGCTGGGGCCCGGGGACAGCTTCCCCTCAGAGGACACCCTGGGCAGCTTGCCTGGGTGGGAGCTGCTTCAGGGCAGAGGGGCTCTTTTACCCCGGCGGGTAGCTCTGTGGGGTCCCGGGTGCCCAGTGGTGGTATTTATCCTTGACGAGTGACTTGTCCCCAATGTTCCTCGTCCAGCCTCATGGGCTCCATCACTCAGCACCTTCCATGGACCCCAGGGGACCACCAGGACCATTTCTCCAAGGACCTGTTATGCCTCCCTCCCCAGCCCCACCAGTGCTCCTCCCTCAGAGCTGCCAGCCACAGCAGTACGCTGCTTTCATGAAAACAGTGGGCATTATGTGGGCTCTATGCAAGCCGTGCCACCCTCTCAAGCATGAGTTTCCTGTGTGCATTCTCTGCATGTGCACATGTTACTTACTTACTTGGGTGTGTCGTAGGAGGGGGTGACCCCCCAAAACCAGAATTTTTTCTCAAAGCTATGTATTTAAAATTTCTTACAAAACAACCTTCAATGTACTTTCCATTACACTTAATACATTTGTCAAACCTGTGATTCCATTCTTGGAGACATTTTCACACTCATCGGTTTGAATGGCTAACAGCACCTTCCTAAGTTTTTCTTCACCTCTTCTATGTCGTCAAATAGCTGTCCTTTCATGTCCCTCTTAATTAGCAGGAAACAAGAAGAAGTTGTACAGAGCAAGGTCAGGTAAGTAAGATGTGTGGGGCAAGAGAGGCATGCTGTTTATTGCCCAAAACTGGTGCACTGAGATGGCTTTGTGAGCAGGTACATTGTCATGGTGGCCAAACCAGTCCCCTGTCTGCCACAAATCAGGCCTTTTTCGGTCACACACTGTTAATGCAATCTTTTCAGAACTTCTAAATAGGAAATTTGATTAACACTCTGACCTGGTGGGACAGACTCCAAATGCATTATCCCCTCACATAAAAACAAACAAATGAGCAATGCCCATTTTCTGGGTACCCCCTCGTATGTGGAAATGAAGTGTGAATGGCCACCTGCATGGGAGCATTGAACCCTGCAGCCAGGCAGCGGTTTGTGCCAACCCCCCGGGGATTATGGTGAGAAAGGTCACCACACACGACAGGGACTTCCAGGAAAAGCTCCTTGGCAGGCAGCCTGGCCTGGCTGGAGGGTGGAAAGTCGAGTGTCCGTTCTGGGTTAAGACCAGGACGGGGAACATGAGGCCCTGAGTCAGAAGATGCTTTAGAAATGCCTCCACCTGAGTGCTTCACCTACAGGCCCCAGTCCACTGATGACAAAGTGGGGAAATCAATGTCCATGCATCCTCAAAGAATAATGACGAGCCTGTCGGAACCCCGCCCCACTGGGACCACATCCAGGGACAGGGCTAGTCGGTCACATGAAGATCAATATGCCACGAGACCACTGGTACCAAGGGGGAAATGGTTGTCCCAACAAAGACACAGACTTTGACGACCGATGAGGCCAGGGCTGGTGGGGAGGGGGAGGATGAGGCCCGCCTGGGAGGCGGGAGGGTGGGAGGGAGAGAGAGGAAGGAACTACACACACAGTGGGGTGTACGGACGCTGTCACTCATTTGGTGAGAGGGACTGTGAAACTACATAGAGGTTTTGGGGTTTGCATTATGTTCCACAAATAAGAGGGAGGGGGAAAAAGAATAAAATTTAAATTGTAAAGACAGAGAGAGAGGGAGGGTCACAGCTTTTAAACCGCTGCTGATTCCCGACCCCTCAGGACCCAGCATTGGTCTGAGTGGTTGTGAGGGAAGGAACGCACAAGGAAACGGACTTCAATTCTTCAGTGTCACACCAGCCAGCTCAGACAAGCAAACCAGGAACTCCGTGTGCAAATAAGCCAAAAAGGATTACCTTAGTAAAGTATAAAATCTCTACTCTTTTATGCTATGCAGATATAGGATCAGTTGTGAGGTTGGGGTAGGACCGGGCCCTGTCTCCTGCTGTCGTGCACAGGACCCCACAGACTACATGGCACCTGACCACAGGAACAGCAACAAGGGGAGTATCCTTAAGTCATGGATTAGCGACGTCTTGCTGTAAAGGGTCAGAGGGTACATGTTGTAGGGTTCGTGGGTTACAGAGTTCCCCGTTCTGCTTGCAACCCCGAAGCAGTCACAACACACACAAACACAAGAACATGACGGTGTTCAAATACACAGAGATTTATCCTCTCGGGTGGCTGAAAGTCCAGGCTCAAGGCACCAGCTGTCGGGGAAGGCTCTCTTTGTTGGTGGGCTCTGGGGGAAGGTCTTTGTGGACCCTGTATTCCATGGAGGTCTCCACGTGGCCTGGCATCCATCTTCTCCGGGGAGGTTCTCAGTGCAGGGACCCTGGGTCCACTCCAGGTCTTCTACCTTGGTGGCTCGAAGGTCTCTCCGCTCGCTTTTCTCTCCTGAAACTAGGAAGTCCCCTTACAGCAGGTAAGGCTGGGACCTGAGTAGGATGTGGTTCCACAGGGGAACCCTATTTCATCCGCACAGCGAGTGCAGCCTCCTCCTCATGTGCATACCTAATCCTGCCTCACCATCACATAGAGCAGTGGTTCTCAACCTGTGGGTTACGACCCCTTTGGGGGTTGAACGACCCTTTCACAGGGGTGGCCTAAGACCATTGGAAAACACAAATATTTCACAACATATAATTACATATTGCTCTGTGATTAATCACTATGCTTTAATTATGTTTAAGTATATTCAATTTGTAACACCGGAAATACATCCTGCATATCAGATATTTACATGACAATTCATAACAATAACAAAATGACAGTTATGAAGTAGCAACAAAAATAATTTTATGGTTGGGGGCGTCACCACAACACGAGGCACTGTATTAAAGGGTCGCGGCATTAGGAAGGGTGAGAACCACTGACGTAGAGGCTGAGATTCACAGCACACCACAATGGAGGATAATTACATCAAATCACCCCCAGGGTGGTGACTGCATCCTTACATGACCAGCACATTGTGGCGCACCCTGGCCAGACTGAGTGGATACTTCTTTGGGGGACACACACTTCCATCCATGACAATGACCCCAGGGGATGGAGTAGAACTGCCCCATAGGGTTTCCAAGGCTGTAGTCTTCACGGAGCAGATCACCGCATCTTTTTCCCATGGAGTCAATGCGTGGGGTAGAACCACCAACCTATTGAGCCACCAGGGCTCCTTGGGATCCGGTGTAACATAGGATGTGTGACGGGACACCGAAGCCTGCACCGTGTGGACTTGCCCTGGGTTCTGTCACAGGGGCCGCGACTTGGCTGACCCAGGGAACACTTCCAGAGGCTGGAGGGGCAGGTGTGGGGTGAGGCTTGCAGTTGGCGGGGCAGAGCTGGCAAGGCTGGCAGTCTCAGGGCCACAGCGGGAATGAGCAAGCGTTCTGTTTCATTTCCCAGGCGCCACGCAGGGGCTCCTGGTCAGGTCCTCACTCGAGTTCTGCAAACAGGATTCCCAAACCAATAGGTTCAGAGACCTAGATGGTCTGCAATGTCTCCCTTGGCCTCCTTCACACCCATCACTGCCCCTGCCTGCCTCCACCCCTGCCCCGGCGGCAGTCTCATGTCCCTTTATCACACACTGCTTGCTGGAGGGTGGCAGCCCCAGACACGGCTGCAGACGCGGGCCAATGAAATGAAACCAAAGACCAAGAGATGAGAAAACCCACCAGCGAGCACACTGACGACGTGGCGGGGAAACCGGAGGTCTGATCTATGTCTGCAGGAAAGGCAGCGTGGTACTAAAAGCAGCGTGTTGTTCCTCCAACAGTGCGCTCTAGAACTGCCGTCCGACCTAGCAAAGCCCCAAAGACTGGACAGAGGGCCTCAGACAGAGGCTCGCCCACCTGTGCTCACTGCACCCGGACTCACCCCAGCAAAGGTGGAACAACCTAAATGCCCATCCACCGATGAATGGACACGCGGAAGGTGGCCCATACAGACCACAGACTATCACTCAGCTCAAGAGACAGCGTCTTGACCGTGGTGCCGTGTGGATGGAGCTGGACGTGTGACGTGAAACAAATCAGTGCCAAAGGACACACACGGCTTGACCTCACTTATACAACACAAGAAGAGCAGGAGAATGTATCGAGACTGAAGTTCAGGAGTTGTTACCGGGGTGGTGGGGTGGGGATGGGTGGGAAAAGAGGGGTTATTATTGATGGAGAATTGAGTTTCCCTACAGTGATATTAAAAAATCATATCGACTAAGGATCGGGTTCACACAGTCCAGTGACTGTCATGGCTATCGATAATTGGACACCTGTCAAAAATGGAGTTGGCAGGTGGGAAAAAGGCTGAGCATGTAGGTATCTTTGGAAGTAGTTCAGGGCCTGGGTTATCGTCACGGCAGCCCTCCGCAAGGAAGGGCTCACCGTCTCTTTTCTGGTGTGGCCTCCGAGTGTGAGCATCTTCCAGTGACTCTTTACTTATTAAGGCGCTCTGGAGGCGTAGTGGGTTACACGTTGGGCTGCTAACCACAAGGTCAGCAGTTCTAAACCACCAGGTGCTCCTGGGGAGAAAGATGAGGCTTTCTACTCCCATACAGAGTGACAGTCCCGGAAACCCACAAGGGCCATTCTACCCTCTTCGACAGGATCTCCACGGAATGTGAGTTCCTTTCTTATTTCACTATGAGAGTGGTGGTTGTGAGCTGCTGTTGAGGAGTCCCCGGTCATGGTGACCCCCCTGCCCAGTGGAGAGAAACACTGCCCAGTCCTACACCATCCCCACAACCAATAGCAGATCAGACAGTTTTGGACGTGGCTCCCTAGGCCTTTCTTGCTAGTCTCTCTCGTCTGGAAGCTCTGCTGGCATCTGCTCAGCACCATAGCAGCGAGAGAGCCTCCTCTGGAGACAGGTGGTAGCTCTGGATGAAGGGCATTGGCTGGGGTGACCCAGGGTCTTCCTGGTGAGAAATGAGATCTCCACCGCTGAACCACCGCAGCCTGCTCATCATATTAATTGCTGCCATGTGTGAGCAATTGCTGCGTGCCTGGCCCGGTTCTTTGAATGTCAGAACCACTTATCCCCCTCTTTTGTCTTCTGCCAGACCTGCAACTACGAGCTAAGCCTGTTTTGCAAATGAGGAGACGGAGCACTGGGCAAGGTGATACACTCACCCTGTGGTAGTTATAGACTCTGTTGTCAATTTCAGACTGAAGAGTGAAGGGGTGGAGTTTAGCCTGTCAATCAGGTCGCACTTGATGACCTCATTTGGAGGCGCTGAGGAGATACATGGCTCTCTGGAGGCAGGACGCAGGCTCACTCCCTGGGAGACATGCTTGCTGACAAGACACATGGAGCCAAGCTCCAAGGGGTCATGTGGAGACCCCTGCCAGTGCTGAGATGCCTCTACTGCCACTGGACCCACAAGACTTCCACCCACTGGCCTGTGACCCTCCTGCATTCGGCATCATTGCATGTGTTTCGTGAGTCTGAAGAGGAATTTACAGACAGGTATCAGACATACGGGCTACTAATGTCAGACTTATGGACTTGATCTGGACTGGACTGAGATGGTTTCTCAATATTCAATTGCTCTTGTATATAATGTTCTTTCTTTTTTTTTTACACCCAAAAGAGTACATTTTATTTATGTTAATGTATGTTAAGACACATCTAGCAGGTATTTCTGGTGGCTTCTGACTTCAGAAAACCCTGTTTCCTTCTTGTTGTGGTTAGAGGCCCTTGAGTTGGCTTCAAGAGGTGGATCCCGCTGCTCCGCTGAATGAGACCCCACCTTGCGCCACAATTGTTAGGCTTGAGCCCAAGCCAATCTAGCTCATGAAAGGTCCTCCTCTTTTTCGATCACTCTCTTCCTTTTTTTAAAAAAAGTATTTTATCTTTCTTGTACACATATGCGTGTTTATTAATTTGTTTCTCTCGTCTACTCGGACTAACATGCCCCAAGTCAGAAAGTGGCAGTGACTTAAATGGGGCCTCCTCCGTCCGGAAGCCCAGCTACCTGGCCCAGTGCAGAGGCTTTGAAGAGCTCGGACCCAAATCTTGCATCTGCCACATCCCCGGGCCGTTTCTCGAAAGCCCGCAACCACCCCCTATCAGAAGCCTGGCAATATCTGTGCCTCACGTGCCCCTAGAAGCAGAGGCTGGGGAATGTCTCCCTAGAAAGAACTGGTTCGCGTTCACCTGTCAAGCCCACCAGTCTCTCTTTAGGAGAAAGTGGGGGGCGGGACTTTCTGCTTCCTGAAAGATTGACAGCCTCAGAAATCCACAGGGCTGTCCGCTCTGTCCTCCAGGGTCTGATGCAGGGAGTGAGCTAGGGAAGAAGAAACCTAGGGTAGCCCTGGAAGAGAGAGATGTGGCCGCCTGCTTCTGTAACCCTTCCAGCCTTGGACACCCGCCGATGGGGCTGCTGGCCTCTGGCTTCCGGGGTTGCTACCAGTTGGGATCCACTCCATGGCGCTGGGTGATGAGTAGACGGGGCTGATGCTCAGATGCTAACGGGAAAGCTGGAGGTTTGGGCCCATCATCGAACACCCTATAGGGGGCAGTTCTATTCCCACACACAGGGCCGCCAGTCTGTAAGTGTTGGGGGAAGGAGGGGAGCAAGCCCCGGCTTTTGGCAGCTGACTCTGTGGTTAAGGGCTTAATAGATGTTTATCAAACCCTCGTTTGAGGCCGCCGGTGCAGTAACCCCATTGCCCTGCAAAGATGAGCCCCCCTCACTGGATGGCAGTGCTGTTGGGGAATCGTGGCATGCAAAGCCAGCCCAAAGGACACGTGGGATGGGAAGGAGCTTTTGTGAGACAGACATAAGATGCTTGTCAACATACAGCTTCCTAGAAAGCGCCCCAATCTTAGGGCGGGCTGCATTTCCCCACTAAAATCACATAGGCGGCTGTGCGTTTCTAACCTGGCAGGCGACTGACTGCGTGTACCTGTGGCTGAGATGGACCAGCCTTGGTGATGGCCGTGGGAAGCTGATGTGTGCTGAAGCCCAGACTGGGCTGCCAAGACGTGTGTTCTGAGTCCAGATGGTTAAGCACCCATTGTTGTGTCCATTCTGACGTGTGCCCATTGAGAACCGGCTCCTGACGTAGCAGAAGCGGATCCTCGGGCCTTTTTCCAGAGGCACCTTTGCCCACGGGCTCCAATCGCTGACCGTTGGGCCAGCAGCCCACTGCATGTGTGCTGTGTGCAACAATGCAGGGATTGCGGAGGGCAGAGCAGACAGGGCGCACCCGCCAGGTCTGCAACTGGGAGGCCCGGCTAGCCGGAGGCCGGCCCCGCAGGAACCGGATACTCCCAGGCACGAACGACCCTCACCGAGTGGCCCCTGCGATGAGTCTAGAGCAGCGGTTCTCAACCTGTGGGTCATGGCCCCTTTGGGGGTGTCGACCGACCCTTTCACAGGGGTCGCCCAATTCCTAACAGTAGCAAAACAACCGTGATGAAATAGCAACGAAAATACTTTTATGGTTGGGGGGGCGGTCACCACAACATGAGGAACTGCATGAAAGGCTCGCGGCATGAGGAAGGTTGAGAACTGCTGGTCTAGAACATTCAGCCAAGCTGTGAGCTGGCTTTGCAGCAGGCTGCGCTACCAGCGGCTCGGCACGGGATTTACTGATTTAAAGGCTCCAGGACATCCTTAAAAGAATTTCAGAACTTCACAGATGTTTGAAAACTCAATTAAGTTTCTTTTTAAAAATGTTTTCAAGTTGGGAAGATGACCATGGCTCTGGGTTTTGACAGCCCTGGCGCGCCCCGATGAACCGTGGGACCGCAGCTGAAAGTCATCACGTAGAGTCCCTCTCTGCGCACTTGGCGGGACGGGGGAGGCAGGACTGAGAGGGGCCCTGTCTGCCCCTGGAGAAATGTCACCCCGAGCAGGGAGATGGGGACCAGTGAAGCAGGCAGGATGTGCCCGGTGCTAAACAAGGGGCCTTTGCCAGTGCCGGGGGTGGGGCGTTGCCATGCCAGCAGGAGGACTGAGGCAGGCTTTCTCTGGGCCAGTTGGGGGGCTCTGAATTGGAGGAGAAGAGGAAGTGAGCCAGGGCTTGGCAGGGACACCGGGCAGGGCAGGAGGAAGGAGGTGGAACGGTCACTACCCAGCTTCTCCATCTCGGGGCTCAGACTCCAAACCAGGGTCTCACCTCACCCTTTCTTTACCCCCACCCCGCATCCAGCTCACTTCTCCTGCAGCCCCTCCCTGTGAGAAAGCTTTCCAACTCCATTCATAAATAGGACATCTCCCTCCACCACTTTCTGCCCCCCAGAAAGCTTAGCTCCCACCTGGCCCTACACCAGCCTCTCCACGTTGGACCTTCACCACAGGCTTCCGAACCAGCAGCCGTTCCATGGCCACCTGGAAGGCAGCCAGCTGGGGATTCATCCTGCCCCACATGCTCTGGTACTGGCCACGACCTTCAGGGGGAAACCCTAGCCCCCACTCAGGTTGCAGGGGCTTAACCCACCCCCACCCCCACTGTCACATGTCCAGCTCAGGCCCACTTTGGGGTCTTCGCCCTTGGTGCTCCCTTGTCTCCTCATTAAGCCTGTGGTCTTGTTAGGTTTCTTGGGTGGGAAATGCCTCAACTCTTGGCTTTGCACGAGAAATAATTCACGCTGAAGCCTGGTTTGTGATACAAGTGGGTTTTTATAAAGGATAGACGTTTCAGGCGTTACAGTGAACTGAACACGGGCACCCGCAGGGCACTGCCCACCCACATGGCAGCCCTGAGGCCAGAGATGACTGTGGCCCAGCAGCACGGACCCAAGGAGGAGCAGCTGGAAAAGAGAGGGTGGTCGCCTGGTTCAGGCCCTTTTGGGGCCTGTGGTTGAGAGGTATGGTCAATGGTCCTGGTTGATCCCGTTGGCTGAATTAAGCCGACCTGCCTAGATTGGGCCAATCCAGGTGTACTCCCCACCTAGGTGTACTGCCGCTCCCTGGCTCGGAGCCTGAATTTGGAGCATGCCCAGTAGACACCCTGGTCCCTCTTCTGGCTACCTCACGGTCTCAGCTCAGGCACCTCATTCTCTGAACGCCTTCCCAACATTCCTCCTCCCCAAACCAGCCATTGAGCCCTCAGATGCCTTCTCGGGACAAGTCAGGGCTTTCTACTCCCACAAAGAGTCACAGGCTCAGAAACCCACAGGGACAGTCCCACCTGTCCCGTAGTGGCGCTGCTATGCAGCGGAGTCCACTCGAGGCTGTGAGTTTGAAGACACCTTGGCGGTACAGGACACAGCTGCTAACAAAAGGGAAAGGCTGGGGGTTCACACCCGCCGATCTGCTCCAGGGGAGCCAGGCCTGGTGGTTGGCGACCAGGGACAGACCCGAGAGCCCCAGAGAGCCATTCTGCTCTGAAACACCTGGGCCCAAACCCACTCCATGACAACCATCCGCATTTCCAAGGTCCTTGAACAATTCGAGCCCCATCGCTGACCCTAGTGCGTCTTCTTCCGAGCACCTGACCTGAGAGGGAGAGCGATGAGGCTTTCTACTCCCGTGAAGAATTGTGGACGTCTCGGAACCCCAGAGGGTCACTTCTCCCTTGTCCTAGGGCAGCGGTTCTCAACCTGTGGGTTGCAACCCCTTTCAGGGTTGAATGATCCTTTCACAGGGGTGACCCAATTCATAACAGTAGCAAAATGACAGTGATGAAGTAGCAATGACAATAATCTCATGGTTAGGGGTCAGCACCACATCACGAGGAATTGTATGAAAGGGTCGTGGCATGAGGAAGGTTGGGAACCGCTGTCCTGTAGGGTGGAGGTGAGTGGGAACCGGCTGGCCGGAGCCGAGTGTGTCTGGTTTTGTGTCGCGGGGAGTTGTCCTGCTGGGAAAGTCTGTTGTTAGGTGCTGCTGCATCCGCTTTGACTCACGGCCACCGATCAATGTTCAGCAGAAGGAAACGCCGCCCGGTTGTCCTCAGTGCTGTTGTGGGACATCCTTGCATCTAAGCGTTTGCTCTTGGTCTCACCTGAGGGCGGGCAGCTCTATAAGGGCCGGTATTTTGTCTTGTTCACAGGCAGGGACCCGGCCTTGGGAAGTCAAAGACCCCTTTGACTGCCTCCTGAATCCTGATTCCTTCTCAGAATAATGTCTTTAAATTCATAAAATGCAGTTACAAGACTGCAAAGGCAACCAACGAACCAGAAAGATCACAGAAACAGTTGTCCAGACAATTAACTATGCTTCCTTAGCATGCCACCTACATGCTAAGGCTCAGCCTGGGAGTGTTAGTTCCTAGCGTTTCCAGGCAGTGAGGAAGACAAAGGTATGTTACAAGGTGGCCTGAAAATATTGGAGTCACAGTCCATGCTGACACTCCTGTGGCTGGGCTGGGGGCGGAGGGCAGTTCCTAGGCTCATAACGGATGCGAATGCTGGATATTCGTTAGAGCAGGGGTTCTCAACCTCTGGGTCTCGACCCCTTTGGGGGTCGAACA
Organism: Echinops telfairi; assembly: GCF_000313985.2. NCBI lineage: Eukaryota > Metazoa > Chordata > Mammalia > Afrosoricida > Tenrecidae > Echinops > Echinops telfairi. The sequence continues at coordinate 8,568,074 of NW_022103968.1, forward strand.
ACCCTTTCACAGGGGTCACCTAAGACCATTGGAAAGCACATATTTCTGATGGTCTTAGGAACACAGACACTGCTCTTTTATCCATCTCCAGGGGGGTCTGCCCACATGCAGATATGCCCACATATGAGTACCTGGTGTGAAGACTGTTACCCATGCTACACCATGCTTCAAGACAACATTTCATTGATTTGTCATTAGAAATAAATACTTCACAATATAGAATTAACATATTGTGTTTGTGATGACTCACTATGCTTTCATTGTATTCAATTTGTAACAGTGAAAATACATCCTGCATATCAGATATTTACACGACGATTCGTAACAGTAACAAAATGACAGGTATGAAGTAGCAATGAAAATAATTTATGGTTGGGGTCACCACCACATGCGGAACTGGATGAAAGGGTCGCGGGATGAGGAAGGCTGAGAGCCGCTGCATCAGGTTAGTAAAACGGAGAATAACCAAGGCGTTAGGGCAGGATTATCCTCATACCTTCAATACTAACCTTTACGGAGAAGTGGGACTGTTTGCTTCTACGTGAGGATGAAGAGGCGGCGCTGTGGGTGAAGCGCTGGGCTCCGGACCCCAAGGCCGGCAGTTCAAACCCAGCTGCTCAGCTGCGTTTCAGGCAAAAGATGCAGCTACCTGCTTCTGCAAAGATGCACCACGTCATCTCGGGAGGGGCTCTGTGAATCAGATCAGGCTTGATGGCCTTCGGCTATGTTTTTTTGGGAGGTGGCGCTGGGCTCAGGCTTGAATGGTTCATTAATAGAAGATAAAATGCAAATGACCTGCTTAAAGACACTCAAAAGCCATCCCTGCGTCACAATGATTGCAGAAAGACTCGATTCATTAACCTGACTATGTTTGGAAAGGGCTGGCGGTGTGGTCTGGGTACATCTCAGTGTTAGCACTGTGTACTCAGGGAGGGATTACTCAATAAGCAAAGAACTGCTTAACGGTGACGAAATCATGGCGGGAACTGCGAGAGCAAAGAATAGAAAGAACTATTTGTTGTAACATGTTTGAGATGCAAGGCCCAGCTCAATATCAAATGCAGGCCCTTGTAACGTTTGTTTGCTCACCACCTTTTATTATTTTTTCTTGTTTTAAAAAAATGCAATTTAAAAAATGTATTATTAATCGGGAGTTTGTACATATATCGTATCACTCCATAGTTCAATCACGTTGCACAGAACTGTACAACTGCTTCCACAATCAGTTTCCAAACGTGCTTTTTCTTCCTGGACTCACAGGAGGGACACGCAGATCGCCCGTGCTGCAGGTCTGGGCGACATGGCATGCTGCCTTGGTCATTTGGTGATGTGCGCCTTCTCAGGTTTTGAAGGACACCGAGAATATAGATTTACAGACACTGAGATAAAAAAAAAAAGACACGAATAAAAATGGGAGGAATGAAACAGCTGAATTGATTTATATGAAAGCTGATTTCCCACGGCATCTTCGAGCGGAGCTCTCCCCACCCCCCTA
>NW_022103968.1:8570016-8591893 GCF_000313985.2 Echinops telfairi
GGCCAGCCTGGCAGGTATGGCTAAAGGGGTGCCTGACCCCTCCTGGCGAGGCCTGGCTCCCCTGGGCCTGGCTTCCATCTTGAGCCCAAAGCACTGAGACCAGGCTATGTGGGGGCTTCCTCCATGCCCACATTGCCAGGACAGGAGGGCATTGTTCCCATTGTCCTTTTCGGGGGCCCCATTGTCCCCGCACAAAGAGGCAGTGATTCCTTGTTTGTTTGCAGCTTCTGGTGCCAGTGAGAGGCTGCCCCGGGCCAGCAGTGGGTACTGGAGAGCCCTGAGCGCCACCGAGGAGGCACCAGGGCTGGGGCTGGTTAACAAAGAAGACCTGATGGCTTGGGGGCGAGGCTCAGGGCCCAGGACCAAGAAGGATGGCACAGGGCTGGCACATGCTGCTTCTGGGTCCAGGAGCCAAGCATCTTCTCCTCTGCACTGCCCGTCTCCCTCCCTCCCTCCCTCCTCTCCTTCTCCTGGTCCCTCTTTCCCATCGTCTCTCATTTCCCTTTCACTCCAACCTTCCAGCCTGTCCAGCAGATGCCTGCCTGCCTGCCTGTGGTCTCCATCCTTCCTCTCTGAATGCTGGACCTCCTGCTATCTCCCCTCTGACCGGTACTCCCACCCTCCTGTACCTGCCCTCCCCACCACCACCACCACTTCACAACCCACCTGTCCTGTGCCAGGGCCCCTCAGAAGCCAGAGAGCAGGTGGCTTGGCCCTGGAAGACGCTTACCTACTCAGTTTTCCTGGGATCTGATCATGTCACTGATGAGTCCACCGGGCCAATGTCTTCATCTCACGCCGTGTTGGCACTGCCAGGCTCCTCCTTGCCTTGGCTCCTTGATTTGGATGGGGGTTGCCCCATGGGTTTCCTTCTATCCCACCTCCTCCCCAGACTGAGCACCTGGGCCTGCATCTGCACCCCGCCAGTACCACCCCACCCCCAATGCCAAGGGAAAGAAGTTCACCAACCACCAGGGTCTGGACCTGGTTTCCAAACCCAAGGTCCTAATTCTGTTCCTTCTCTGGTGCTGACCAGTCCACGATCGGGGCTTTTCCCTCCACTGGGTCCACCCATAGTGGTTATACGTTGGGCTCCTAACTGCAAGGTCAGAAGTTTGAAAGCATCAGTCGCTCTGCAGGAGAAAGATAAGACTTTTTACTCCCATGGGTGGGTTCGCCTCTGGTCCATGGGAAGTATCAGCAGCGGGAGCTGTGAATGCTGTGACCATGACAGTTGTCATAAGAGCTACCACTCAGTGAGTGGGAGACAGCCCTATGAAACGGAAACTGGCTTATTCTTGTCTGCCTGGTGGTCTGCCCCAGTTTCTCTGTGAGGGTCTGGCTGGACACTGTGGACCCATGTAAGCACAAGGTCCAGCCCCCAGCATTCCGTGGGGCCGACACCCAGCCTGGCCCTCCCCTGGGTCAGCCCCAGGCCTCCAGAGGAACGGGGACTCTGTGTAGCCCAGAGATACAGGGTTCCAGTCAGGCAAAGCCCCTCCCCTGAGCTCCCCTGCTCTAAGTGCATCACCAGTGGCTTTGAGGATGAAGTCAAACCAGAGCGGATGCTCCCTTACTGAAAAGCAAGAAGCCTCATCGGCTGGTGCTTCTCCATCTTTACTGGATATTCAAGTTCTGTCAGTACCCTCAAGCCAAGCCAGGAGAGCCAGCAGGTGTGGGGCAGGGCCAGGGTTTTACATTTCTTACAAGCTCCTGGGTGAGGTAGAAGCTGCCTCAGACCACCCTAGGGGGAGCATGGCCCTCGGTACCATCTCCCTGTGCTTAGGCAGTGCAGTTGCTGGCTTCTAACAGCTTCTAGAAGACCCTTACTAGGGCCCCTTGGCTGCCCATTGATAGAACCCCGGTGTGCTGGCGGAAGTGATGCAACAACCACCTGAACTGAGAGCAGAAGCAGCCGTGGCCCCAGAGTGTGACCCTGTGGTCTCAAACGCCCCTCACAGTTGCAGCCCTGGCCTGGAGGTGCCATCTTGCTGAACCTCCGTCATGTGTAAGCTGTTGGTGTGTCTCTGGGTGTCACTCCATGACTCTCTGGGCTGCCCCATGCGGGCGGGGGTGGGGTGGGAGTATCCTGAGGCCATCTAGTCCGCCAGGTGCTGAAGGACACACCTGGTGTGGTGCATGACAGGGACCGTGCACAGCGCGGAGGCAGCTGGGATGTCCTAAAAGCAGAAGGGATCATGCGGATTTGGGACACTGCCAATGCAGGTACAGGTGCCCCCTTCATGTGTCAGAATGGAGGCAGAAGAGAGGCCAGTGTGGAGCCTGCAGGCCATGGAATGGGTGGGGGCTTCTTAACAGGAGCAGATGGGCAGGGAGGGGAGAGGCTGAGGAGGTGAGAGATCCCCTTGGAGAGGGAAAGTCACACAGAATCTCCCTGGGGCACGTGGTTTTCCTGTGTGTCCCCTCGGCTCATCTTCACCCCCATTGCACAGCAGCGAGCGCTGAGACTCCCCTACAGATGCTGTAGGCAATAAGCCCATGGGCCCCTTGACAATGGGGCTCCAGGGATGCACCAATCTCTGAGCATTCACAAGCTGCAGTGCAACTCTAGCTGCCTGACGCGTGAGCCTGTGAGCTAAGGGTAAAGAGACCACCCCACGCCAAACCCACTGCCACCCCATCAATTCTACTCACAGTGACCCTACAGGACAGAGGAGAATCGCCCTGTAGAGCTTCCAGGGCTGCAGACCTTGATAGAAACAGACTGCCTCACCCACCTCCCACAGTGTGCGTGGTCGGTTTGAACAGCCAACCTTTGAGTTAGCAACCCCATGCTTAGCCCACGACACCGCTGTGGTTCCTAAAAAAAAGAGAGAGGAGAGTGGATGAAATTCAGAGCATTTTTACTAAGGCTGTTGAATTTAGAGGGAATCTAGAAAAGACTGGGCAGTTTTGAGGAAAAACTCAGGAAATGGATTCCTTGAATTTGGAAGATCCTAAAATGCCACTGGAAATCTTGGTGGAGGGAGCAGAGACCTCCAAGCCCTGTCTGTGGACGGGAAGCCAAGACCCACGGCAGCATGACACAGCCTTGGCTGAGTGGAGCAGACCCTGAGGTGTGACACTTAGAGGGGTTCCCAAAGGAGAAAGCAATGCCTAGGCTTCCAAGAGAAGGCTACTGGGCAAAATCCTTATTCCATGGCCCGCCCACTGCTGCCCTGTGTCCTCAGGCTATATAGCAAGGGGACGGTTAATAGAATTATCTTCCAGTCTGTAGTCCAGAAAACAATGCGTCCCAGGTCATGTAAGAAGCTGTCTAGGAAAATTGTCCCACAATTTGAGAGTGGATATATGTGTACGTACCGAACCCAGTGAGCTTGCGCAGGAGGGTAGTTCGTGGAAAACCAAGCAAGTGAACACACTGTGACAAACCCCACTGCAAGAAACAAAGACAAAGAGGGTCTGGCTGGGGAAGAGAGAAGAACCGAACCTGGAAGAGAAGCCATTCCAGGGAAGACCTAGGAACACGCAGGCTGCAGAGAGCTTCATCAAACGACGAGTTCAGTCAAACAGAGCTCCCCCGAAAGCCGAGTTCCCATGGCATACCAAGATGAGACGTGCAGAGGCTGTAGAGCAAGGGAAACACATTCAGAAATAAACCCATGAAAACATCGACAATCTCATCAGCGAATTGGAAAGAGTCGGGACTAATCAAGATGCCACGAAGGATGAAATTGTTAACATGGAAGCTTTGCTGAATTCATCCGTGGTGCATACGCAGACGTAAGGCAACAGTGAAAGGAGAGGAGAGGAGAGACTTGGAGGACAAAGATGATCCAATATGATGATAATTGATCAGTCAACAAATAAAATAGAAAAAAAAATAAAACACACTCAGCTCAATCATCAGAAATACCAAATTTCTATCGAAAAGGCATCAGGGGAAAAAAATACAAAGTGATTGACATTAAACTGTATCCTGGTTGAGGATAACCTGGATATTGAACCTGGAGGATAAACAATGACTTCAGGCAGGAAAGGCCTGGGAAGAGAAGACAAGGCAGGTGTCCGAGGCAATGTCTGGAGTGTTCTGAAGGAAAGTAGGAAAAATCCAACCTTATTAAGGGACGCACGTTGTCACCCATGCAGTAGAGCAGCCAGCAGGCCCTGAGACAGGAAGGGATTGAGGCCGTGGACACACCCAGTCTGCCCACGAGATGAGCTCCAGTGGAGAACGTGGAGATGAATTGCATGCAACAGAAAGCAGCCGTGAGAGGATTGGACTCTGGAAGTGTGTGCTCTGTCAGGGATGTGCCGGTGAAAAAAGGTACATACAAGGGAAACAAAAACCAGGAAGTGCGGAAGAGGAGCTAGGAGGAGGTAAGTACACGTTTTCTCATAAAACAAACAGAAGTTTTAAGAGTTGAACATCAAAACTGCTACATAAAACCCTGAAGCAAAGCTTAATGATGGCGATGACCTCAGAGCCGGTCAGCACCATTTTCATCCCCCCTGGGAGGAGTCGTAGAAGAAGTGATAGTTTGGTGGGTGTGGGTGGTAGTGGTGGGGGCACATTTATTTGAAGTCAGAAATTCCTTAGCTTTTAAAATCTGTGCAATGAAAGTAGAGTTCATTTTAAAACATTTTATTTTCATAATGGCATTGTGAGAGGATATTGTTACCGTTCCTTGCCTCCGAGTCACCTTCCGCTCCTGGTGGCCCCGCGTCTGCAGGGCAGCACTGTACCCCGAATGGTCTGGCCACGCTTCTGCGTCTCCTCTGGGTGCTTCCAACCCGCCAACCTTTTGGCTCATAGTGGAGCCATCACTGCCCGCCTGCGATTTAGGAAATGCCAACTTGGAGTCTTTGGTATGCAGACACTGTTCTGGGCACTCAGGAAGCTAACAGCGGGCGGGGGACAGAGCAGAAAGACTAGAACATTATTCAAAAATGCTGATTACCAAAAAAAATTACAAAATTATTCCAAAAATGAGTGCTTTCCTTTCTGGGTGACAGCAAATCGAGTGTGCCTTTGAGCACTCTCGGTTACATGTTTTCATGTTCATGAAGCACAGGTATAACTTGTTTCAATAAAAACAAAAACCATCCTTTCAAGTGATTATAGCTTTTAAAACTTGAACGGTTTCACTCAGGAGAACTTGGGAGATGATTCCTTTTCACTTGCTACGTCCGCATCTTTCATTGCTAAGAATTCCGGTCTGTTTTCCCCTTCCTGCCTCTGTAACCCCGCAATGTCTTTCTCAGTTGGAGTGTCCTTTATACCAATTTCCATTCCACAGACGTTTGTAGCTGCTCTTTGTACACGTGTGATCGCCAATGCCCGTCTTCTTTGTGGCAAATACCACCCCTCGTCCCATCTTATTTTGGGACATAATTACATTCTTAAAATAATCGTTCTTTTCTTGTAAGAAGTCTCTGATCACTATTGGAAGTCAGAAAATATAAATAAATAGAAAACCAGAGTGTTTTACAGCCACATACCATTCCACCTACTCAGAAACAACTTCTATTAACACCTACAAGTATACATTTCCAGATGCTTGTCTATGTAAATAACAGTTGAGATTTGTTTTTTTGTCTTTTTTTTTTTAACAAAAAAAAAATGTCACCTTATCACAGAATAGACTGTTTTGCAATATGCGAATGTTTAACTCTCTTGGGAGAATTTACTGCAAACATCTTTGTATGTCATTACACTGTTCTCCCTTCCAAAGTTTACACCAAATGTAAGCTTTTCCTAAAGTCTCAGACTGTGGATTGTTTTATTGTCTGCCTCCTGACTCTTACTTAACTCACGACAGACCATTTGGCTGGTGTCCTGTTCTCGCCCTGTGACACAGAAGGCAGTGAATAGCTCTTGTGAACAAGTTTTGCATGGAGGCTCACACCTTTCTGCCCGACCAATGTCAAGTGGCTCAGGCAACGTCAGACGCATTTGGAAGATGTCTGATGCATATAGAAAGCTGCCATCCAGAAAGATTGGCCAAATTGCAGTCCCACCACCAGTACTGTGCTGGTTTCTTAGGTGCTGTTGGGTGGCCGAAGACCTGTGCCATCCTTGGGGTGGTGGTCATCTGTGAGCCCCATGTTGGGACAGGTAGAACTGCCCCTGTGAGAGTGTGAGAGGCTCTAAGTCTTTGTGGGGGTGGAAAGCCCCGTCTTTCTCCAGCGGAGCTACAGATTTGGGGGATCTCAGCCCAGTGCTTAACCACGATGCTGTCGTTGCAGTTGTTCTTGGCAACATGATTAAAAAGGCAACTCTTTAATTCCCTAACTCTGGTTATAAAAGGAGAATTACAGTGAACCCTTGTTTACCGCGGTTAATCGGTTCTAGATCCTACCGTGATAAATGAAATTCCGCGAAGTAGGATTCCTTATTTGTAAATCAAATATTTTCATAGTTAGAGCATAGAGGACATGAAAAAACACCCTTTAGTCACCATTACACTCGTGTTACCCAATTTATTAAACGAAAAAGGGAAAATACAGTAAAACATTTTGGACATTACAATTATCATTTATTATTTATGGCATCTAGTTTACAGCATTACATATTTCACATACAGTATTATTATACATAGTTCTTACAAATACTGTAATCAATAGCCTATGAAATGACTTAAGGGATGTACTCTACAGGTGGGTCGCCGTCTTTTTCCTCTGAAGGAGCGGGTGTAGGCAGTGGGTGCTGTTACGCAAAAACCGCGATAGAGTGAAGCCGAGGAAGTCGAAGTGCGAAGTGGCCAGGGTTCACTGTATATCTGAAGGTGGCTTTAATGTGAGATTCTCTGATTACTAGGGAGCTTGTATTTTCACTTCTACTTCTTTCTTAAGGAAAAAAATCCCTCCATTATGATGATTATCAATTTGGCCATTTCAAAAAGTAGGCATCTTTTTGTTTTGGATAAAAACAAACAGAACAAACAAACAAAAATGACAAAACCTCCCAAGCCCACGGCCATCAAGTCAATTCCAACTCATAGCAACTGTGTGAGCTAGAACTGCCTCTGGGGGTTTAAAGAATTACGGGAGAAGAAAGCTTCATCTTTCCCCCTTGGTGGGTTTGAACTGCTGACCTTGTGGTTAACAGCCTAATGTGGAGCCCACTATGCCACCGGGGCGCCACGTGTAGGAAAGATGGTAATTCTTTATTATATGTTTTCTAAATCATTTTCCTGGTTTGGCATTTAATTTTGATAATAGCCCTCTCTTGTTATTTTTTTTCCTGCAGACAAAGTTGTCAAAACTTTCTTAAAACACATTAGGGGAGCATATGGTATATTAAAAAAAACAAAAGCCCTCTGCTATCCAGTGGATTCTGACTTATAATGACCCCATAGAGCAGTGGTTCCCAACCTTCCTCATGCCGCGACCCTTTAAGACAGTGCCTCATGTGGTGGCGACCCCAACCATCAAATTCTTTTCTTTGCTACTTCATCACTATCATTTTGCTACTGTTATAAATCATCATGTAAATATCTGATATATAGGATGTATTTTCATTGTTACAAATTGAACATAATTAAAGCATAGTGATTCATCACAAACACAATATATAATTATATATTGTATACTATTTATTTCTAATGACAAATATATGAAATGTTTTCTTGAAGCATGGTGTAGCATGGGTAACAGTCTTCATGCCGGGTACTCATATGTGGGTGTATTTGCACGTGGGCGGACCTGCCTGGAGATGGACAGAGGAGCGATGTCTTGGTCCTAAGACCATCAGAAATATGTGTTTTCCGATAGTCTTAAGCAACCCCTGTGAAAGGGTCCTTGACCCCCAGAGGGGTCACGACCCTGAGATTGAGAACCGCTGCCATACAGGGTTTCTAAGGCTGCTCATCTTTACAGAAGCAGAAAGTCTCATTTTTCTCTCATGGAGTGGCTGGTGGGTTGAAATGCCAACCTTGTGATTAGCAGCCCAATGCTCTATCCACTGCGCCCTTGGGGCTCTTTAATGTAGGCTCCAGGGAAGACGGACCTGGAGATCTACTTCTGTAAAGTCGGCAGCCAGGCAAGCCCTATGGAGCAACTCCATTGTCCCACCTGGGTCACCATGAGCCGAAATGGAGTCAACTGTTGACTCTTCCAAATGTACTGCTAATGGCCTACTGTGGGCCAGGAGCTTTACAGATAACACAGTCGATGAGAACAGATTTCGCATGTGATGTGTATTATTATACTCTGTATTTTACCCATAGTAGGCTAGAGAAAAAAGGTTAAAGAAATGATAAGGAAAATACATTTATAGCATTGGTTTATCAATGCCATAAGTTTGTGTTGTCTACATTTACTGAAAAAATAAATACCTGCATCTAAGTGGATCCCCATAGCTCAAACCCATGTTGTTCAAGGGTCAACTGCACTTGACTTGTTCCTCCTGCAGCACGAATATCTCGCATTGGTATGTGTGACCGTTTTTATATCATCATTCCCGAATTTTCTTCCTCCTACTCCTAGCCTTCCCTTCTTCCTCCTTCTGTGATACTTAAGGTTTTGTGTCACCATGGCTGGACCAGGATTCTCAGTGGTTTGGCCCTTAAGACCCCATGATGTGATGGAACACAATGTAGTCACCTCCATCCTGGGACCTTCTAGGAACAGCCAGTCAGTTGTAAGAACGTTAGGATCCTCCTCCCTTACTCGGCTCACAGCCTGATGCAATCAACTGAAAAGATGCTTCTTTGGGGGTGTGGCCTGCTTCCAGAAGACATGGATGTGGTGGAAAAGCTTGCCTGCATTTTGCGGGATCTAGACCCTGTACATGGCAGTGGAAAGCACTTAGTTCGTATTTGAAGGGTCAGTCAAGTCCACATAGAAGCAGCATACCAGCCTGTGTGATCCAAGGCTTATAAGTAATAAAATGCACTAGAGTTTAAATTCTGAGCGCTCAGGATGCAGAGGGCTATGGATGGCAGTGAAGTAGGCAAAGTTGACACATGGGTAAAGCTTCCACTGAATTCCCTCTGAATAGTGAGCAGGGATATTGACGCTCGGGTGGGGTGTACTGGAAAGAGCATTACTTCCACCCACTCGATAAACCCAGAAAGGGGCAGTTTCCACTGGGTGTTCCCCTGGGGGTGTCCTTGCTAGGGATGGAAGGGTGAGGTGGGGTGGGCGGGCAGGACGTCTCATAAACAGGAGTCATGACCTGACCACCTTGGGGAGGCCCCTGGACCAACGTGTGAAGCTCCTTGGTCTATTCCAACCACGGCCCCTTTGCCGCTCTGGTAACCCCACCTGTAACTGTGATGCTCTGATTTGCCACAAACTGTGCATCTGGGGCAGTTTTCCTGCCACCCCATGGGGCATCCCATGTTCTTCCTAAAGCTCTGGATCTCAGCAAACCCTTGGGCACTAGTGTGATCCGTGCCAATGGTCTCCCCCACGTGGATAACATTTCTTTGTCTTCCCCATGTCCTGTTTAGGGATATTATAAATGTTTTCTTAAAAATAAAATCAACTTAATCAGGAGTGGATATGGACAAAGTGCTAAGAGACCCCCCACAATGCAGCCAGGACTCTATCAATGCGGGTCACCTGTGCGGTGAAGAGTTGAACTAACAGTACTGTGAAGACTTAGGGCATGCTCATGATCAGAGGGTGGATGGGCATTTGGGATGCTCATTCATTCCACACAGGTCAGTTCCTGAAAACTGGGTCTACCAGCCTGTGCACCCTAGCACCAAGCTTGTATGCTGTGACAGGCAGACCTTCGGTAGGTGCTGGTGTTTTTCGCCTCCTCTAGCGAGCCACTGACTGAAGGAGCAGGCTTGACTGTTTTCCATTTAGTGATGCCAGGGAGCAAAATTTTAAAAGACCGGAGAAGAATGGTGGCCGTGGAATGGAGTGAAGCATTTTGAACATGCTGTTAGCTTCCAGAAGAGCAGAGACATCTGTCTTGGAAGATGTGTGATCAGAATGCTCCTTGGAAGCAAGGATGGGGGGACTTCATCTCATACCCGGTGGACATGCTGTCAGGAGAGATCAGGCCCTGGGGAAGGACATGGTGCTTGGTAGCGTGGAGCGTCAGAGAACAAGAGAAGACCGGCAAGGAGACGGATTGACGCAGTGGTTGCAGCCGTGGGTTCAAACGTACCGGCGGCTGCGAGGCTGGTGCGGGCCTGAGCAGTCTTCCCTCCAGTTGTGCAAAGGGTCGCTGTGAGCTGGGACCAGCTTTACAGTACCCGACAACAAGAAACAACAAACAAGTGCCAGTCACATCGCCAGCAACTAAATTCCAACTTGCAGTGAGGCTAAAGGGCGGAGCAGAGCCACCCCATAGGGTTTCCAAGGCTGTTGTGTTCCCGGAAGCAGACGGCCACTTCTAGCTTCTGCTGAGCCGGTGGTGAATCTGAACTGCTGATGTTTGGGTAGCAGCGCGGCACGTCACCACTGCACCAATAGGTCTTATTCGGCAGATGGCTCAATCCCAGCCCAAGGACCCTTGGCTGGCTGTCATTCGACTTCTGTCTTTGACATTCTGCTGTCATTGACTGCTGCAATCGCCAACAACTTCAATTTTCCCTCCTTCGGTCCTGCTGTGTCTGGGTCCCATTGTGTGGATTTGCCCCTTACCCTGAGCTCTCGTCCCATATAGGTGGGTCTTAAAAGATCATACTGTTTCCAAGGGACCTTTTCTGTTTTCTTTTTGCCATTAAACTAGAGTATTCATGGATTTTTAAGGGGACGTCCAGAGATAGTTTAGGTTTAAGGTTTCAAGATGAGCTGAGAGCAATAGTTTCAGGGGTTCCTCCAGCCTCTGGGATTCCAGAAAGTCCAGAGCCCGTGGTCATCTAAAATTCTGTTCTTCATGGCCACTCTTTTGATGAGACTTCTTCTACAGAATCGTTGATCAAAATGTAATGTATACACATTTTGTTTGGGCACACTGCCTGCCTCTCCCTTGATGTAACACGTTTCCTGCCCTTATTCTCAGGGCTTCCCGTTCCTTTGCCCTTTCCTGCCTTCTGAGCTTGGTGTTTAAGCAAACCCTGCCCTTCGGGCATTACAGGGCTGATTGCTCAGAGGAGCACGTTACTGTCGACGTTACAGGCCTATTGGCTCTTAGACTAAACGTTGCTCCCTAGGGCTGGGCTCAGGTATCTCAGCGTCATCGTCTCAGGGTTCCATCTCCATCAGACTAAGAGGTCTGGTCTGTTTATGTTTGCTCTACATGTTCCAGGACTTTCTAGTAGGATCCTGATTAGAGCAGTTAGTCGTGGGAGTCGGGCACCAGCGAGTTCATCTGGTTTCCAGGCAGCAGAAGCTGTGGTTCGCATAGTCCAGGAGTCCCTTGGAGTCATTGTTTCCTCCAGTCTCCTATTTTCTTCACTCTTCTTGGCTCCAGATGAGGGGAGACCAAGAGTTGCAATGCTGCGCACCCTCGGGCTTTGAAGAGCACCACAGGGAGCTCTTGGTGGGGTCTCGGCTGGCCTTCCTCTGGGCTCACGAGCAGATGTTTCCCCTCCACAGATAATTCAGACCATCGCTCCCAAACCAACTGCCCTCCTGAAGTGATTTCCTATTTTTAGCAAGATTTTCCACAGGCTCTGTGTTTTGTTTACAGAATAATTGGATCATCTCTAAATTAACAAGGCATGATCACATTGTGGCCTTAATGAGCTTGCATCATGGAAATTAACTACGAACCCAAACCAGTGGTTACCAGTGGTTGGACAAAGCAGGCAGGGAACGCAATGGCAGTCCATACGACTTCTCTCTAAACACAGGCAAAATGGCCTCTGGTTTTAAAACCATCAGGAAAAAGTGTTGATGGGGGAAGTCATTGAAATCCCAGCCTTTAGCTGGCCTTACCTAAAGACGAGTAACCCCCACATGATGCCTGGGTTAAGCCTTAGACTTCTGCCTGACAAGTTGGCGGTTTGAACCCACCCAGAGGAAGCTTTAAGACTCACCCGCTCACTGCCATCGAGTTGATTCCGACTCCTACCGACCCGACAGGACAAGGTAGAGCTGCCCCCATGGGCTTCTGAGACTAACTCTCTACGGGAGTAGAAAGCCTCATCCTTCTCCCACAGGGCAGCTGGTAGTTTTGAACCGCTGGCCTTGCGGTTAGCAACACAACGCATAATCACTACGCCACCAGGGCTCCTTTAAGGCAGGCGTGGTAATCTGCTCCCGAAGGGTCACACACAGCCTTGAAGACCCTTCCAGGTCTGTTGCGTCACCCTGAGTCAGAGCGAACCAGATGACCTCTGACAACCTCCACCCAAGGGGGCGGGCCACGGGGTGTGGGAACAGACCGCGAGCAGGTCCTGCTAGGAGGACAAGGGGTCCAGACCGAGCTGGGCTTGCTCAGCGTCCCTGTGCCCACTGTGAAGTGGCAGCTCAGGCTTCAGCTGTGGAGTCTGGCCACCTCTGGGACCACCCGATTGAACACCCAGCAGAATGTGCCTCAAAGGGGGTCTTTTTTAGTTGGCGGGATCTGTGGAGCTGGTCCTTGGTGGCCGGGCTCAGAAGGGGCATGTGTTGGTGGTGGTAGGGACACAACGGCTAAATTGAGAGATGAGAAACTTTAACCTGTTCAAAAGAATCTTAGTCCATTTGTGGGCACCGGGGGAGATCGGGGCATGCTGGTGATTCAAGGATGTGAGGATCACACGTTGCTTGGGACACGGGGGAGGGAAGGGAAACTGAATTGTTTCCCGCCCCCGCCCGCCCCCCAGCAAGTAAAGGCACATGTAAACCATAGATCTGAGAGAAGTTCTGTAAACACAGTTTTATGAGCAGCATGTTGAACTGACTCATCTTGGGGTGGGGCTGGGGGAACTTGGTGGGAAAAGATTCTGTCCTGCTGAGTGCTGCCCAGTCTTCGAGAGGCCGTGAGTTGGCTGTAAGCGCACAAGAGCAGAAGAACAGAGAAGCTCCCAGGCAGGTCCCTGCTGAGAGTGGCTAGTAGGTAGACAATTAGAAGGACGATTTATGGCTTGAGCTCATCATGACATGCACAAACAGGCGAAGGGATCTGAGAAGGATTTGGGGCCATATAAGCCCTGGTGTCTTTGTTAACGATGAACAAATCATTCTCCAAAGGGGAGGGGGGGAGATAGAAAAGGCCTGGTTTATAGCATTCGCCCATTTCCATGGTGTTAATACTCCCTCCATGATGTCACTAAGCCCGACCTTGAGGAGAAGTGTTTATAGTCAGCTCCTGTCAGCCTGAGAGCTGGAGGGGCTGGCTGCAGCACACCCATCCTTCTCCTGGAATTAAGAGATAAATGCAAGCATCCTCCCCCACCCACCCGCCTTGCACTCAGGTAGACCTGAATGCAAAACCTACGAGGTGTGAACTCCGAAAACTCACTGCCATTGGTCAATGCTGACTCCAGCGACCCTATGGGACAGGGTAGAACTGCCCCTGTAGGTTTCCAAGACTGTCACTCTTTACAGAAGTAGAATGTCTCATTTTTCTCCCTCATGGTGGCTGGTGGGTTCAAACTGCTGACCTCTCTGTTAGCAGCTCAATGTGTAACTCACTACGTCACCAGGGCTCCTTGGTGTGAACTCGGCTTAGTGATTTCATAGGCGGAGAGGCAGTGGAGGTAGGGGGTTTCAGCAGGAACGTTTTGGGGCCCTTTCTGAGCATTCCCATGTCTTCGTGGGGCGCGTTGAATCCTTGTGGGTCCTGGTGAATTGTGAGCAATGTGCTGGATGCCGAGGGCCATTAAATCCAGCTCATGTGCTTGAAGCGTGCTCCAGGGTGGCAGCGTCTCTAAAGCACCCTCTGCAGACACAGACCTATCAACGAGCCGTGCACCCACGAGAGGGCAGCAGGTGAAGGACCAGAAACTTCTGATGGGACCGTCTGCGCCACCAGGTCCGTAACCAGGACGCATCAGCCGGCACTGGACTGACAATAAGTCGTTGTCCCCTGGGATATCAGGTTGCTCCGAGAAACCACTTAGTGATCTCTTTCTCTCTTTTTAAATCTTAAAAAGTATTCTCGTAACATTAACATTTCTTTTTCGCGGTTAAAACAGACACAGGAGGCCAAATTCAAGTGAGAGAAAGGTCAGCTCTCAGTCCGGCTCATGGAGAGAGGAGTCAGTGGTTTCCCACAGGGCTTTTCTCCAAAGGCCTGCGCCTTTACGGGCAGCGTGTGTGCGCGTGTGAAGGCCTATCTACTGTGCACACTATGTCTTATGGTCACGGATGATAGCACACTGTCCACATGGCTTTGGCTTTGTTTTCTAAGCTTATAGTCAAAAGGATTTCTCTCTCTATATTCAACATTCTCAGCATATATACAACATATAAGTCCATCATATGTATGTATATATATGCATAGATGTATTGTCCATCATACATATGCATAGATCATATATGTACATAATATGTAACTATATATTATGTGTAAAAATAGAGAGAGAGCACCCTGGTGGTGTAGGAGTTAGGCATTGGGTTGTGAGCGGCATGGTCAGCAATTTGAGTCCACTGGCAGCTCTGAGGGCCAGAGACTGAGCTTTGGACTCCTGTCAGGGGCAGTCCTACCCTGTCCTATAAGGTCGCTATGAGTCAGCACCGAATTGATGTCAATGAGGCTTTTTATTTTTAATTGTCAATGTAGGAACGCTGGTGGCATGGTGGCTCTGTGCCGGGCTGCTAACTGCAAGGTCAGCAGTTTGAAATGACCAGCAGCTGAGGGGAGAGTGGGGAGGATTTCTACTCTCCTAACGAGCCACTGTCTCAGGACCCGGCAGGGACGGTTCTACCCTGTCCTGTAGGGCTGCCAGAGTCAGAATCGACTCGATGACCGTGAGTTCAGGGTTTTAGTGCCAATTTGATCCCATGGGACGAGCTCCCCACAGAGCATAATACGGGAGCCAAGCCTTCTTTATTGGTTTTAGCTGAACTCTGGTTAGGTGTCAAGCAGGCTTTAAAGACTATCTGGGTAATTGTTTGGGTGTTCCTCCAGGACCCATTGCTCCAGAAGGTAGAGAGTCCATGGGGATTTAAAACCCTATTCTCCAATTCCCCCCGTGGGTCAAGAGTCTTCTATGGAATCTCAGCTTCAAAATGTCCAGTCATGGGAGCCAAAATGCCATTGGGGAGCGATGCGCAGTAGAACACACACCTGTCCTGCAGGTACAGTTCAGTGACACGGCACCTTCAGTGGCAGTACTTCCAGGCAGTGGGGGAGATGGCTAGTGACCCTTGACCTGGCATCTGCACTCAGGGGCTATGGAGTTCCTCAGAGGTTCAGTGATGGCCATGGCGAATGCATGGGTGGGTGGGATGGGTGGGTGGGACGGGGGTGTCTCCTCCAGCAACTGGCAGAGTCAACATCAGAGGCAGCGCTTCCGGGCAGGGATGAGAGCTCATGACCCCCCACATGACCCTGAACCTGGGGCAGTCGGTGTTCTAGGTCAGTCTGACCCTCTGCAGGGCTCACTTGCTTTGTGGGCAAACAACTGGCTTGAGTGTGATGGTCTCAATGACCCCTTCCAGAGCCTTGGAGGTTAAAGAGCTCAGTTTCGAACCCAAAGACCGTTGTTTTGAACCCACCAGCCACGCCGCAGTGGACAGATGTGATAGGTCACTCTCCTACAGATCCCAGCCTTGGAAACCCCCTGGGGCAGCTCAACTCTGTCCTCCCCGGGTGGCTGTGAGTCCAAACGGACTGGCCAGAGTGGGTAGATTTTGAGGCTGATCTCTTTCATGAGGGGACCACACACCCTCGATTGTCTGGGACGGTCCTGGCTTGTGCTTGGCCCTCTGGTGTAATTATCATACCATCCCATTCACTAGCCAAAGTGTCTCTGTGGCCTCTCTCGGCCATTTTACTCCTGGAAATATACCAAGAGAATGAACCCCCAAACCAAACCCGTGTCTCCAAGTTGATTCCGATTCTTGGTGTTTCTCAGAACAGAGAAGAACTCTGCCACAGGGTTTCCTAGGCTGTCGATGGTCATGCAAGCGGATGGCCTCATCTTTGTCTACGGAGCGGCTGGCGGGTTTGAACCATGAGCCTCTGAGCAGCACTCTGACAGGCTATGTGTCCACCAGTGTTCCTTGCAGCATTATTCTCCAGGGCGAAAAGGGGCACACCACCCCAAGGATCCACCAGTGGGTGATGGGATCAACAGAGCGTGATCCCCCCCGGGCACCCAGTGGCATGGTTCCTGGTCAGAGAGAGGAGTAGAGTCCTGAGAGATGCCACGACACAGAAGAGCCTCAGAAGCGTTAGTCAGTGAAATACACAAAGTCCGACCCACAAAGCCATATTTGGTGTGGTCCCCCTTCAGAGTAGCCAGATGCATAGAGGTCAAGTATATTCCCAATCGCCATGGCCTGGGGCAGCAGGGCGGAGGGAGTTCTTGCATAAGGGGTGCTGAGGTCCTGTTTGGGCTGGGAAATCGTGGTGATGGTCGGGCCGCATGGAGCCTGTGATTGCCACTGAATCGGATCCATGAGCGTGGTTAAAATGGCACCATTTGGTGACATGTCAGTTTTACCACAATCACATATTTTTACAGATGGGCTGTTTGGGCAAAAGTTTGTATGTCACCTTCAATAGCTACGTTTTCAAATGGGTATTACCTGCCAGAGAATGTGCTTTATAAATGACAATTTCTTTCCCCATGCAGAGGAGCCCTGGGGGTGTAGTGGTTAAACGTTGGGCTGCGATCCACGTGGTTGGCAGTTCAAAACCACCTGAAGCTACAAGGGAGAAAGACTGGGCTTTCTACTCCCGCCTGCAAGAGAAACCCACGACGGGTGGTTGTGAGTCAGCACTGACGCGAGGGCAGGGAGTTGGGTTTTGTGTGACGGATGAAGACATGCGCTCAGAGAGGTTGAGGTCACTCAGCTGGTGGCCAGCAGAACTCTGTGATTGAGACCCAGATCCTAGATGTGTCCGAAGTCGGCACATTTCCCCTCTGGGCCGCTAACTTCCCGCTGGGTGACCTTCAGTGTTGTCCAACAAGTATTAAGGAGCCTGCTGTTCTGATGTAGTCTTGTGGTTCCAGAAGGTTCTGGAGGTTTCCAGAAACAAGTTCAAAAAAGCTCTGCATCTGAAGTTGGTTCCTGCTAATTAGCCTCCTTCATCAAGCTCCTGCCTACGGTGCACAGCCGGCCTCTGGGGCACATCTGGTGCTTGCACCCAGGATGCTTTCCCGCCCCAGCCTCGCCTTCTTTACTGGATCATCTGAAACATAAGCTTAAGCAAAGCACCAATTAGGTAGGTGTGTTGGGCGTGGGGTATGTCTCTCTCGGCTGGTGAATTGTCTGAGGCACCCACCCGACTGTGGGAAAGCCTGGAAGGTCCTTGGAGGGCTTAAAGAGACAGCCCAGCTTATTCCCCCTGGCATGTGAGCCCAGGGACTCGGAGACACAGGGAAGGGGGGATGCTGTAGGAGCAGGGTGAGCCCTGGTGGCCTTGTGGATCAGGCGTTGGTGGGCAGTTTGATCCCAGCAGCCGCTCCCCAGAACTACGCAGCCTTCTATTCCTGTAAAGAGTTACAGTCTAGGAAACCCACAGGGGCAGGTCTCCTCTGTCCTATAGGGTGGCCAGGAGTCAGAATTGACTGGGTGGTGGTGAGTTTGGTTTGAGGTTTTGCAGGACGGGGCAAGTGAGAGATTCGGCAATGCAGAAGGCCCCCAGGGTGCCCAGCTGTGGGCTAGAGACTGGCTGGCGTGGAGTGATTCTTACACCAGGTTTTCTTGGACTCCCTCCATACTCCACATTAGCCCTCACTTTCCAGGGCCACCTCACTGTGGTCACTTGAGCCTGCGGACCTCCACGCAGATGGGCACCGCGGTCCTGCGCAGACAATGAGGCAGTTGGAGCACTGAGGCCACAGCCCAAGGACTGGAGTGTCACTGTTTGCTGTGGGCAGAGCTCTGAGGGTGGAGAGAGGTGGGCTTGGGGAGGGCCGAGGGGGCTGTGTTTGGTGGCTTCTGGTCAAGTCCCTCTCCAGCCACCTCTCCTCCTCCAGCTGCCCTGGCCATGCCACGCCATGCCAGCAGCTGGGTTGAAGCTCTTCATTCCCCAGCCAGGGTTTATGTGCCTCAATTTGCCGACAGTCCTGCCAGGAAGCTGGACCAGGAATCTCTGAGCTGACTTCAGTTCCCCGTGAGGCAGCAGGTCAGGTGTGCAGGGCAGAGCGCCCTGCCCGCCTTAGCCCAGCAGGGTGCCTCCCCCTGGGATCCCTGGCCCACGCCCACACAGTGGAGTCTGGGGCCAGCAGCATCAGCATCCCCTGGGAGCCTGCCCCCCAAACTGCCTGCATTAGACTTTCCATAAGACTTCCCAGTGCTCTGCGGGCACGCGGACCTTCCTGAGCAGTGGTTCTCAACCTATGGGTCCTGACCCCTTTGGGGGTCGAACGACCCTTTCACAGGGGTTGCCCGATTCATAACAGTAGCAAAATGACAGTGATGAAGGCTGAGAACCACTGTTCCCGAGGCTGGTCCTGGTGTGGGGGCAGGCCACCTGAAAGGGTCCCGTCAGGAGCGCTCAGCAGCCTCCGCTGTAGACCAGCGGTTCTCAACCTTCCTGACGCTGCGGCCCTTTCATACAGTGTCACATGGTGGTGACCCCAACCATAACATTATTTTCGTTGCTACTTCATAACTGTCATTTTGCTACTGTGATGAATCATCGTGTAAATATCTGATAAGCAGGATATGTTTTCATTGTTACAAATTGAACATCATGAAAGCATAGTGATTCATCAGAAAAACAATATGTCATTCAATATTGCGAAATATTTATTTCTAATAACAAATAAGTGAGATTCTGTCTTGAAGCGTGGTGTAGCATGGGTAGCAGTCTTCAAGCCGGGGACTCGTGGGTGGGCGTATCTGCATGTGGGCAGACCCACCTGCAGATGGCTAGAGGAGGGATGTTTTCCGATGGCCTTAGGGGACCCCTGTGAAAAGGTCGTTTGACCCCCAGGTTGAGAACTGCTGCTGTAGACCCTTGTTGTAATCTGTAACCTGCTTGTGCCCCTCTCGGTGCACTTACCTGTTGTCTGTTCTCCCAAAGCGCACCCTCGCCCTGGCAGAGCCCAGTGCAAGGCAAGGCTGGGCACTGTCCAGTGGATCTGGCGCACGGTCACCCGACAGGACAGAGGGAGCTGGGTTTCTGGCTGTCATCTTTGCTGGAGCAGACTGCTCCATAGTCTCTCGCTCGGAGCTGCTGGTCCCTTCACACTGCTGGTCCCTTCACACTGCTGGTCCCTTCACACTGCTGGGCTTTGGGTTAACGGCTGGGTCGTTAACCCTTGCGGCACAAGGTCTAAACCGGCGTTTCTCACAGGGAGTGATGCCTTCTCCTTGTGGGGAGGGGGTGCCCGCAAAACCAGATTCCTACACTTTATCCCAGATTATGGGCTATAGTGCCCCCCCAAATGTTAATGGCCAGTACATTTTTTTTCCCTGGAAAGGGAACAGTAGGCCGAATAGGTGTGGGAACAAACAGCCATGACGCCCGATCCATGCAGACTCGCAGCGACCCTGCAGAGCAGGCGAGACCTTCACCGAGACAAGGTCTCTGAGGCTATAAATCAGAGGTGGGGGTGGCTTTTCCTGCCAAGGACCATTTGGGTATTTATCACATCATTCGTGGCCTATGTTAAATTATCAGCTTAAAAATTAACCTGCTGGTTTTTTGGTCAAACATTGGATTGACTCAGCCCCAATGTGGTGGCTGGGGCAGCTTCTCTTTGGTAAGGCAGGTGTTGTGGCTGATATTGATGTCCTGGGCCTGTTCTGGTATCTTGGTTATGAGCTGGGCTGCTAACTGCTAGGTCAGCAGTTCAAAACCACCAGCTGCTCCTCAGGAGGAAGAAAGACTGGGTCTCCCACCCCCATAACAATTTACACTCTCAGAAACATGAGTGGGAATCAACTTGATAGCAGTGAGTTTTGCCTTGGTTTTATTTGGACTATCTGGCCCAAAGCCCGGACGTTCCCCATGCCTACCGTAAAACTTTACACAAGCAATTGGTCTCATCTCTCGTTCTCGGAGTGACTGGAGGCTTCAAACTATCAACCTCTGGTTAGCATCCCAATGCTTAACTCCCCAGGGCGTCTGTGAGCACAGGAGATGTCTTCCCAAATATGGACAGGCTGTTGGATTGAAACAGCGAATCTGCCTGGGAGCAGAGGGTGCTGATGGGAAGTGTTAGCTGAGGGGGTAAGCACCTCTTTCTGGAGTTACAGCAGGAACACCCGCTTCTTCCAAGAGGCTGTTGGCCGGCATCTCAGGATCAACATCGTGCCGTCTGTTAGTGCGTGGGACAATGACATGGTCAGCGTTCAGATGGAGGAATGGAGATCTTCACCCACTGGTGGCTGCGTGTGACCACGCCACAGGGTCCTGGTTGCGTTTTCTGCTGTCTCAGCTCTGGGGGGCTAGGGGCTCCATGAACATCGGTTGGATGCGTGGAATAAACACATCCACATTTCCGGGGGATTGGTCTGGAGTCACCTAGTGATCCATCCGGGGCTCCTCCAAGCATCTTTCCCTCCCGGGCCGGCCTCAATGTGGACGCTGCTGGCCTCCTTGACCCGTCTGTTCGGCTTTGACTTGGTTTTAGGGACCCCTGGCAGACCGCAGTTGAAGACAGCACCGCGGGAAGCAGCTAGGCTGTAGCACCCATCCCAGCCGGAACCGGCCCGGGGCGCCCTCCGCCCTCCCTGCCCAAGGCCGCTGGGATGCAGCCTCTAGTTTAGTGTCCCGCACCCTGGAGATGTCCTGTGGAGAAGACACTGTCTTCTGGCAACCTGAAGTGGCTTCCACCTCACTGGCAGGGGAGGCAGTGGACGCTGTGTGACACGCATGCCCACCCTCCGCTCTCCCAAGAAATTGATGGGCTTGGTCTTCTGGGGACTGAGGAGGGTCCTCAGAGGTCCACCTCACGGACCCCGCTGCAGTCTGTGTGTGAAATCAGAGTGGTCTGGGAGAGATGAGTTAAAAAGTCAATGTGTGTGTGTGTGTGTGTGTGTGTGTTCTTGTGCGTTTATGTATCTCTGTGTGTTTATGTGAGTGTGTGTCTGTGTGTATGTATTTGTGAGTGTGTTTCTTTATGTGTGTGTTTGTGTGTTTGCATGCTTGTGTGTTTATGCATGCTTGTATGCGTGTTCTTGTGTATGTGTTTGTGTGTGTGTGTGTTTGCATGTGTGTATTGTCCTTGTGGACTCTCCCCGTGTGTCACCCTAACTTGTTTCTTTCTTTCTTCATCTTAACTTGTGGTTGGGCACCTTCAGGCTGCCCTCCAGTCGTGAGCACCCCGTGTTCCAAAGACAGGCACGTGCCTGACCCTGTGCCCGTCACGGTTGCTGGTCTGTTGGAGTCCATTGTTGCGCATGGTGAGTTCTTCCAACGTGGCGGCTCACCTTCTAGAACAACGCTGGAACTACTTTAGAATGCTCTGCCGTGATCCATCGAGGCTTCCTTGGCTGATTTTCAGGACTCAGTGGCTCTCCAGGCCTTTCTTGCTACTCTTAGTCCAGAAGCGCTACTGAAGCCTGTCTACCACAAGTGACCCTGCCGGTATGCAGAACACCACTAGTATAGCTTCCAGCCTCACAGGAGCAGGCAGGCCACCACAGCATCACAGACTGTCGGATAGGAGTCGGGAGGGGCACTGTCTTCACCTACCATGCAGGCTGCAAGCTCTGGGGTCAACGTTCACTCCTGTAACTCCTACCACTGTCATTTCTCAAGGAGGCAGTGTCGGAAGATGCACATGGAATTTGGGACAGAAAGGGTCAGAGAGGAAGTGGGTCTGGTCTCAGGGTTGTCATCTAGGAGGGCGTCCTGCCTGCTCTGGGAACATCCCCCTGGAAGGGAGAAAAGCAAGGCGGGGCAGAATTCAGACATGTGCCTTCAAAACCTCGCACCCCCACCCTGGCC
>NW_022103968.1:8594826-8607971 GCF_000313985.2 Echinops telfairi
CCAGCCTCTCTTATCTAGGTGGACATGCAGATATATTAATATGTGGATAAAATTGGGGATGGCTTTGACACATATGAACATGGCGACAACGGCAGCAGCACCGACAAGATATCTCGCTTTTGAAGGTCTGCAAACAAGTGGCAAGATTGGGCTGTTTGCATTTGAGTGAAAAAGAGGTGAGGGAATGTTCATTGCATTGAGCACTTTCCAGATGAGCCCTGTCCGACAGGGTGCAAAACTGGGAGAGACGAGGTGGATGATGGAGAAGATGAAGGGGCACACAGACCCAATGTCGAACATCCTAAAGTATGAGGGCTGGCCCACGGTGCCACAGCAACAGACTGCCAGCAAGTCTATTCCGACTCACTCAGACCAATCCAAACGTACTGCTGTCCAGTCAGCTCAACTCACAGTGACCCCGTAGGCAGGAGAGCTGGCCCCGTGGGTTTCCAAGACAGACACTCTTTCCAGGAGCCTCGTCTTTCTCCTACGGAGCGGCTCGTGGGTTTGAACTGCTAATGTTGTAGTTAGCGGCTCCGTACACTACTACAAGGGTTCCTTTCCAACTCTGGCCCTGTCCAGAGCTTCTCAGGCTATACATCTTCATGGGAGCAGATAGCCTCATCTTTCTCCTGAGGAGCGGTTGCTGGTTTTGAACTGCCAAGCTTGTGGTTAGCCATCCAATGTTTACTCGACAGTGCCACCTGGCCCATGGCAAATAGCTGTACTTATTTCTTTTTGGCTACTGGTGGAAAATACTTTCTGGAAGCTTGACCTGGCTTATCCGGTGAAGGTCAGTGTGAGAGGCTCGATGACTCTCTTATGAAACACAGAGTCCTCAGACGAGGTGCATGTTCAGCATGTGCTGCTGGTAACAAAGAGATCGGGGTTTCAGTTCTCCCAGAGGCACTTCAGAATAAAGGCCCGGCAATTACTTTTTAATTAATTTTTCATGGTGAATTAAAGATGATTACAAGGGATTTTTGCTGGGCCTCCTCCCATCAGGGGGTAGAGTCTCTTTCCAAGTGCCTTGTCCGGGGCCAACCTCTGACTTGTCTCGGTGAGTAGGAGTGGTAGAAGGACGATCTCTAACTGCCCAGGCTGGCCCCCAGCAGCCCAACCTCAGCTGTGAGAGGACCAGAGCGAGGAGCCAGAGGCCTGCTGAGAGCCCACCGGAGTCCCCAGCCTACGGTTCCCAGCCCGTGGGCCCAGAAGAGGCAATGGGGGTACAGGCATTTCTCGGCAGCAGAGGGTCTTCGCTGAGGGGCCGCAGGGAGGCTCCAGCCTCTCCAGTGCTCATCATAGTCCTGGCTGTCAGAGAGCCAGGTGGCAGGCAGGTGAAGTTATCACACGCCCAACTGCTTTCTGGGGTGAGAGGCAGGATGGCCCCTCGGCCTGGGGAGTGGGGGTGTGAGAGGCCAGGGTGGTCCAAGGTTAGCCCTAAAGGTGAACACCTCATTCTTCAACATGACCTTTGGGAGGTACCCAAAGGAGGCTGGGAGCTGCTTCTGGCAAGCCCTTCAAAGCCAGGGTGCCTCCCGGGCTAGAGGAGTGCTCTGAGCAGCGGGTGCAGTGGCTGGTTCCCATCTTGGAGTCACTGTGTCAGTAATAATAGGAATAATAATAATAATAATAGTAATAATAATAATAATATAAAGTTCATCTAGTGCGGTGCAGTGCTGGCCCCGTGACAGGTGTGTTGATTCCCGACTCTGACCTCAGGTGTGTTCGCTAGAGCAGCAAGCACCTTGTCCCCATCTTCCCTCCAGCTTCTTTGGCTGTGGAGCCCGGCCCCACAACCGAATGGGTCCTGAGAAGCAGCTGTGAAATTAACGAAAAAAGGACGGCAGACAGTGGGGTCGGGGGCTGGCCTTTCCCAACATCAGGATCAAGAGAAAGAGTGAATGTAGTTTCCAACAGGTTCCTATAGTCTGGGGCATGCAAGCCCTGTCAATCACATACGTAGCAGCACAGTGGACCGTGTCTTGACCGTAGATGCCCCTGAGCTCATTGGGGGAGTGACCCATGCCCAGTGTTGGAGGCGGAGCATCAGAAGGGGGTCCCCTGGCCTTTGAGTGGGGAGGACAACAGACCTTGTTTGCTCTCAGAGATGGGTAAGAAGAAGCCATGTAGGCATCCTTAAAATAGTACTGTTAATTGGGGGGGGGGGGATATTGGGGGGATGATTTTTCATCTGGAGAATATGACTGGGCGCTATCTCTATCCCACAAATGGGAAGGCCTTCCTGCACCAGAGTGGGCCTTCCAGGCCCCGTGATTAGGAGCATAGAGCATTTGGCCACTTACATTCTCAGCTTCCCACCCCTAGCTCAACATCCTGAGCACTACATGTGTGGGTGAGATGCAACACACACACCCCTGGGGTGGGGGGCAGAAAGGCCCTCCCTGGGAGCCTCAGAGCCAGTTTGGGTCTCTCTGTCACCCAAGGGTAGACCTTGGTCAAGTCTCTGTCCCTCTCTGATCTCAGCCTCCCAAAGCCTGGCCTCTGTGGCCCCTGGACTGTCAGGGTCTGAGGGCTCCCCCACTGTCTTGCTCCCCTTAGTATGGAGGTCAGCAAGGGCAGCCACCTGGCCCCACGCTGGCTCTCTGGAACCTTTTGGTGCACCTGTGAATGAGTGAATGCCGGAGTAAATGAAGGGAGGACTGGCTTATTGGGCTGCCCCCGGGGTGGGGTGGGGCCTGTGGAAAAGCACCAATGAACTGCCATGCACACAGGATCAGGTGCACCCCTTTTTGTGATGGCTGGGACACAGGGAGGCGGGGATGGCCACTCCCCCACCTGCCCGTGAAGGAGGAGGAGTGAAGTTCAGAGCTGTTTCCTCCCCAGCCCCCATACCTGCTCGGCCCCAGGAGAAGGGTAGGAGGGTGGGAGGCAGATGCCCCCTTCTCACATGGCTGACCAACCCTCAGGTGCTTGAGGCAGAGCTGAGGCTGGCAGCAGTGTGTGTGTGTGGCCACCTCCCAGGTCACTGGCAGCCTCACTGGCCCTCGTCCTGGGCGGCACTAATGGTGTACACTTGGCTCTGAACCTAAATCCAGTCAGATGCACCAAGAAAGAAAAGTGTGGCTCTCAGCTTCCTTAGAGATCGGAGCCAGGCCAAGCCCACTGTGCTGCTCTTCTCTGTCACCAGGGGTGGGGTGGGGCGTTACCTGGACAGCACTGGGCTGGGGCCTCTTGGGGGTGGGTCCTCCTGGCTTGCCTGGTAGGAGCCTTGGGTTAAGACCCCCAGGCTGCTAAGGGAGAAGTTAGTAGTGTGAACCCATCCATGGCTCTGCGGAAGAAAGACCAGGCAGTCTGCCTCCGAAACGATGAGGCTTGGAACGCCGGCGGGGCAGCGCTACTCTGTCCCCAGGGACACGAAGTGGAGGCCCGTTCGACGACAGGGGGGCTGGCTTGCCCTTGTGGGCCGTCCTGGGCCCTGGAAAAGAGAGATCAGCTGCTTGTCCTCCCCTCCCCCACTCCCTAGCAAGGACCGTTCCCCTCCCTGGCCCTCCCTACATGGAATTTTTCCTCACAGGAGGGGCTCATAAAGCAGGTTTATTAACGGGCTGAAAGGCAGGACCGGGGAGCCTGGGCTGGGAGGCTCAGAGAGGCGGTCAAAGAGCTTGCGCTTGTTTATTTTCTTTACGTTTCTGAGCGAATGTATATTTCTGCATGGTGAGAGATTGGCAGCCCTGGGAAATGAGGTTTATTTATCTACCAGGCACACGGCATATAAACAGCTGCAGCCGGCCTCCCGCCTGGCCCTGAAGGGGGTCCCTGTGTTCCCAGGCTGGGCCCAGAGCTGGCCTTGGGGTGGGGTGGGGGTGGTGGGGGGAGGTGAGGAGCCTGAAACTGAAAGCAGGCTGGGCCTCCCCAGAGCCTGGACGGCAGGTGGGCTGGCCTCCCGAGGCATCTCCTTTGGCCCAAAGTCACTTCTGGGCCTTCCTTCATGTTTTCATTCAGCAAACGTGCTTGCTCCCTTGTAGGCTGGACCTCAGGGATGCCACCCAGCCTCAGGGGGACCCTCTCTGGGGGCTGTGTTTATTTAATCCCAGGCGAGCCTGCCTCTCTCTCCCAAACAGCTGTCCCTTGTCCTCCCAGCCCGTTCCCATCTACGATGGGGGAAGTGAGATGGGGGATGTTTCTGGAAACGAGGGGAGGTCAAGGCCTTGAAGAGTTGGGAAGCCATCCTAGAGATGGAGGTGGCAAGCCCTTCGTTCCCTACACATGCTGTGGGTGGCTGGGGACCCATCTGTGTGAACCCTGAAACAGTGGAGATGGATGCCTGGGCCTCACGTCTGCAGGAAAACCAATCGAGCAGCAGCAACGAGCAGGGCAGCCCTCCGCAGCGTCACAAACAAACCCACCCGCTGCCACTGAGTCCGTTCCGACTCAACGCGACCATTTAGGACAGAGAACTGCCCCTGGGGGCTTCTGAGACGGTCAGTCTTTAAGGGAGTAATATGCTGCATCTGTCTCCTGAGGAGTGGCTGATGGTTTCAAACTGCTGACCCTGTGATTAGCAGCCAACATCCTGGAGGCAGACAGACCCCCGGCCCCCAGATGATGTCCCTGCAAGGTCAGCAGGGAAAGCGTTTGGATGTGGGCTACAGGAGTGGACCAGGATGGGCTGTTTCTTGCCTGAATCTTTCAGCCGGAGGGCGTCCTCACCTTGCTCCACCTCCAGTTTCCCTTCTGCATCTCTGAGGGGAGGGCAGGCTCTTGCTCCAGTCAGCTGGGCTGCTGGGCATTGTGGACGGACGGCACTGCTGTCTCGGTGGCATAGGAGGAAGGACCTCAGCTCGGTGGTTCGAATCCGCCCAGCTTTCCCATTGGCTTCAATGGGCTGCGTGTGGCTCTGACTATGCCTGCTGGCAGCTAGCGACGAGTAACACCCACGGACTCCCTAACTGGCCACCACAGGGCACTTCTGATGGTGTGAAGAGCAGAAACTGCCCGGACCGTGGTCTTTCAGACGCAGAATGCCAAGCTATCTTCCAGGTGCCTTTGTGTGGGTTTGAATCACTAGCAGAAGCCCAAGACTTAACTGTTCCCCCCACCCAGGTACCTTCCTAACCCAGGGAGGAGTGGCTATGGTGAGCAGAGAGCCCAGGGATGGGGCAGGGCTGAGGCAGGAGCAAGGGTAGGGGCAGGGGTGAGGTACCTGGAATGATCGGATGCCCAAAGAGGATGCTGGCTTAAGGGTACAGAGAGGGTGCCTGGCCTCTTTGTGGGCCGGGACAGAGATATCCCAGCAAACTGGAAAAGTGATTGCAGCTGAGGGGAGAAAGACCCCTGGTGGGGGGTGGGGTGGGGTGCGGTGCGGGAAGGCTAGGTTGGGAGGCTGCGGCCATCCTGCACTCCCACAGAGGTGGGTTAGGGTGGGGACCCGAGACGGGAGCCATCGCTGCTGCAGCTCTTGAGACAAAGGGTGCATCGCCGGCCACGGAGCACTCCCGACCTGCGCTGCCCCAGGAGGCTTGGCCGCCCCATCTACTCGGCTGCGCGGGCCCCGTCGGGCGCTGCCGTCCGTGACCACACGGGGTCGCTGGCGCCCGCCGCGCGGAGCTGAGAACAAAGGCGCCCCGGACTGCGGCTCCGGTCACCTGCGGCCACCTGTTTCCAGGAGAAGCAGGGCTGAGCGCCGGCCTGCATCCGGTTGCCCGCAAGGAGTTAACTTGTACTCAGCGCTGCTCCTCCCGATGGCTCTTCTCCGCAGCGCGGGAACAAAATATGAGAGTTGGGGGACTCCAACAGGCGCCCCGGGTTGGTGGTTTTACGATGCGCTCTGCTCTGCATTCTGCGTCCTTCCCGGAGTTTACCCGATTCCGGCAGCATCATTTTTCTCCCCTATGGGTTATTAACGTGAACTTCTCTTCCTGTTTGGATGACGCGGACACGCACCCCAGGGAACGATTGTAACAAACCAAATGCAGAAATCGACAGAGGAGGGGGAGGAAGGCGCAGTGGACTGCAGGCCATAGCCAGGGAAAGTGACTTCCCCTGACTTCCAAATAGACCCATCTGATGGACATGCCAGGCACCTGTCCATATCTAACTTACCAGGCACCTTAATTAAAAAACAAAACTTACGCTATTGGGTTGATTCAAATTCACAGCCACCCCCATAGGACAGAGTAGAACTGCCCCTATGGGTTTCTGAGATTGTCAATCTTTACAGGGACAGACAGCCTCATTTATCTCCCTGGGATCAATGAGTGGGTTCGAACAAGTGACCTTGCAGTGACAGCCCAACCTGTTACCCATTGTGTCACCAGGACTCCTGAGGCTGAGTTATAACCGCCATGTGCATGCACCAAGTATCTACAGTGGGCCAGCCCTACAGGACACCATGCAGCTGCCCATAGGGTTTCGAAGGCTGCCCTCCTTACAGGGCAATCTGCCGTGCCTTTCCCTCAGGGACTGGGCAGTAGGTTTGAACCACTGACCTTTTGTTTTTCAGCTGAGAGCTTAACCATTGTACCAGCAGGATTTCTTCTGGGCAGGACCCAGGCTCAGGGAATTCAGAGATGAGAGACACAGATCTGACTGGCCTGGCTATTTTAATTTAGTGGTCCCCGTTTTGTCAGGTGCCCAAAGTCTAATTTCACTGGGCTTTTTCTGGGGCCTTGGCCAGCTTGCTTCTGCTGGGTTTACTCCATCTGGGTTCACAACTCAGCATCCCGAAGGATTCGAGAACCCTGGAGGGCTCGGATTCTAGCAAGGAGGAACTGAAGGCCAACAAGAACTCCCGCCAAGACAAGGGAGCTGTCTCCCATGGGCCCCATGCCAGGAGGCTGTGTGGAGTACAGGCCGTCCTCGGCCAGCCGGGGGTAGTGTGGTAGCTCAGAGATGTTCTCATTCCCAATGGGTGGCCTCTCCCATCCACTGGGAGCCCTGTGTCTCAGCCCAAGAGGCAGTTCAGAGATTCTGGGTGCATGTGTGTTGGGGGCAGGAAGGCACTTCCTGGGACCCCCTGTCTAAAGTGACCTTGTAGGAGGAAGGGATGGAGTCTGATGAGTTTGGGGATGTGGGTGGCAGGGGCTCAGTCCAATGTTGGAAATCAATTCTAATCTCAGCTTTGCCTGTCACGGTAGGCACTGGCCACTTGTGGCTACTGAGCACTTGGAATGGGACTAGTGTTACTGAAGAACTTGGGCTTTAACTTTATCTGATTTTCATAGAATAGTCCCCTTGAGACCATACTGGGTGACCCAGGCCTGGGTTATCGGCAGTGACAGGGAGTGGGGTGGAGTGCGGAGCAGGAGAGCATCGTGGGTAACAGGCGGGCTTTGTGCTCAGTCTACTGGGAATCTGCGGTGTGGTGTGGGGGGTGGTTGTACGGAGGGTAGAGGGGAGCGGAGGGGAGGGAGGTTGTCGCCCAGCAATGACAGGCCATAAATTGCCCTTAAACAGCAATAGGCCAAGGATTAGAAGGCTTTTCCGGGAGAGCCGTTACCAGTTGACAGAGGTCAAGAGCAGGGTTGCTAGACTATGGTTTCAAAATATTGGACCGTGGGTGTTGGCTTCCCTTGGCGCCAGGGACACCCTTCAGTGGGGTGTGTGTGTGTGTGTGTGTGTGGGGGGGTGTGTGTCCATGGACAACCCCACCACCTTCTTGGCCCACTTCCTGGAGGCAGGGGATGTTCAGAGTGGAGATAGACCGAAGGGAAAAAACGCATCTTTAAGACCTCATCTCCCGTATTCTAGACATGCTGTCAGGAGAGACCAGTCGCCGGAGAAGGACATCAGGGTAGGTAAAGTATAGGGGCAGTGAAGGCCCTCTTTAAGACGGATGGACACAGTGGCCGGAACAATGGGCTCAGACACAAGAACAATGGAGAGGGTGGGCAGGACGGAGCAGTGTTTCCTTCTGTTGTACACGGGTCACCATGGGTCAGAGCCAACTGCAGAGCACCTAACAGCAATACAGACCAAGGTCAGCCCGTTCTGCCAACGTGGGTGAAGGTCAAGGCACCGACTCGATGGCAGAGTTTGAGGGACCTGAGCTATTTTTAAAGAATTGTTCCAGTCCACTGGAACCCTGCTGATAAGGATCACTTTATGGCTCACCTGTGTTGACACTGAATTCTTCCCCTCCTTGAAGACGATGCTAATTTAGCTGCTGACCTTGTGAACAGGGGTGGCTAACCACCCCCTGCCCCTGGACATGAAGGTTCTTTGTAACATTGACAGCCATGGTCACTCTCTCATGAATTCTGGGAGCACTTGAGGAGACAGGAATGGGCTGGACTGGGGGTGGACGGGGAAGAGGAACCTTTGGGGAGGGTCAATGCACTCTCCTCGATCCACGCCAAGTTGAATCACTAGAACTCGTGGAATAGGTGAGTGGGTGACATGCCCTGGTGGCCCTTCAGCCACACGCCAGCTGCTCAGGAGACCACACTTCCAGGCCTCCCCTATCACCAAGAGGCACAGCGGGCTCCACGTGGGCCTCTCGCTTCCCATCTCTGGGCCTAACCTGCAGGGGTCAAGCTGTGCTCTCTTCAGGATTTAACCACCACTTCCTCACCTTTAAGGAGCCCTGGTGGCCTAATGGGTTACCAGTTGGGACTGCTAATGGCAAGGGTGGTGGTTCAAACCCCCCACCAACTGATCTGAAGGTGAAAGATGAGCCTGCCTCCTCTTGTACAGATTCACAGCCTCGGAAACTGGGGAACAGTTAGACTGACCTAACGGGTTGCTCTGAGTTAGAATTGACTGGGGCAGCTGTGGCTTTGGCTTTGATGCTCACCTTTGGCCCCAGTCTCCTTAAAAAGACCCACCTGTCTCTCAGACTACCTGGGAGTTCCTCACACATCACCACAGGCTGCTCCTGGACTTAAAGATGCTCTTTCTTGGCCACTGTGTTTCCCGTTTGTGACATTGCACAATGTCATCGCCTTGCTGTCCTAGGGCCTGCTGGGAAAGCAACAGAGGGGACTGGCGAGCTTGCCATGTTGTCTATTTCAACCGCCACCCATTGGGCTCAGATGGGTACTTCCATCTTAGATGGGTCCTGGGCAGGGCTGGGGCGCACTGTGAACAAAGCCGGGACGGTGACCAGAGGCGGTGCTAAAACCAGGCCCATCATCATCAAAGCTAGCTTGGAGGTGAGGCGCCGTGGTGGCACAGTGGTTAAGTGCTCTACTCAACAGTTAGCGATTCCGGTCTACCAGGCATTCCACGGAGAGAGAGGTGGCAGGCTGCTTCTGTAAAAGTTACCCCCCCAGATTAACACACCGCCATCGTAGCACTGCCCCTGTGGGTTTCTGAGACTTCAGATCTCCAGGGGAGCAGGCAGCCTCCTCTTTCTCTCTCGTAGCCCTTGGTGGCTCAGTGTGTTGCCCACGACTGCGCTGAGTTGTCGCTGTTAGCTGTTATTGAGTCCGTTGCAAATGACAGTGACCCGCTGTACAACAGAAGGAAACACTGCCCGGCCCCGTGCCAGCCTCATAGTTCTTATGTGTGAGCCCATGGTTGCAGCCACTGTGCCAATCCATCTTGTCTCCGATCTTCCTCTCCCCCCACCCCCACCTTGACTTTACCAAACATGACGTCCTTCTCCAGGGACTGGTCTCTCCCGAGAACATGTCCTAAGTATGCGAGATGAAGTCTCACCATCCTGACCTCTAAGGGGCAGGCTGGCTATACGTCTTCCAAGACAGATTTGTCGATTCTTTTGGCAAGTCCGTCGTACTTTCAGCATTCTTCACCTGCACCGTCTTTCTAAAGTATTAGGCTTCTTTGATCTTCATTAGTCAACGCCCACCTTTCACTGATCCATTTAGTCAATGTCCAACTTTGCATGTGTAGCTTTATAGGTGAACCTATTTCCTTTAATCCTCCCCAGCATCCTAAGAATGATCTCTGGGAGTCGGGATTAGCCAGAAGGCACATGACAAGGACATCAACCACCGCCTCTCAGTCCTCACTTCTCATGCCGCAGGCACGTCTCTGCTTATCACCTTTCCAACTCCTTTAATCCTTTCAGTACCCCGAGTCGAGCCCTGGTGGCGCTGTTGGGTAAGGGTTGGGCTGCTACCACGAGTTCAGGGGTTCAAGCACACTAGCCGCTCAGTGGGAGAGACACACAGCTCTGTGCTCCTGCAAAGATGCATTCACAACCTCTGAAATGGCAGTGGGAGGGTGTGAGTTCAGTGGAGTCAATCCTGATTCACGGTGCCCTCTAGGGTGCCAGAGTAGAACTGGGCTCTGTTTGGTTCTCCAAGGCTGGGACCTTTAGGCAGCAGGTCGCACACAGGCCTTTCTTTTGAATTGGATGGACCCGAACTTCCAACTGTCCTATAAGCTGCAGAACAGGCCGTTAGCCATTTTCACCACTCTGGCTGAATCCCCACGCGACAGGGGCTCTGGCTGAATCCCCACGCGACAGGGGACAAGCTGTCGCTCCTTTTGCAGAGGGGAAAACAGAAGACTTGGAAACTGAGTGACTTGCCCAAAATCTCACAGCTCCGGTGTGACCTGAGCTACCATTGACTGAGGGAAGCAGTGTCGCCCCTCCACTTAAGGAAGCAATGCTCCCTTACTAGAAAGAGGCCTTGCTCTCAGGCCGGTCTTGGCTTTGACATTCAGGCCTGATCTTAAGTTGAGAATTCTTGGTGGCGAGCAGTGATGGGATCAACCACATTGCTTCTGATAAATTCCACGACCCCCTGAGACCCGCCCCTGGCTGACTGGTGGCCCGGCCCCTCTCTCATCCTCAGGAGCAGACCCTCAAGTGACTGTCTTTCCTCCTTTGGTCAGTGCTTTTTGCCTGATTGAGATGTAGCTGGAAGAATAACCCGGGGGTGGGGGTGGGGGGTTGCCTGGAGTTCCCATTCACCTCACAGGGACTCATTAGCACTTTAATGTCCGTGGCTTTTCTTCCACTACCTCTTCCAGGGGGACGTAGGAACAGCCACCCATCCAAATAGCAAATTATTAAAAGAAAAATGCCATGCTGTTGAAAGGAGAGAGGCCTGTGGCAGCCAAGGTCTCCAGCCCGGTGGGTCCTCTTGTCTACCCATCGCTGGAAGCACATTTGCTTCTGGAAGCTTCTGAGGACATCAGAGTTCCAGTGTCCTTGTCTCTCTCCCTTTTCCATTGCTGTATCATTAGTGAGAAGGAAGGAAGGAAGAAAACAAGAAGAAGAAGCATGTCTCGAGGGCTTTTGACATAAAAGAAGGGTGACTACTGGAGGCATTTTGTAAAGGAGGGAACATTGGGAAGAAAGAAGGGATCAGTAGGGGGTCGAGGGCTCTGAATGTGGCCTTGTCTGGAGGACCTTTCAGCTGAAACCTGGTGCTGGCGTGCCTTGTTCCTTCAAACTGTCACCTTCAGCTCTTGATGGTTTCTCTGCCCTCGGCCCTGAACCTCAACAGATTGGAGCTTATTTACCTATTCACACTCGGTTGTGGAAGCTCATTAATAGGCTTATTAGCAACACCGTTCATGGGGAGGCCATTGACAAAAGAGGATCCAGCCACTCTAAGAGGGAAGAGAAAAAAACTGTAAAGAGATTATATTCTCATTCAGATGTCTTGCTGGTGTGAAAGCCTGTCTAGTTTCTCTGAGGTCACTTGAAGAAGACAGAATTGGTTTGAAAGAAGAAGAAGAAAAAAAATTCCAAACATGTTTTCTTTTTCTTTTCTCAAAACTGAAGAGTTTGCTGTTGTGGGCTTGGGGCAGAGGCCTGGGGTGGGAGGTGAGGGGACTCCCTCACTTCAAAACGAGGAGCACTCATCAGGCAGGGAGGGGCTGTGCGATGGATGGGTGTCTTTTCATCCCGATGAAGAATGCCGGCTGGAAACTTGGCCTGGACATTAAAGTAGGGGTTCTTATTGGTCATTTTCCGTGGACAGCTTCCTTTCCATTCAGAGCACATAAAGCTATCGATGAATGGGGGACAGAGGCTGTGGCTTCCTGTGACATTAATTTATGTGAGAATGTGTTAACAGCATTTCCAGAGCCTGATGGATGTGTTACAGGACAACTCCTGGGCTCCCGATGGATGGGGAGCAGAAAGACCTAAGTATCAAACTCCTAGCAGACCCAGAGGCAGCCACATCGCCTGTGGGATTTGGGGCTGAGAACTTGACAATGTCCGGGGACAAGTCCAGATGGGAGCGCCTGGCTAACGGACACATAACCGAGTGTCCTTTAAGAATATTTAAGAATAGGAGTGCCTTGGAAGAATATTTTTGAAATGTTGTGAAGAATGCGGTTTAGGGGACCACGTGTAAATACACTGCTAAATGCAGGGAGAGTCCATCTTCCAGTGAATATAATCACATTCCCAGCTCCACCCCTTTCCAGGCCTCAAAAATCTAAGGTTTTTTTTTTTTTTTTGAATCAATGACACCATGCTCTTTTGCTGCCTGAGGGAGGAGGGGGAGAAAGTATATTACAAAACAAAGTGTCTTGTAGGCCCTGCCTGGTTTAAAAGGTAAATGGGAAATACAGACTTTAAAGCAGTTGCTTGAAACTCCCTGGTTTTGCATGTGAAGAATCTAGGATCCAGAGAAAGGAATTGCCTTTTCTCAAGGTCAAACCCCTATCGGTGGCTGGGCTCCCTAACTAAAAAAAAAAAAAAAGCTTTAATAACCCCAATTGGCCTCATCAAGCCATTGTTCGTTGTCATTGGTGCAGTTTTACACTTTTTTGAAGAGCTTCAGGTTCAATGTCTCTTCATCCAGTCACCAGCTGTGTGACCTTGGGCAAATTACTTAATCTCTCTGTTGCTTCTTTTCTCTGCCTATTACGCCTATTACGCAGCCCGGTGCTTGTGTGGCTAGCCAAGAATAACCTATTCACCGCACCTGGCACATAGCGGGCCTCCCTAAACAGTAGCTCCTCCTTTCACTTCTATTGGACACACCAACAAGATGTCCTGCGGGGGGCACGGGTCTCAGGTCTCTGGACCTTCTCCCAAAGTTTCAGCCGCATGACCTTCCCCCCCCAGTAGCTTGCCCCTGCGTTTCAAAGTTGCTTCTGGGCTAGGGAAGGTACCCCACTCCCTGTTTTCCGACCTGCAACAGCGCGTCACCGGACACCAAAAGGAAACGTCGGTTTAGCTCCCAAGGGAGGGCGGAGGCGGGGGCGCCGGTTGCAGGAGGGCTTGGTGGCATCTCCGTGCCGCG
>NW_022103968.1:8609577-8618848 GCF_000313985.2 Echinops telfairi
CCCCCCCCCGCCCCCCCAGTCCCAAATCCCAGTAAATCTTCCACAGGCTCGGACTTATTTTCATCTGAAAAGCCTGTTTAGTTTGAATAGAAAAGCAATCAGGCGCCCCTTTCCCTGGAATGTCAATTAAAATGCAGATTTCCCTGCGCTCTTTTCGCGGGAGCTCGGGGAGAAAAACTGGAAATTCCAGGCCCGCGGAGGAAAGGAAAGCTACTATGAAATGGGGGTGGTTGTGGTGGTGAGGGACACCCCAAAGCTGCCCAAAAGGCTAGTGTGGCTTGATTGCCAAAGGCAGAGAGACTTAGCCGGGGAGCAGCCTGCCCGTTTGTTCCTTTTTATGTGTTCAGAAGACTCCTCTCTGGCGACCCCCCACCCCCACCCCCAGTCGAATACCCTGGAGGTTCCTTATCTTGTTCTGCTCAGCTCTGGGGGTGTGCAGGGAGCCAGGAGGTGGGTGTGCCCCGCAGGGAAAGCCAGGCATCCCCAACCTGGTGAGCCCTGGTTGACCTGGCTGATAGAAATTTACCCTGGAGCCAAGTGCCCAAGTGTTCACTGAGGGCGACCCAGCAGTGGACAGAGCCCCGTCCCTAAGGTGGGCACCTCATGGAGGCCTGCCCAGGCCCTGGAGGTCCATCTCAGAGATGAGTCTCTGGGATCATTGTGGGAAGCTTCTATCACTGGTCACTTGGCCCTTCTTGGGGTCAGTTTGCGCCAAGGTGAAAATTGGCCGGAGGTGGAGGTGGGCAGTGGCCATGTAGAGCCATCAGTCAGGGAGGGCAACCGACTACTCCGCAGCCCAGGCTGAGACCAGTGAGAGGAGTTCCCTTTCAAGGGGAAAAATAAACACGCCGGGCTCTCCCTGGCGCTCGGGCTCCAAGAAGGATTATGGTTTTGTAGGCAGGAAGCTGGATTGTGGCCGCCAGCCTCATGCTGGGCCTGTGTTCCCAACTCCGAGCTTGGGACCTAATTATCTCGCCTAGGGGGCCACTCTGGACCTTTGTCCACTCTGCTGCAGGGCTGCACAGACCTGCCGCCCCAGGTCCCAGCCTTGCAGGGATCTGGGGAGGGGCCTTCACTGGGGCCTGGGCCCGGAATGCAGGTTTCTGGGGGAGACTGGAGCCCTAGTGGGTAAACAGTTCCAATCTGCGTGTTCTTCTGGAGAGAGAGGTGTAAGTCTGCTTCTACCAAAATTTACAACCCTGGAAAACGCACAGGGTAGTTCCACCCTGCCTTTAGGGTCGCTGTGGGTTGGCGCCTACGTGTTGGTAGTGGGATCTGGTTGGCACTGGTGGACTGTGAGAGCCTAACTTTCCCAGCTCATAGCTAATGGCTCCTGAGAGGGAGGGGCAGGTGGTGGGGGCAGCAGGCTGGAGTCAAGTGGGTCTGCGGGTCAAGTTGTATGAGAGGCAGCAAGTCTTCGTGCATTCTGGAGTTGCTTAGTTAATAAATCGAGAGAGGAGTTGGCCTAACTTCGCACATATTTGTAGAAATTGCCTCGGAATTGTCTTGGAGATGCTTAATTTTAAGAGGGAAGGAGTTGGGGTGGGGTGGGGTGGGGTGGGAGGGAGGGTGGATGAGATTGTCCAACAATTTCAAAATAGGTGTTTCCCTAATGTGAATTTCAGTTCCATGTGTACTTTCTTAGAAAGCGAGGACATCTGAAAATTCAAGGGCAAATGAGATGAAAAGGTCATGGAATTTCCCCACGTGCTTTATGAAGCCCCCTGTAATTTGCCTAGGAGCCCAGGTGGCGTAAGGGTTACGTGTTGGGCTTCGATCCTCAATTCAGCAGTTTGAACCCACCAGCCGCTGCAAGCAAGGAGAAAGACCGGGAGGCTTACTTCTCCCGTAAACAGTTCCCATCTCGGAAACTCACAGGGACAGTCCTCCCCTTTGGGAAAGTTGCCTGAATTCTATTGCCATCTTCATCCCGGTTAGGACCAGAGGATCGGTTTTCCACGACCAGGGGCAGTGTGGAAATCTGAATGTCGCCACTGGGAACAAGCATCACGCAGTGAGGTATTTGCTTCGTCGGGGGGCCTTCGGGTCGGTTGCAACTCATCGTGATCCTGAGTAATGGAGCAGAACTGCTGATGAGTGCAGATGCGCTGGTGGCCCACTGGTTAAGGTGCTGGACTGTGAAACTGGAAGGTTTGAACCCACCAGCCACAGGGAAGGATGCGGCAATCTGTTTCCATTAAGATGATAATCTTGGAAGGCCCCTGGGACTGTTCTCCGCTGCCCTGCAGGGTTGTTCCGAGTTGGAATTGATGACTGGGTCATCTCCTGGAGGAGATTGCTTGGGCTTTGGCCCTCTACTCTCTGGGGAGGTTCTAACTGCCTGTCTTTTGGTAATCAACTGCGCGGCTTGCCATTTGCGCCCTGGGCGCCTTTATCAGACCAAACCCGCTGCCATCAAACCTACACCGACTCATCGAGATGGCTCTAGAGAGAGCTTCCGGGACTGTAAATCTTTATGGGAGTAGACAGCCTGGTCTTTCTTGGGAGATGTGCTCTGGTAGATTTGAACCGCCCACCTAGGGGTTAGCAGCCCATTGCCTGACCCACAGCGCCACCAGGGCTCCTTTATGCAAGCCCATAGCAATCTTATTCGGATGCTGTAAACCTTCCTTGAAATGATCATCACCTTTAAAAGATTTTGGATCTCCTGGGTGGACCGCTAAGTTTGAGCGCCCCCTGGTAGCTTCTGAAATTTTAGGCAACAGGGAGCACATTGGAAGTTACTGGCCCAATCACGTGCCAGGCCAACCATTTGCATATTGTCCCCAGCCCCGCTCCTTATCCTCCTGAAGCCCCAGGTTGGCGTCTGTTCAGTTTCTCAATGGTGGGTGCTGTGTAGGTGGAGTCCATTACCTCGACCTGGGTGACGTGGCCAGGTGGCCCGGCTCCCAACCCCTGTGGGCTCAGCTGATGCAGATGGAATATCATTCTGCGGGTTCCTTCTCAGTGACCGTGGGGCGAAAGATCGAAATGGAATTCTCTCTGCGTTTGGAAATGGATCCCGACAGGGTCACCCGGCGGGTGTTTCCTGCAGCTGTTTTGGGATGAGTTTGCCTTTGTTGGCCTGTTGGCTTCGAACTCCGGGGAGGGGTACCAACCTTACCCAGGCAGCCCTGCAGAAATGCCGGGCTGGACACACGGGCCAGAGGTCAGCTTTCTGAAGCCAGGTGGGGCTAAGAGAAGATAGTAGGAAAAGCCTGAGCATTTTGAAGGGGCCCTTGGAATGACGGTTGTGTGGTTTCTGCTTTTTTGGTGGGGGGTACGGAGGGGCAGTTGAGGGGAGAACCTAACTGAGGGGATTTTGCCCCTCTGGGTCCTGCAGCTGTGCCGTTTAAAATGTGCTTCTGAGAAGACGCACCAAACACGTTTCCCGCGAGGCTTGTAGGGTGGATTACCGGGAGCCCCGGGGCATTGTAGATGATGCAGGACCACCTGATTTCCCCTTGTCCTTCCAGGAGCTGACGGCCGCTGGATCCCACTTGGGTTTTGAGTGGCTTGGTGCGGGAACGCTGTCACTGACTCGCCAAATCTCTTTCCTCTAGTGGCTGCTGCGCCGGTAGCAGCAGCGGCCCCCGGTTCCTGAGCCCACCGCAGGCTGAAGACGTCGCTGGCGGCCCATGCCCGTGGCGGAAGTGTGCAGATGGGATTTATGTCCACATGGAGATATGGAAGAGGACCGGGCATTGGCACCGTAACCATGGTCAGCTGGGGTCGCTTTATCTGCCTGGTCGTGGTCACCCTGGCAACCGTGTCTCTGGCCCGGCCCTCCTTCAATTTAGTTGAAGATACCACCTTGGAGCCAGAAGGTAAGCGACTGAGCCTTTCGTCCTGCTCCCAGTGTGTGGAGATTGTCTGTGGAGGTGTCTGCTTTAGCACCAGCTGTCCTTGCGTGGTCACCTGAGGCTGGGTGAGGGCCGTGGGCAGCAGTGGCTGTGTGCCACCCATGTCCTAGGGGACGAGAGACGGCGCCTGGCAGTGGCAGTGCAGGTGGGACGGGGCAGCCAGGTGGTGGCTTGTGTGTGGGGGGGTCCCTCTGTGCTGGGTGGGAGCTGCAGAAGAGACTTGCACAGCTAGGGGCATGCCCGCCGCAGGTTCCTGCACCGCACGCCTGCAGGAGGAGGG
Organism: Echinops telfairi; assembly: GCF_000313985.2. Classification (NCBI taxonomy): domain Eukaryota; kingdom Metazoa; phylum Chordata; class Mammalia; order Afrosoricida; family Tenrecidae; genus Echinops; species Echinops telfairi. The sequence goes on from NW_022103968.1 coordinate 8,613,721, forward strand.
TTGCGCTAGCTTGCAATGGAGAGAATTGCTCTTTTCCGAGAGAAGGAGCAGGAAGGGAAATGGCCAATCCCTGAAATGCTGACATTTTATTTTCATTGTCTAAGGAGAGAAAGAAGCTTCCGAAGTTCAGGGTGGAAGTTCTTAACACATTGGGGTTTTTATTTGTTGTTTGTTTTTTTTTTTGCCACGCTATAGTAATTTATCACACTTTAGCCATGCCTCCAAAAGCCCCCCATTCTCTGTTCGGTTAATTGGAGTCTGGCTTTGCCAGGAGGTCTCCCCCATGGGTGAGAATTTAAAGATGACCGGGGTCAGCTTTGGACATGGCCGTGGAAGGCTCCAGGCTAGGAGCAGGGCTGGCTGGGGCAGCCGGGCATATCTGAATTCTCCCCCGCCTGGTCCTGCAGAGACCTCTAGCCCAGGCTGGACTCGGGGTAGCGTTGAGATCTGTCAGCGGCAGGGAATATCGGGAGCCGAGTTAGCTTTCGAGTGGTAATCCGAGACTAACGCGGCAGATCCTGGCACTCATCGCCACTTAATGAACCTGTTTGTTGAGAGCCCACCTGGTGCCTGCTGGGCCTGGGAGCCTGCCACCGAGGTCCAGAGCATGCTCGGCTGGAAGAGGCCAGGAAGGCTAGCTCCTTAGGCCCGTCAGGACAGGTTGCACGGGTTATTGGAGAGATGGGACCCCCAGGAATGTAAACAGATCTTTGGCCCGTAGCAGTTGTGTGAGCCGACTGGGGAACTGTGGCTGCACACTTACGGGGGGGACTCTGTAAGGACCGGGGGTGCTGCGGTCCCCTGAAGGGAGCCTGGTTGGAATTGTGTCCCAGGCTTTGTTTGGGGAGCTGCCTCCTGGAGACCTAAGGCTGTGCTGCAGGACAGATGGACAAACTTTGCAGGGCCGCTGCGTGTTTTTAAAGGGCCGCCTGGGAGAGAAAAGGTTCCTGGCTTCTAGAAGCCGGTCCTGTACTTCTTTAATTTTGCTAATAATTAAAGTGGATGTTTCCCTAATTGCTACTTCTCCCCTGAGCCCTGGCTCAGCACAAAAGAGGGAAGCAGAGCCTGGCTTTGCTGCGGCATGGGCTCCCGGAGCGGGCCCAGGTTAGGGACAAGCTGTCATTTGCCATTTGCCTGTCCCAGGCAGCCTTTCTGGGAGCTGATGTCAACGTAAAGTGTTAAACGGCCCTGGAGGCTTTCTGTGGCTGTGTTTAATGACCGGAGAAAGTTTATAATAGATGCAGGAAGAGGAGGGGTGAGGCAGGCAGGGGAAACGGGTGTGTGAGGGTTAAAGTCCCCGAAACGGATTATTTGTGGAGAAGTTTTGGTCTGACAATGTGGGTTTTGCAGAGAGCAGCGGGTCTGCCCAGCCGGGGGTCTGTGGGTGCAGTTGGGGTGGGGTGGGGAGGGACACCCCATGAACCCCCCTGGAACTGTGGGTGATGTTCTATGAAGGTTCTTTTGTGCATTTTGGGGCATCCCTTGCTTCCATGAGGTTTATACACAGGGCTGTGAGACCAGAAAGAAAAGATTTAGTGGAAGGATCATAAAGCTTGCCAATGGGAGGCTTTTGAAAGTATACAGGCCCATGGGCCTCAGTTTCCCTCACTGTCACCCGCAGACTTGATACGGGTCCCTTCTTGCATTTACATGAAGTGAGTGTTGGTACCCTTTGGAGGCTTCTGAGGACACACCTCAAAGAGGTGGTGAGAAACCTTAACCCTAAACCACACCCGCTGCTCCGAGTCCGTTCTGACTTCCATAGGGTTTCCAAGACTCAAGTTGATTTGGAAGCAGGCAGCTTCGTCTTCCTATCTTGTGGGGAGCAGCCAGCGTATTTGAACCGCTAACCTTTGGAAATTAGACCCAGGCCGAAAAGGCAATTAGCACAGGCCCTGGCACCTAACAAACACCCAGTATGTAACCATCATCCCCATCCCCATCCCATCCCCATCCCCATCCCCATCCCCATCCCCATCCCATCCCCATCCCATCCCCAGCCTTCCCCAGCCCACTGGAAACACAGGCCTTACCGGTTTGGGAGCCTGGCCCTGTCAGCTGCACCGTGTCAGGGAGCAGCCCTGCTCTTGGGTAGAGTTGAGCAGGCAATGCTTTCTGCCCAAGGAGGCCCTGCCTGTTCCCAGGCAGCTGTATGTGTTGGCACTCTGGAGGGTCCGTCCCCCGTGTAACCCTGACAGTCAATCTAGGACCTCAATGGATGTCAGCCCCAAGACTGGTTCTTCCAGCAGCTCTGCTGGGGCCCAGGGTTAGTTGGAAGGTGATCTAATTACAGATGAGAATGTAACCATTCAGAACCAGTTAACTAGGACAGCTTCAGTTTAGGCTCTGGCCCGGACAAGTCGGGGGGTGGGGTAGGGTGTGTGTGTGTGTGTGTGTGTGTGTGTGTGTGTTTTCCATAGCTAACAATAAGTTCAACCTTAACCTTCTATTACACAAGGCCTTGGCTTGGAACAATATGTGATTTGTTGATTTGGGAGCCTGGTTTCAGCAATGTTCCCTTTGGGCTGGACCAGAGGGAAATGTGTGCAGAGAAATACGGGCCTGAGAAGTTCCCAGAAAGAGCCTGGGCCCTTCTGTGGGGGACTTTCCCCGTCTTGGTGCCCTGTTTCCCCCTATCGGATTATATAGCATAGACTTTCTCTTCTGGGCGCGGTCTCTGAAGCTGAGTCTGGTCGCCTGATGTCAGAAAGCCCAGTTGGCGATGGCTTCCTAGAGGAGTTATGTTGTCCCTGCCACAGGGTCAGTCTGGCCGTGGTCAGTTCATTCCTTGTTTTAGGGGACCAGCTGAACCGTGCCAATCCAGTAATGGATTGTTGGGGTGGGAGCAGTCCCCAATGCCAAGAACTGTGTGCTGTTAGTATTCTAATGGTTTCAAGAAGAGTCCAGCTTGATGCCCCCCAGGAGGAGGTGACTCTTACTTTCAAGTTTTTCCTGTAATTGTCACCTACCCTGGTTAATTAAGTCATTGTTGACATTAAGGGGCATCTTTGTTTACACCCACCCAGTAGGAGCTTTTCCAATCTCAAACCCTTAATTACTTTCCCACCCTCTACTCTGCCTAGAGGGGTAGGGAGGGAGGGGGGCGGGGAAGAGCAGCAACCTAGAAGGGGAGGGACAAAAGGAGTTTGCCTGGTTTTCTGTGACACGATGCTGCCCTGGCCCCATGTGCCCTGCGCGTCTCCATAGCCCAGTAGAAGGAGGGATGAACCTGGAGACCCCCTTGAGCAGTATTTTTCTAGAATGCCATCTTCAGTCCTTTGTTGCAGGGATGGTAAATGCCGAGTCCCATCAGTCAGACACAGTTAATTGCACGTTAAAAGAACAGAGAGGACAAGAAGAAGAAAGAAAGAAAGAATATATCCGCATACCACGAGGGAATGATTTAAAATAATCTTCTGTTGTGTATTATCTGCATCTTGGATCCCCAACACGAGTGCTAATGTTTAGGAGTTGACTTGTAACTTGATCGTTAGCTTCGGAACAAGGACTTACTCTTGGTCAATTAAGCCAAAGGCAGGCTTTTGCAGTTAAATACACAATGAAGTACACATTCTCTATTAGTATTTAAAGTCTTTCACAAGTCATAGACAAAGAGCTGTGTTTTATATTACTTCTTGAACAAAAACCTGGCAAGCCCAGAGAACTGGTATTTGTATAATTTCTGTACTGGCGCTCTCTGATCCAAATTGGGTTTTGTTTTGGCTTTCCCACCCCCACCCCCTGCCCCCTGGCCCGTGTGTTTGAACCAGTTAAACATTGAGGACCTACTATGCAGAAAAACGAAGACATGCTTCTTTCAAGTCTTTCCGGTTCAGTTGGGGGTGAGACTGCAAGTTAGCAGGGCAGTCCTATAGATGTTTCCAGTGTCAGACTTAATGAATAATTACACGGCCACTGCGAAATAACTGGGGGTCGTTTAAACAGAACGAGTTTTGTTGAAGATTCGAATCCCCACCAGGATGCCTCCCGTGGTTATCCATCTTACAGATGTGTTTTTTGGTTTACTTAGTGAGGGGGTTGTCAAAAACCACCCCCACCCCACCCTTTCGTCAGAGTCTAGCTTTAGTTTGAGAAATTATGTGTTTTTGGAAAAAGTTCAGCCTATCCCATAAATGAGTCAGATCCAGGGAGTTTCCTGGGGTCCAGCGGAAGTCTCCTCAGTCTTTTTGTTATGCTTTCTTGAGGGAGGACTTTATCCATACTATGGTGGTGGGGGGGGGGGCAGAGTGCCCCACCAGGCAGCCCCAGTGACAGTGACTGCCATTGTAGCATTGACGGCATTGGTTACACAGTGAGCCAGGTGTCTGGCAGCAAAGTTTGGCCTTTGCCGAAGAGCTGGGTTTCAGAGCAGTTAGGCCCAAGACTGATGCCTAAGGTGGGTTTGTCCCACACACAGCCCGAGGGTTTACGAGGTATGGGGTGCCCTAAAGCCCGCAGCAGGCCTGTTGTCAGGTGATGGTAATGATGAGCCATTACCATGGATTCCACGGGGGCAGCGTGCGTAATGGCACCACGTTCTGCGTGGATTTGCTGCCTTGTGGAAATATCAAACGTTTGACTCTTTTTCTGTCCAGAGCCAAGAAGCTGAGATGTGGCAGTTTGTCAGTCCCTTTGGCCCAACTCTCGTTGGTAAATTCCAGGTCATTCCTGCCCAGAGAAAGGTGCACGGAGGATTTCAGAGGCTATGAAGTGCTTGATGAGAAGGTTAAAAAATAACTTAAAGGAGCTCCTTGTTGACGGGCGTTAGATGGAATCTTGTCTTGGATGTACTCAAGCCTGAGCGCTAGTTTCAGGAATGCAAACTGCCTCTTTTTACGATGGTTTCCAGCCCCAAACCAAACCCTGAGCCCTGGAGCCCGGCTCTGCCCCGACACGGTTTCAAGGCTGCTGTCCTTACAGAGGCCATGTCTTGCTTTACCTATGGTTCCTCTAGGACGCCTTGTTTTTTAACATTCGAGGTCCCTGTGGCTTAATATCGCGTCTGGCAGATTCCTGTTACATTTCTTCCTACGTGGCCAGTTGTGCTGTTTTACAGTTCTGAGTGTCCAGATATGGAAAGGGCCAACTTGTGTGTGTGTGTGTGTGTGTGTGTGTGTGTGTGTGTGAG
>NW_022103968.1:8618948-8625342 GCF_000313985.2 Echinops telfairi
GAGAGAGAGAGAGAGAGAGAGAGAGAGAGAGAGAGAGAGAACTCTTAGTGGCTGAGAAATACACAAATCTTTCCAGTGGGCACGTTTAGGATTTAAACTTTTTAAACCACCTTTGTGCTTCAGATTGCCATTTGACAAGCAAGCTACCTTGAGACTAAACCCAAACCACACTCCCTGCCCGTGAGCGACCCTGCAGGACAGGTGGGACTGCCCCTGTGGGTTCCTGAGACTGTCACTCCTCACGGGAGTGGAGCGCCTCCTCTTTCCCCCGCAGAGCAGCTGGTGGCTTTGAGCTGCTCACCGCAAAGTTAGCACCCTAAAGCGTTATCGCTACACGGCCTCCTTCCCATCCTGTGGTCAACCACAGCCGTTCAGTGGGCTCCGACTCGGGGGACCTCCTGTGCATGCGCAGGCTGTTCAGGAGAGGGCGTTGACTGAAGCAGACCGCCAGGCCTGGCTTTCAAGGCACCCAGGGGGATGGGGTGTCAAACTGCCACTTAGTTCATCGTCAGGTGAGTTTTAACCCTGGGTGCTACCATGTCTCCTGGACCCCCGTGGGTGGAGTACAATGGAACTGTATATCCTGGAGGCTGTGGGCACTTCAAATGAGAAATCACTGACGTATTGAAAAGACTAAGGGTCCTGTATACTCCTCATCCTTAAGGAGCCCCGGTGGTTTAGTGGTTATGTGTGGGGCTGCAAATGGCAAGTGCAGCAGTTTGAAACCACCAGCAGCATTTGGGGACAAAGATGAGGCTTTCTACTCCTGTAAAGACTTACGGTCTTGGAAACTCATAGGGGCACTTCTACCCTGTCTTAGAGGGTCACCATGGCACCGGCATCGACTCGTGGGAAGTGGGTGCCGTTAGACTGACCCTGGGAGCCTTGGTGGCAGAGTGGGGCCACACTGAGCTCCCAGGGGGAAGGTCAGGGGCTGGAACTCAGCAGCAGCGCCTCGTCCGACGACGGGGAGGCTGTCTGTGCCCCTACAGGTTTCAAGGCTTGGAAACCCAGAGGACAGTTCTACCCTAGCCTGTGGGGCCTCGGGGAGTCAGAATTGGCTTGATGGCCGTGAGGCTGACACTGTTCCTATTAAGGAAATCAACTCGCTCCCGGAAGGGACCTGGTGTTTGGAGTGAGGCAGGTGGGTTTGGAGTCTCTCTAGGAAACCACAGGCTCTGCGACCTTGGGGAAGGTCACTGAAGGCTCTATCTCCCTCCTCGATCTTTCAGTGCCTCAGGGTCAGGGTTTAGATTAAAGGTAAAGGGAGGTCAAGCTCCTGCTGCTCTCTGCCTGTGGAAGGGGCTCCCTGAAGCCATCTCCCACTTTAAGCCACCCCACCTCCAGATGGATAATGGAGACCCCTGGATTTCAGGAGAAACGGCAAGTTTACCCTACCCTATCCAAGGGTAAGCCTCCTGAGGAGGGCCATTTACATCACTGTGGATGCCTGCGGTTCTAAGCCCTGCCTTGGCCCCGCCCTCCTGGTTATCAGGCCTCTCCAAGTCCCTGGAATAAGACCGCCCTGAGGCTTGCTGTCCAAATGGTCCAGGGTTGACATTTCTTCTTGTCCCTGTTGAAGAAAAGTCAGCTCCAGTTTGCAGCCACCTCAGGACACCTACTACAGGAGCACTGGTCTCTTCTGGCAGGAAAACAGTGTTTGGGTTGAGTCTTCCTGAAGGGTTGGGGCTGGGGCTGATGAAGGGAGGGTGGGGGGCGGGGGAAGGTTGGGGGATTGGCTATGGGGAGGTCTCCATTTCCAGCACCAGGGCTGTCATGTCCAACTGCTGATGTTTCGGGACGGAGCATGCACAGCACTGGGCTTCCAGTGGACGTGGACAGAGCAGTTGTTGGGCCTCCCACAGGACAAAACTTGGAAAGAGGGCAGCGGTTACTTTGGACGCCTTGTGGGCGAGTTGCATGACAGGTGGCGAGGGAGGTGTGTTCATGTGGGTGAACCATGTTCCTTTGGCCTGGTCCTTGCTTTGATGATGTGTTAGTCCGGGTTGACCAGAGAAACAGATACATAGACACTCGTGTGTGTAAGAGAGAGCTTTATATAAAAGAGCAATTGTATATAAAACATAGCCCAGTCCAGATCAAGTCCATAAGTCCATTATTAGCCCATATGTCAGATAACAGTCTATAAAGTCCTCTTCAGACTCATGCAGCACATGCAATGATGCCAAATGCAGGAAGATCACAGGCCAGTGGTTGGGAAGTCTTCTGGGTCCAGTGGCGGTGGAAGCATCTTAGCGTGGGTCTCCACGGGGCTCCTCCAGCACCAGGACTCCGGCTCTATCAGCGTAGCTCCATGTGGCTTGTCAACAGGAATGCCTTATAGGGAGTGTGTGTCTGGCTTCCAGTGAGCTATTTATCTCCTTAGTGCCTCCAAATGATGTCATCAAGCTGCGGCCTGACTGACAGCCTAGACTCCAGCCCCTCACTCTTAATTGTCTCAAGCTGACACCAGATGACGTAATGACCACCGATGGTGACAACGATACCTCACTGGATGACAAAGGGCGAGAACACCAGCTGACCCACCCCATGACCATGGTGTTCATTTCCACTCTCAGCCACCCTACAGGCGGGATGGAACCGAGGCTGTGATTCCCTGTGGGAGTAGAAAGTCTCTTTAAAAAAGCAGACCACAGACCAAACTCACTGCCACCGAGTCCATTCCGACTCATTTGAGACAGGGTAGAGCCGTGCTCCGTGAGTTTTTACGGGAGCAGAAAGCCCCATCTTTCTCCCACGGTAGCAGCTGCTCCACACATAACCCCTGTGCCATTAGGACTCCCCAAAGCCCCTCTAGTTCCCATTTAGGAGGTGCCTGCCCTGAGCTAGATGATATATATGTTCATGTAGATTGTCCTGCAGTGAGTTAACCCCAGCCTTGGTGTCTGAGGCTCTGGGAGATGAAGGGTCTGAGCTTGGGCTCGGGCTTTGGGGTGAGTTGGTTGGTGCGAGGATGCTTTCTGTGACTCACCTGTCTTCCTGAGCTCCAGGCACTGGCAGAGCAAGGCAATGGCTGCCTGTTCTTCTTAGACTCTGGCGGCCCTTCACCTTTGTAAGGAAACTGCTGGGTGGTGCAAAGTGGTTCACACGCTTTGCTGCTAAGCGATAGGTTGGAAGTTTGAGTTCGCTTAGTGCCTGGTAGTTATACGTTGGGCTACCCATCGCAGGGTCAGCAGTTCAGAACCAGCAGCTGCTCTTCAGGAGCCCCGATGAGGCTTTCTACTCCCGTAAGAGTTGCCGTCTCGGAAACCCCGGGGAGCAGTTGGGTGCTTTTGGGTTGGACTCAGCTCTCTGAGTGTGGACTTTGAGAGAAGTATCTTAGAAGAAAGCCCCAGTGATCTACTTCTGGGGGCAGAAAGATCAGCCCCTGGAGAATGTGGGGCAAAATGAAATCCCCAACTCAACCCGGCTTACTGGTCAGATAGAGACCGGTGAGGCCCCTGGCCGTGGCCCTTAGTTACCTCTCGGGTCTGGAGAGGGACTCTGTGTTGAAGAAGCTGCCCTTTCAGCTCCCAAGGGCAGTGTGCCCCCCAGGGACAGAGTCCCAGGGTCGGAAGGAAGCAGGGTCGAAACAGGAGACACTGGGAGGCAGTGGGACAGGTGATGGTGGGAGACATGGCGGCATAGACGCGCTGAAGCATAGGCATAGGACTGGTTGGTTGATTGTCAGACTTAAACATCACCTGGTCCACAACCAAAAAAGATTTACCCACCGGCACGCAAGCTTCTAGGCCTTGGACCCTTGGGGTGGCCTTGAGGCAGGTCTATTCCAGGTGACTGGAGTTCCCCCTTAAACTTCCTCATGCTGCGACCCTTTAATACAGTTCCTCATGTTGTGGTGACCCCCCCCAACCATAAAATTATTTTCGTTGCTACTTCATCACTGTCATTTTGCTAAGATACTTCTCTCAAAATCCACACTGTCATTTTGCTACTGTGATGAATCGGGCGACTCCTGTGAAAGGGTCGTTCGACCCCTAAAGGGGTCACGACCCACAGGTTGAGAACCGCTGCCCTAAAGCCATGTGAAGATAGGTGATCTTCAGCAGATGGGTTCCATCGTTCCTCCGGTGTGTCAGTCTGTCTTGATGGCCTCTGGTGGCACGGGCCGCCCTGGTGACGCAGTGGTTAAGCACCTGGCTGAGACCCAGCAGGCCGGCAGCTTGCACTCCCCAGCCAGCTGCTCCTCGGGAGGAAGATGTGGCAGCCTCCCCCTGCCACGGAAATGACAGCCTTGGAGCCCCCGGGAGCCCCCGTCTGGTAGCGTCTCTCTGAGTCAAGGGACTGATGGCTGAAGCCGGCTCCTTTTCTCGACAGTGGTCTTTTGCGTAGCAATGGAAGTCACTCCTTTTCACGGTCCAAGGAGGACAGAGGGCGTTGACTGTGTCCAGGCTAAGTCTCTGGCAGCCACGCAGAGCTGAGAAAGGCTGGCCTGGTTCTTGCCAGTCCCCCAGTGCCTCCCCAAGTCTGCCCCCAGGGGGGTGGTCTTTCCCGTTGATCCCTTGTTGTAGCCCCCTCAGTGCTAGGTCCAGCTTTCCCGACTGGCCTTTGGGTGAGATACCAGGACCCCCTGCACAGACTCCCACCCCCAGGGTTGTATATAACTTGTGGTCTTGGGAGTGACAAGCTTCTCTATTACTTCCCTGCAGAGACCAGGAGTAGATGATATGAAAACTTAAAAGAAGTGGGGAAATCCAGGAACCAAAGGGCAGGAGCAGTAGCACCTACTCTGCCTCCAACCCCGGGTCCTGGGGGACAGGGCTGGGATGGTGCCCGTGCTGAACGTAAGCAAAGTTCAGTTACATGGTTTGGGAAAATGAAACGCGCGGTGGTCCCAGTTGGGCCTGGTGATGCTGGACTTGGCCCTTGTGCCCCATCAATGATCACTGTGAGCATAACACCCCAGGGCGGTGTGCACGGAGCACCGGCTTCAGCGGGGAGTGGAATTCGGGCTGTGCAGACTCAGCTCCGGGCTCCGAGCTGACTCGAGAATCCTGCACAGGCTTCCCGGGAGGAGGATGCCTTGGGATCTTCCCTCCTCCTCCTCTTGTTGGTGTGAGGCCGATCCCTGCTCCGGCTGCCCCAGAGGGTTTTCAAGATTGTGATCTTTTGGAAGCAGATGGACAGACCTGTTTCCTGAAGCACCTGGGGGGAGGGGGCGGTTGAGGGGGTGGGGGGTTTGAACCTCCAGCCTTTTTCCAAGGATGGATGCATACCCCTCTGTGCCACCCACCCCCTAGTGTAAACCTGCTGACACTGGGTCAGGGACAGACGTTGAGTCAGAAGTGACTCCGTGACAGTGGGTAGGGTTTGAGTTGGGGGCTGGGGAGGGGGGGGCATTGGAGAGCTGCCCAGGGGGGTTTCCAAGGCTGCGGCCTTCAGGGAAGCAGAATGCAGCCTCAGTGCTCTTCCGTGGAGGGCCTGCTGGGTTTGAACCACCTATCTTTGGGGTCACAGTCTCGCTGTGCCACTACAACCCCACCATCTATTCTCTGCATACATTTGTGGAGACCCAGGCTGGCTGGACACCATGGTGGCATCTGGGGGCCAAGTCTAAGGACAGTTGTGAAGATGGTGCAGGATGGGTGGGGGCAGTACCTGGTCCTGCTGTGCTTATTAGGGTCTCTCCCAAGTTCGACTGGACCCGACGGAACCTAACCACATCCACATGCCAGGTTCTATGGGGATTCCACCGTAAACAGAACAACCACCTGGTGTCTGTCCTGTGGAGCCTGGAGTCGGGCTTTTGTTAAAAGATTCAACAGAATGAGTGCCCGTGAGTTCCTATCCAGTGTGCAGAGACCCAGAGGGAGCAGCCCCCCAAGTCAGAAGAAAAAAAACCCAACCCCCAATCAAAAACTGGCCCACTGCTGCCAAGTGGATTCAGCCTCGCGGGACAGAGTAGAAGGGCCCCTGTGGGCTTCTGAGACTGTGGTGGTTGACGGGGGTAGAAAGCCTTGTGACTTTGAACTGCTCAACTTGGGGTTCACAGCCCAATTTGTAACCCACTGTGCCACCAAGGCTCCTTGAACGAACAACAGCCTATTGCAGAGGACTCTGGGAGCCCAAGAGGACATGTCCAAATGGGACCCTTCAAGGTGACCGCATGAAGAATGCTGACCCTGTGTCTGGCAACGCAACCCCGTGTGCACCTGAGCGGATCACTTCACCTGCCCCTGACGAACTTTTCTGGACCTGCCTCCACTGGGCCCAGTTTCTTGCCAGCCCATCCCAGAGGCGGGAGCCGGCCCAAGGCTGCCAGAGAGGCAGGGATGGCCAGGGCTGTGTCAGGAACCCCGAGTCTGCTCCCGCACCCTTTTCTTTCTCTTTGGCAATGTACTCGCCTGCTAACCCCAAGGTGGGTGGGCCTAGT
>NW_022103968.1:8625597-8626933 GCF_000313985.2 Echinops telfairi
TGAGAGTGAGGAGCTGGGTTTCTATCAGGTCCCCAGGGGGCGCTGGGACTTGCCAAAGTTTGTTTGTTTTGGGGCAACTTTTACCTCTATTCAAATCCGAGGCTTTGGGCAGGGGAGAAAGGTTAGCTGTGGTGGCGCCGAATCTTAATGTGGAATTTCCTGACCGGCTGTGGGTTGTGTCCGCAGACACAGCCTCTCCGAAGGTGGGGGTTTCTTGTCTTTGCCCAACGCTGGAGGGAAGCAATCCCTGCGCCCGAACCCTGGGCACCCTGTGGGGGCCGATGGGGACTCCATTCTGGGGAGCCTTTGCCTGGTCACCCTGAGAGCCAGCTGCTGGCCTCGTTGGGGTGGCCAAGGGACCTTGCTGAGCCTTGGTAGGCCAGATCAAACCCGTTCAAATAAGCGCCCCATCTGTTTTCAGCTCCAGCGGCACCTTCATTTGCAATCGGATGGGAGGCTTCGGAGGGGATGATTCTACACATCTGCAGCCCTAGAGCTAGCCAGAAAGTGTGGCTCCTGCTGGGAGTAAAAGGGCCGAGCCCTTTAAGTAAACTTGCCGAACAATGCCCCCAGAAGGCGGGGAGCTGAAGGAGGGCTGGGGCAGCCTTGCCCTGGTGGAATAGCTCCTCACCTTTCGCCTGACCCCTTTATTTTCATAAAGGAGGCCTAATGGCATCGTGATTAAAGTGCCTGCCTGCTAACAGCCTGCTAAGGCCGCAGTTCGAACCCACCAGCTGCTGTGTGCTTGAGAGCGAGCTGTGGCCATCTGCTGCCGTAAATATACGCAGCATTGGGGACCCTGTGGGGCAGTTCTGCCCAGGCTGATGGGGTCTCCGTGAGGCAGCATCTACCCCTTGGCAGGGGCGATCACTATGGTTATTATTACTGGCTTTCTTTTATAGCTGTTGTGTGTTTGTGGGGGTGGAGGGAGAAAGACGACATGCATATAAATAAAACACAAACCAAACGCACTGCCATCCTAATCAGTACTGCTTTGGCAAGCGTTTGCAGAGGGGAGGGGCTCGCTTTGTGCCCCAGGGAGTGTTCACTAGAAACTGGCATCTGTCTGACCTGTGAGGGATTTCCAGGGTGAGTGGGTGCTAGGGAGAGTGCTCCCCATGATCTGAATGCAGGTGTCTGTGTGTGTAGAGGGGCGGGGGTGGGGCATACCTAGGGAGCCACAGGTAACCAAGTGTGGGAAGACCAGGACCTGAAGACAGGCTTCTGGAGTTCCCTGCCTTGGTGTGGGAGAAAGACTGGCTTTAGAGAGCTGCCGTCTCAGAAACGCAGGGGCAGTTCCGCCCTGTCCTGTGGGTCGCTGTGAGTCTGCATGGAC
>NW_022103968.1:8627985-8629886 GCF_000313985.2 Echinops telfairi
GGACATAGCAGAAAGCCCCACTGCGGTAAGGTCCATATATATATAAATGTTGTAACGTATTTATTTGTTCTCTTGAATGAAAACCTTGTTCTCAAGTCAGAAAGGGACACAGAGGCTTCTGAAACCAAACCAAACCCAAACAGAAAACCTCCCCCTCATCCAGTCACCCGGTTCACAGCAACCCTAGAGCCTAGACTAGAAGTGCTCCTGATTAGGGGAGCAAGCAGCTGGCTGTTTTGAACTGATGACTTTATGGTTAGCAATCCAAGACCGAACCCATTGTGCCACCAGGAGGATTCCAGGAGGTGGAAAAAACCGTGTGTAGGGTGGGCAGTACCAGCAACTACAGCTCCTGAGCTCCAGGAGTCTGGGCAGGGCCGAAAGGAGCGGAGGGCCAGGCCAAGGCGGGGCAGGCTTTCTCTGCCACTCACCCATGCTGCAGGCTGCCCAGAGGGATTACAGAAGACCAGAGACCTTCGGAGGCAGTCTCTTGTTTTCCTAGTGGCCTTGTCCAGGAGCAGGCAGGCTAGAGGTGCGTCCTTGTCTCACTGAGGCCCGTGTGACACATCTCCCAAGCGCACAACCAGTAGAGCTCCAGAGCCAACTCCTTGTTGTTGTTTTGACTCACCGCGACCCCAGGGTATGTCATGGCTGTCAGCGATACGGCAGCAGGGTGCCGGGCCTTTCTTCTGTGATGCTGCGGTGTGGGTCTGAACTGGAGGTGTTAGGCCAGCCATCTAGTGCAGGCTGCAGCATTTGGAGACCCTTCTGTGGCAGAAGCCGAAGCGGCTTAGGCGTTTGCTCTTCTTGAACGTGGATCTCATAGTATGTCTCCCCGGGGTTTTGTTGAAAATCCAGACTTTCCACTGCACTCCAAGCCCACAATCCCCAGCTCTTCTGAAATGGGGCCCGAGAGGCTGCATTGAGGGACTCTATGCCGGTTATGTCTGAGCGGTATTGTGCGCTGGCCTCCTGGAAGCGGTACTGCTGTGGGTGGTGGAAGGAGACTGTGTATGTACCAGGTGATGTTTGAGCTTGGTTTTGAGGGCTGCATAGGAGCCCGTGGGTAGAGCAGGGAATTGCAGGCAGAGGGCACAGCGCATGTGAGCACATGCAAGCCTAAGGGGGACAGAAGAGCACAGTAGAAAGAGACCTGGAACTTGGGGCCACCAGCATCCTCAAATGGGCAACGGGTAGCCTCTGGGCTTGACTTATGCACATGATCTGTGTCCTTTCTTCCCTAAACGAGAGGCCAGGAGTGTGCTTCTGAGGTTATTCGGCAGGCTTGTGGGGGATGGGCGATGCAAAGGCATGGGGCATGGGCTGGGGCCAGAGGTCCTTTGGATAGGGAGCTGGGTGGCTTGGAGTGGGCCTGAGAGAGGGAGCCAGCAGGGGAAGGCTTGGATGGGAGGCCAGAGGGCAGAGAGGGGCTCTCAGGGTGCTAAGAGCTTCAGGGCACTGGAGGTGGAGGGTGGAGGTCACGTGGGTGTTTGAAGAGGAACCCAGTAGACATCCAGGTAATAAGGTGTTCCCTCAGGCAGGGAGGAATCGGAACCCACAAGCAGAGACAGGCGTGCTGGCTGTCAGCAGCCATAGGTGGGGGTGGGGGTGGGGAGGCCGCAGGGAGGGAGGAGGTGTGAGCAGAGGGAGCCAAGAGAGCCAGCTGGGATGCTGCTTATGCCCACAGAGAATAGTGCCCCCTCCCCCTCCGGCAGAGGGACTTCTACAACCTTCTCTTTGACTTATACACACAAACATACACACACACCTGCACATGTGTACACACATGCTCATCCATGCACACACAGGTAACACATGTGCATGCACCTGTACGTACACACAGATGCACCTCCATGCACATGCATGCACACACTGCCTGTTAGCCTGGGGCCCTGTGTTGG
>NW_022103968.1:8630297-8632283 GCF_000313985.2 Echinops telfairi
TAAGGGGCTAAGGGAAGCGAAGGGCCTGTGGACAAGAAAGAGGTGTCCTCAGAGCACTGGGCGTGAGAATGGTGCGGACCACTCGGGGTTTCCTCCGTGGCCCCTAGGGCCACCTGGGGTGGAAACCTCCTCGGTCCCAAACGACAACAACAACACGCAGAGAGAGGGCTTCCTTGACCCTCGTGTTGTCCCCGGGGCTTGCCAGGGTGGGCGTCTGGGGAAAAGGAACAGGCTTTCAGAACCACACACATGCATTTGTCTGACAGGGCAGGCTGGCTGCAAGGCCTTGCATCGTGTTGATGAAGGTCAGTGTGTGAGTCTGGGTACATTAGAGAAACAAATCCACAGAGATTCATATGTATCAGAGAGCGTTTTATATAAAGGGTAAGTGCACATCAAGAAAACATCCCAGCCCAGTGCTGCCGAAGCCCACAAGTCCAACATTAGCCCATATGTCTGAAACCAATCCACAAAGTCCTCCTCCATCTCACAAAACACACGCAATGAAGCTGACTGCAGGAGGAAAGCCGAGTCAGTGAACATGTAAGAATCTCAGGGCTGGCAGGGGTCTCCACACGGCTGCTCCAGCACCCAGGGCTACACTGGGGTAGGTCCATGTGGCTTCTCCTGGGAGATGTCTTGCAGGAAGTGAGCCTTGCCAGCTGAAGCAGGGAACTGGCTAAGGCAGCTGCACTCTGGTCTGACCATCACAAAGCAAGAGACCCGAGAACTAGAAAGCCAAGGCTCACCGAGCCATTTATCTCTCGGCCTTTCAATTAACCCCACATGTGTTTATTGGCCAGGTTGGCACAATAAACGTTAACTATCTCAGTGAGGTAGAAGTTCATTCTCTCACCCGCACTGCCTCAGAAGGTACAGGGCAGTCTAAATCCTTCCTGCTGAGGAGAAGAGAACTTTCCGGTGGTCTTTGGGAAAGTAAAGGCAGCTTTTTTTGTGACCCGATTGTCCCTAAAATCAGTGCCTGTGGGAGTCCTGGGCACGTGCAGACATGCCAGCTTCCTTGGCCATGACCAGAGGCCCTAAGCCCCAAGAGGACTTGGGTGAGCTGTGTGCCCAGACTGCTCGTTGTACATCCCAGCTGGGGGAGCACAAGTCCTTTGACCTTGCCCTGCAGTGCACGTCTCTATCCCTGGGCACCGTGTCATTCATTGGCCTGGCTCTTTAGGGAATGCTTTCAGAACAGAGTCCAGTTGTGAAGTTCCCACTCAGAAAGAGTAGTCAGGTTTTTATGCTTGGCACGGACGGAGTGCTTCTGGTGGAACTCTTGCTCTGGGGAGCTGTGGAGTTTGACCCAAGCAAGGAGCTCTGGCTGTGCCCTGGGTAAGGTTGGGCCTCTCATCACAGGATTGGTGGTTCAAATCCATCCATTGTTCCAAGGGAGAAAGATGAGGCTGCCCAGCCTCCAAAACCCTGCGTCGTCGGGTTGCGGTGAGCCAGCATGGACTCAGTGATAGTGGGTATTGATAGGACCAGAGGAGCCCATGGGTGACCCTTTGGCTCACCTGCCTGAAAGGTTGGCAGGTCAAACCCACCCATAGGTGCCTCAGAAGGCTGGCCTTGCAACCTACCTGCCTCTGAGAGGTCCCAGCCTTGGAAACCCTGTGAAGCCGTTCTGCTGAGAGACACCGGGTCACCTGAGCAGCCACTAACAGCACCTTGGACCAGAAGGAAAACCTTCCCCTGGTGGTCTCCTGTGGTGTAGTGATTATGCATTGGGCTGCTGGTCGCAGGTGAGTAGTTTGGAAACCACCAGCCAGTCTGCAGGAGAAATATGAGGCTTTCCACTCCGTCCAGAGTTACGGCAGCCAGGGTGTGTAGCACAGCACTGAGGGCACAACATTCCTCTAGAGCAGTGGTCCTCAACCTTCCTCATGCTGCGACCCTTTCATACAGTTCCTCATGTGGTGGTGACCCCCAACCATAAAATTATTTTCATGGCTACTTCATCACTGTTATTTTAGGGGC
>NW_022103968.1:8633120-8634354 GCF_000313985.2 Echinops telfairi
GAGCGGGGAGGGAGGGGGGAAAGTGAGGAACTGATGTCAGGGGCTTGGGTGGAGAGCAAATGTTTTGAGAATGATGAGGGTAATGAATGTACAAATGTGCTTTACACAATTGATGTATATAAGGATTGTGATAAGAGTTGTATGAGCCCCTAATAAAATGATTAAATAAAAAGATGAAAATAATAGTAATTTATAATTTATCAGGGCTCCATGAGGAGGGCAGGGAGGAGAGGGAGGGGAAAAAAGAGGAGCTGATACTGAGGGCTTAAACAGAAAGAAAATATTCTGAAATTGATGATGGCAACATATGTATAAATGTGCTTGTCACAAAGGACTGTTATGAGAGCTGTACAAGCCCCCAATAAAATGATTTATGTATTAAAAAAAAGTTATGGTCTCGGAAACCCACAGGGCCTGTTTACCCTGCCCTCTAGGGGTCTCTGTGAGTCGTAAGCAGCGAGTTTGGTTTTTTTGTTTATAATCAACAGCCTGTGGTATCAGGATCGAAATGGAGAGGGGATGCTGACCACATGGAGACGGAAGATAACCTGACGCCCACATGTCGTGAGGCCATGGGGGCTGGCTTCCCAGGTCTTGACTGCCCCCGTGTTTGGGCTTTTTCTCCTGGGCGACATCGTGGTTTCTTTTCAGACTCGGAGAACCACCGGCCACTCTTCTCACCGACAAACTGAAGCTCTGGCAGGGGTGTGCCTGAATGCACAATATGTAATGGTTACCAGACCGGGGGCTTTAGCCATCGTCCCATTATTCGGCAGGAATGCGAGCTGGTCTAGACTTTCTGGAACAGTGGGAGCTTCGGTGGCAGAGGTGGCTATTAGGGACTGCCACTGGCACCCTTGTGGCACCCTTAGGTCCCGAGGGGTGTGTGCAGCATGTCCAGCCACTGCTCAGAGAAGGGGCCCAAGGGCTGAGCTGCAGCCCGCTACGGGCTTCTGCTCCAGGCTTACAGGCCATTTCCTGCTCCTGTGCAGGCAGCCGTGCTGGGCCGGGGGCTGTCTTCTTGACATTACGCAGCCTCATCCCACCTGCCCCCTCCCCTCAAGGAGAGCGGAGAGCCCATGCCTTATAAGGCCTTCGCCGGGCGCCAGGAGTTCGTCTTTGCGAGTCAGCTCTTGTCCAGGGGAGCTGCACAGGTCTTTGAGGCTGCCGGAGGTGGGAGGGCCAGCTCGTGTGTGTGTGTGTGTGTGTGTGTGTGTGTGTGTGTGTGTGTGTG
>NW_022103968.1:8635476-8637389 GCF_000313985.2 Echinops telfairi
GGAAGACTGGCCTTTGCCACGGGACTGTCAGTCATGCCCTAGATGTCCTGTTGGCACAGCGGCCCTTCCTGCCTGACCAGCGGGAATCTGCCTCCTGTTCCCCATGAAGCCAGTGGACTAGGAAGACTGCACCCCCACCCACATCCCCCTCCTGTTTGTGCTTGGGCACCGTTTCAAAAACCACTCGGGAAAGGTTTGTAGGCAAATAGGATACAAAGTGAGAGCCTTGGAGCACTGTTCCCAAGGGCCTCGGGAGGGTGGGGCTCAGGACGGCCTCTGACCGACGGCCCTGGACAGCGAGGTCATTCTGGGGACCCTTTCATGCCCCCCTAACCCAGGGCCCCATTCCCATGCAGGGGATTCCCCATGTGCTTACTGACCCAGAGGTAAACTTCTAATGCAGCTGGCAGTCGGGATGTCCCTGGGCTGGCAGTGGGGACGAGAGTTCATGACCTCTGCTGCATCTATGGAGAGACTTGGAAAGGGACTAGCAGCTCCTTCCTGCCTCAGTTTCCTTCTCTCCCCAGTCAGGGACCCCTCCCCTCCCGACACCCACAGCCAGGGCAGGGATCACACACAGACTGTCGGGAACAGGGATTATAGGGTTACAGACGGCTGATAAGGCTCAGTGGCAGAAGCTGCCCCTTCCAGGCAGGAGACCTGGGTTT
The DNA here is from genome assembly GCF_000313985.2 of Echinops telfairi. Lineage (NCBI taxonomy): Eukaryota > Metazoa > Chordata > Mammalia > Afrosoricida > Tenrecidae > Echinops > Echinops telfairi. The sequence continues at coordinate 8,636,145 of NW_022103968.1, forward strand.
GACCCCTGGCCAGCAGGCCTCATGTGCAGCCAGCCCCCGTCCGTCTATAGAGGCCTGTTGCCCAGGAGGTTTCAGAGGAGGGTCTACACTCACAGGAGCCCCGTGGTTACGCTCCAGGGGAGAGATACAGGGCTTTCCACTCCCCATAGACAGTTACATGGTTGGAAACCCCCAGGGGCAGCTGTACCCTGTCTTGGAGAGTTGTTGAGTGGTGGCATTGTCTCCATGGCAGGAAGCTTGGTTTTTTGAATTGACAATGGGGCACAGGAGGAAGAAAGGCCTGGTGATCCACTTTTGAAACCCAGCCAGTGCAAACCCTATGAACCTGCAACCAGTTCTGGGGCGGGGATGGGTCAGCGCTAGGTGCTGTGTCTGGTGTCCCCATGAGGGTGGGGTGGGACCCTACTCCACATCAGCTAACAGTCAGAAAGGACTATTATTGCTCACACCACTCACAGAAGTGCCTATGCCTTGTTCTTCTCAATTTGCCTTTCCCCCTTCATTATAGTTGATCCTATGAAAATCGAGTGGGAATGTTTTCCTTTGGTGGAAGCCAGCAACGTAGCTTCTGGAAACTTCCCTGCGTTGAAGAGAGGAGGGAACCGATGGGCCCCCGCACTCCCCATGAGTCTCCCACTTCTGTGGGAGAAAGGTTGAAAGTATGCCATCGTCCCAGAAACAATCCAGGAAATGTGAATGTGACTATAAAAGGTAGTGTTTGAGCTTCCCAGGGACGAGATGCCCTATGTCAACTGTCGTATTGTACCGGGCAGGCGGGACGGGGAGGGACTGGCTGTGTCCAGGAAGGTGATGGAAGTGAGGGAGGCAAGGCCGGGCCCAGCAGATGCAGCCTCCGCAGCCGCCGAGGGAGTTGGGACATTGCCGGGTCCCCGGGGGGACCAGGTGGAATAACACAGCTGTGGGGATGTGCTCAGAGGACCCTGGGGGCCACCATTTGCAACAGCGAGGTCATTTTGAGTTCTCAAACACAAAGCCCATCAGAGGATGAATCTCCCGAGCAAGGGCAGGGACAGGGACAAGGTTGCCTCCCTGGAGCCAGCTGACTGGGTTTCAGGCCAAAGCACCTAAGAGCTGGGTCCCCTGGCCCGGGCCATCAGCATCGTGTACCTGTGAACTGGGCTGCCAGAGAGACGTGGCGGGGGGTGGGGTGGTGGGGTGGGGGCAGGGGGTGGTGGTGTTGGGGGACATCATGGCTTTGGCCTCCACTTACCACACAGGCCCCCC
>NW_022103968.1:8638102-8639107 GCF_000313985.2 Echinops telfairi
GCCTGTTGGAATGGGACCCCTTCACTGACATCCTGCTCCCCCAGGGACACAGGTCTGATGCGGCTGTGATTTCTCCTGAAATGGTGGGCCCAGGCAGTGCCAATGGCTGGAACACCAAAGATTGGAAGTTCAAGCCCCACCCAGAAGGGCCTTGGAATAAAGACCTGGTGATCAACTTCCAGACTTTTGGAAGCTCTCTGGGTGGTCAGACCCCTGAGAACTGTGGCCCTTCGATGCCCATCAGGCCTGAGACGGAAGCTTTTAGCTCAACTTTGATCCAAACCATAGACAGACCTCTACAATGAGCGCCGATGCCTGGACGTTGGCGCTCCTCAGACTCATTGACCTTGCCCAGGGAGAAAGGAGAGGAGGGAGGGTCCAGTGGAAACATTGACACAGAAGGAGGTGTGGACAGCACTGTTACATTGTGGGCAATCACAACTGATGCCCCCGGACAAAGTCTGCCAGAATGGAAAACCAATTCGCTTGCTCTGTGACCTGCCACCCACATCAAAACCACACTTTAGAAAAGGCAGGAGATCAGCCCCCAGAGCACATTAGTTCTACTCTGATACACCTGGCTCACTGTGAGCGGGATAACTCCGCAAGGCCTAGCTATCCCCAGAGATAGCAGGACTCGAGATGGCCGTGAGGATTTTCCACCTTGGGAATGGCAGGGATGGGCGCCCCCTGTCCTCGTGGAAGGTCAAGTTCGTGTGGATTGACTGATGCGACCATCACGGTCCCCCCTGGTCTGCTCCCGCTCTCTGAGAGGAGGGCCTGAGGTTGACGTTGAGTGGGGAGAAAACAGTGTTGGAACTCAAGTTTTCTCCTCTCACTGGGCCAAAACATGCTTTTAAAAAGCAGACTGTGTGCCATCAAGAGGATTCCAACTCTCTTTTTAAAAATAATTTTCTTGGGGCCTCAGACAACTCTTATCACAATCCATCCATCCATCCATCCATCCATCCATCCATCCATCCATCCATGTGTCAAGCACATTTG
>NW_022103968.1:8640963-8642671 GCF_000313985.2 Echinops telfairi
CCACCCCCACCCCCGCCCCCAAGATCCACTTTTGGAAAATGCTGCCTTGCTCCATTATCTGTTCCCATCACCACCTTACCCCCAGGCTTCTGCAACTGGCCACCATGGCCAAGCAGAACTCTTGCGTGGGGGAGCATGGCGCATGTAGGTGGTAAGTCACAGACATCCAAAGTTCAGACTTCTGCTTGGAGGAACCTCCTCATCCCCGAGCTTCGGAAGCTGCTGAAATCGGACCTACTTGAATTGGGTAGGTCCCAACTGAAGTCGCGAGAACCGGAGGCCCCACTTTAATCGGATCACTATCTCCTCACACCCTCTACCTTCTTACCCAGACCTCTTGGGAAAGCCAAGGTCTTTTGGGGGTGGGGGAGGGAGTAGCAAAGGCCATGGGGAGAAGAACCACGTCAACTAAACTCTGAACCCCAACCTCGGAGCCCACTGCCCTCCAGTCTGTGCCTGATTCATGATGACCGCGGGATGGAAGGGCCCCCTGGGGTTTCCAAGGCTGTCACCCGCTGGGGGCCTGTTGCCACATCTTCCTCTTGTTATGAAGAAGCAGATGGTAAAGATTTTAGGCTCTGGGGGCCGTGCACTCTGTCGCAACCAGGAGAGAGCCGCTGTAGGACAAATGTCAACAGCGAGCCCTGGCCTGGGTCCAGGGAGGCTTTGTTTACAAAACCAGGTGGGGTGGCCGCAGGGGGGCCCTGGGCTATGGATCCCCAGCCCCTGCCTATGACTGCCAGGAACCAACAGACCCTGCTCCCCGTCGCTGGCGGGCTCTTCCTGGTGACTCGAAGACACTGCACATACGCTCTCATTTCTCTCTGTCAATCAGCCACTGGACGTGGGGATTCCCCACCCCTGTGAGTTGTGGCTCTGCCATGGTCCCTGCCTGCTTCTCAGCAGCTAGACCAGCAGTTCTCAACCTGTGGGTTGAGACCCCTTTGCAGGCCCAAGGACTCTTTCACAGGGGTCGCCTAAGACTGTCAGAAAACACGTATTTCTGATGGTCTTAGGAACAGAGACACCGCTTCTGTATCCGTCTCCAGGCAGGTTTGCCCACATGCAGATACGCCCACCGACGAGTACCTGGCGTGAAGACTGCTTTAAGACAATATTTCACTGATTTGCCATTAGAAATAAATATTTCACAATGTAGAATGCCATTGTTTTTGTGACGAATCACTGTGCTTTAATGATGTTCAGTTTGTAACAATGAAAATACGTCCTGCCTATCAGATATTTACGTGATGATTCATAACAGTAGCAGAATGACAGTGATGAAGTAGCAGTGGACATCATTTTATGGTTGGGGTCACCACCACATGCGGCACTGAATGAAAGGGTGGCGGTCTTAGGAAGGCTGAACCGCTGAGCTAGAAGGAAGGCGTTCCTTCGTGAGCACATGCTGCAGGAGGGAGATGGGGCAGGGGCGGCATGACTCGCAGGCACAGCCAGGTCAGAGCAGACTTCTGGCTTCTCCCTGTGTGCATGCTCTGAGTGCTCAGCTCAGCTGAAGGGTTCTCCATGTCTGGGCTTTGTGGGTCTTTGGAGAGGGGGCTTCTCTGGGGGAAGCCTGCAGGCCTGGTGCCGGAGGTGGGTTCTCCAACCTTCAGCAGAGGAGCTGACACGGAGAGAGGACTCTGATCTCCTGTGGTCTGGAGTTAACAATGGCCTTGTGATGCTGCCCAGACTTGGAGCTGGCCGC
>NW_022103968.1:8643154-8654906 GCF_000313985.2 Echinops telfairi
ATTAACAATGGTCTTAGGAACCGAGACACCGCTCCTCTATCTGTCTCCAGGCAGGTCTGCCCATGTGCAGATACACCCACCTACAAGTACCCGGCATGAAGACTGTTACCCATGCTACACCATGCTTCAAGACAAAATTTCACTTATTTGTCATTAGTAATAAACAGTTCACAATATATAGCTACATATTATTTTGTGATGAATCACTGTTTTAATGATGTTCAATTTGTAATAATAAAAATACGTCTTGCAGATCAGATATTTACATGAAGATTCATAACAGTAGCAGAATGATAGTTATGAAGTAGCAGCAAACACCATTTTCTGGTTGAGGGTCACCACCACATGAGGAACTGTATGAACGGGTCTTGGCTTTAGGCAGGTTGAGAACCGCTGCCCTAGGCGGTGAAGGCCAGGGCGTGTGTGGTAGGGGGCTGGACAGGGAGGGGTGGAGGCGTTCTGGCTCCTGTCCTGTGAAGTGTGTGGACAAAGCCTGCAGGCTGTACACTGGACCCCACCAGCACAGAATTCACCCTCCAGTGACATGTCTCCCCCGGTTGAGGACCCAGGCACCACGGAGGACCCCCCCAGAACAAAGCAAAGTGGTCAAACCAGTGCCATGGTATTGAAGCCAACTCACATGGCCCACAAGACAGGAGAGCTTGCCCGGGGGCTCACAAAGCTGTCAGCTCTACAGACACAGGCTGTCATACCCATTACCTGCTGAGCGGCTGCTGGGCTCAAACAGCCGACCCTTCCCATTCCGTTAGCAGCAGAGCAATTAACCGCTGCGCCACTGGGGCTCCGACACTGTGGGTCGGTGTCCACTTGTTTTCCTTGGGTGGGTGGGTGGGGGTTGCTTATTCTCAGAAACGTGGCTTTGTGACAGCAGCAACTATATACATCACACAGCAGTGTGCATGTGTGCATGGGGACATGCATGTGTGAGTGTGTGTAGGTACCTGTGTGCATGTGTGTGTTGGTGTGAGAACCAGTCATGCTGACTGGGGAGAGGGGCGGGTGGTGAATAGTGACACACACACACACACACACACACACACACACACACACACACACACACCATCCCCACCCCCCTCAAGATTAGGACACAGGACGTTGCCTTGTGAGCCTGTTCTGCTTGATGGTTGCTCTCCAAGCAGGCTGTGGTTTGTTTGAAAAGCCGGGCCACGTGTAGGTGTTAAGCCTTGGCCACGCGCTTCCCTCCCACCCCTTTCTCTCCCAGCTGACTTTTCAGACAGTCTGCTCCTAAGGGCCTAAGGGGCACTTCCTGGGGCGCAGGTCCGAGACAGGACACCCGCTGGGGCCCCTTGGGAAAACAAGACCAGCCTGCCCTGGGAGCCACCAGGCCCGCCACTGACCTAGGACTTTCTCTCCCTCTTCTCCTTCCCAACCATCTCCATCCTCTCTCTCCCGCCTCTCTGCAGAGCCACCAACCAAGTACCAAATCTCTCCACCGGAAGTGCACGTGGCCACGCCCGGGGAGTCGCTAGAGTTGCGCTGCCTGTTGAAAGATGCCTCCATGATCAGTTGGACTAAGGATGGGGTGCTCTTGGGGCCCAACAATAGGACAGTGCTTATTGGGCAGTACTTGCAGATAAAAGGCACCACGTCTAGAGACTCCGGCCTCTATGCTTGTACTGCGGCTAGGACAGTAGACAGTGAGGCCTTGTACTTCATGGTCAATGTCACAGGTGAGTGGGCCTGGCGCCCTCTGCTCTTCCTTCTTCGTAGCTGCCTTCTGGGTGAACCCATAGTGCTCCCAGCCCCTTGGACCCAGGCACACAGCTGCACAGCATGCTATAGATCTGGCTTAGAGGGTCTCCCAGGAGACCTAGTGTCCTGGAGATGCTGAGTTCTTGTGTTCAGTAGAGGAAGCCCCCTCAGTGCACTGTCGTCCCTGGCTTCTCTATGGTAGCATTGAAATTTGGAAGCTCAAGGTTTCTGATTTCTCATTAAGATGGGAATTTCTCTCCTTGAGTTTTCCTTCATGCAGGGAGAGGGATGCTGCCAAAGCCTCCCCCTCCCCCTTCTTTTATGGCCAGCTGTGAATTGTGCTTTCAGGAAACAAAGGAGGGGTGGTGGTGGTGGGGGCACACTTGCGAAAGTCAGTGGGGAGATCCCATCATCTTTGAATCCCGTGTTCCCATCACTCTTATGAAGCCCCTCATGGTAGCCACTGGTTGGAAGGCCTCACAGGGGCCGGGTGTTGTGTGGGATGAATTTCTTTCTTGAAGGGGAATCCTCAAGCCCCCCTCCCCACCCTCCCGGGACAGAACAAAACACAAAAACGCTGAAAGGTTGTGTTGGGAAGACTCTTGGGGTCTTATATGTCATCAGTCAACTTGTCGGGATGGATTTGCCACTGAGACCTCAGCTGCGCCAGGACCCAACGCGGCGATGGCCTGTTTGAAGAATGTTGACGCCCAAAGTGCTGGTCCTCCCGGGTTAAGGCTCCTTACTGAGGGGAATCCCAGCCATCGGAAGGGTCTTCACTGAGCGAGCAGCCTCAGGCAGCGTGTCCCGGTCCCCGGGTCTCGGGATTCGTTGCCCTCTGGTAGCCAGCTGCCACCTCTGGCATTGCACCCCGCCATCCACACACCCACGAATCTGTTCTTTTGAATACAGATGCAATCTCCTCTGGAGATGACGAGGATGACCCCGACGGCCCCGAGGACTTGGTCAGTGAGCACAATGGCAGCAAGAGTAAGTAGTGGAGGGACGTGCGCACTCTGTCTTCTTGGCCTCTCCTCTGGACGCTGCGTCTGCGCCCCATGCCCCGCGCCCTCCGCCCGCACTGTCTGCTGTCCCATGGTCAAACCTGAGTATAAACCAGTCTTCCTGCGTCCCCTTCTCTCCATTGCCTTTCCTTCTGTCCGTGGCCCTTGCTTTTCCTGGGGTCTCCTTTTCCTCTGGCCTTCCCTGTATTTGGAGATGGACAAACATTGTAGAATCCGAGAACGTCTTGTTTTCCTTGATACCGGAGGGTGGGGCTTACCTTAACCCAGAGATTTTTCATTGCTGGCGATTCCCCGAACACCCCAGGGCCATTGGTAATGTTTGCCTGTGAACATGGAGGGGGCGTGTCCGTTGGGTAGAGGTCAGGGGTGCTCAGGACATCACTCACCCCTTTCTGTAGACACACAACACAGCATGCTCTGATTCCAAATGTCAGTGGTGCCATGGTTGAAAAACCCGGACCTCCTCAGACAGGTGGCACGCTACCTGGGAGCAGGGGAGGAGGGCCTTACCTTGGAGAGGCACTCGAAAGGGACCCAAAAGGACCATTGCGTCTTCAAGGGTTGTTCGTGCTGAGCACTCACGGTGGGGGGTAAGTGGGTGGCCTGCTCTGCCACCATCAAGCTGGATGGCTTCGGGTAAGCCATTTGATGAGCCTCCGTGCCTCCTTTTCTTCGATGGTAGATTGAAGGTGAACCCCCCATGGGGCTGTCCTGAGGACGGGGCTCCGAGAGAGGAGCCTGTGTGTGCACTTGGCGGTTCAGTTCAGAAAAGGCCAGACAGGGACCAGTCCTTGTCCAGGATGATCCTCAGGAGACTGGACGTTGGTCTCCACTGAGGTGTGGCATCCACATGTTCCTCAAAGCATTTGTAGTCCATGTGAGGACATTTAATCGTGGCTTCATATATGTCTGCTTGTTATTAAAATAACCAAAGGGAAATTGAGGGGGACTTGGGATCTTTAATGACATACAAGTTCATTTCAAACAACAACAACGACACTAATAACAATAATAACAACCAAACTCATTGCTGTCTGCTTGACCCCTGGCCCTTTGGGACAGAGTAGAGATGACCCATATGCTCCAAGGTTGCCCTCTATATAAAAGTAGACTGTCTCATTTTTCTCCTAAGGAGGGGCTGGCAGCTTTGAACTGCGGGCCTTTTGGTTGCAGGTGAATGCTTAGTCACACTGCCATTCTCTCCCTGCTATTGAGGCAGTTCTGAGTCACAGCAACCCTGCAGGGCCAAGTAGAACTGCCCCTTTGGCTCTGGAGGTGGTAAATCTTGAGGAGAACGGAAGCGGCATCTTTTCTCCAGGGCAGTAGCTGGTGGGTTTGAACTGCCGATCTGGTGAGCAGCCCAGCGTGAAACCCACTTCACTACCTGTGTGCCTGGAGCTGGCGTTCACGGCGAGTCTTGCCCATTGTGCGTGTAAGAAAGTGTGCCTGTACTTCAAACCCGCTGCTGGAAGAGCTCAGAAGATGTCCTCTGTGTTTTAGTGATCTCGTTCCCCTGCAGGGGAGGGAGCGGCCAGGCATGGTGCAGCCCAGGCCCCCTTCCCCCGCCCTCCCATGACAAGGGAAGCGGGGAGGCCAGCAGGTCCCGTTTCATAGATCAGAGAGTGGTGACCCGGTGTGCAAAGACCAGAACGATGATTCCACCAGCTGCCCATTCCCTGGTTCACGACCTGGTGTGGGGGTGGGGGTGGGGGTGGCGGGGAAGGTCGGGGTGTTCTGGAGGACCGTCGTGATTAGTCCTCAGCTCTGAGTTGGTCCTCACGGGTTGGGCTAGCTTGGCTCTTTAGTTTATTCTATGGTTATCGTGGAACACACACAGTAAACCACGTGCCACCTCAACTGTGCCTACATGGACAGATCAGGGACGCTGATGGCATCTGTGCCTCCCGCCCCTTGCTCCCCAGGGTTCCCACTTTTTCACTCAGCTGCTGAATAGTTAATGTCATTTAGCCTTTGCTGTTATTGGCCAGGAGAAAAACGGGGCTCGCTACTCCCATGAGCAGTTACTGTCTTGGAAAGGTAAGGGCAGTCCCACTCTGCCCAACCGGATTGCCAAGTGTTGACCTTGACGATGGCACTGAGTGGTTTTTGAGAGCGCTGGCGGGGACATCCCCTTCCATCAGCATGGTTTGGTTGATTGTTTGGGGGCTTTGAACCTGTTCTGTCTTTTCACCTAGGACTGAAATGCCCCAGTGATTCTTACAGGATCACCCCTCCCACCCTCACTCCCCCACACATACAGCACTCTTGCTACAATGTGAATCACTCGAGGGTCTTACTGTGTAGCTACTGGCTCAATGTATCTGAGTGGAAAGCCAGGTTCTCAGCAGGGCGCTGAACCAAAACGAACCGGTTCAAAGTCTTGGATTCTCCTGATGATCAAGTGCCCTATCTATAGTAGGTTACCTCCCAACACATGGGAAGTCGTGAATTCTAACAGCAAGGTGTATAAAGGTCAACGACCAACGACTGACTAGGCCGAGTGAGGAGACGCTCTACTGGCTTCAGAAGCCCTGCCTGCTGTGGCTTTCCAGGTGATCCTCCTGAGCCGCAGGGCCAGGTGGCCCCAAACACTCGAACCCATTCCTAGTGACCCCGTGGGACAGGAGAGATCTCCTTCGTAGGTTTCTGGGGCTGCCAATCTTTCCAGAAGTCGGCGGCTTCATCTTCCTCCCTTGGAGGGACTGGTGGGTTTGAACCCCACTGGCCTTTGGGTTCGCAGCCCAGCGCCCCACCGTTTTGCCACCAGGACCCCTGGCCTGCTGGGTTTCAGTGCCGGCCGGCCAACAGCGGGTGCCAGGCCTTCCCCCTCGCAAACACGGTTCTTTGTAATTAGCTTCTAGATGGCACCGGCCCTGCCCTGTGATGAGTGCTGGCTCTCCCAGCGATTAGAGGCCGGCGTTAGCTGTACCAGAGAGATGCTGCTGCCGGGAACTGCCACGTTTGGTCCATGAAATGTTAGATGCTATTTAAAGTGATAGCAGTTCTTAGCTGACTCTGGCCACTGCCATCTGTTCCCGTGATTAGGCCGGTCTGAATCACAGGTGCAGCCTGGGCCGGCTGATATTAAACAGCTGTGGCCTTTGTGGCCTGAGGAATGCCGAGACCAGGGTAATTGGCAAGGAGGGAAAGGGGATGTTGCCATTAAAACAATTTTTTGCCACCTCATGTGTCAAATGCCTGACCAGATAAATCGGGAAAATTGCAGAAGCTCGGGATTCTTTGCATCTCCAGCCACCTGGAAAGCACCCCAGTGAGTGTCCAAGTGGATTCCTTCTTCTGATGGCCTGGCGGGTGCCCGGGGTGTGTGATGTTCCCCTGAGGACACCCAGTGACCCGGTGGCCCTGGGTTGGCTGTGGCCTGCTGACTGTCCCCATTTGGGGGTGGAGACCTGGGCGCCACATCTTCTGGCTGGCCGGCCAGCAAGATTCCATGCTGGGTATTCCTTTTGGCCCGGTCTCGCTACAATTGCTTCTCTAATTTTGATGGTTACATACAAGAAGGCCAGCCTGTCTGTATGTTCCAATTTGACTTTGAGAGTCTCTTAGCAAGAGTCCTGAAAGCAAGGCGGTCAAAGACGATGACAGCAATAGCGAGCAGGAATCAGGGCAGTGTGGTGGAGCGCAGAGTTCTGGCCCTGAAACTGCGGTCTGCTGGCCCCCAAGCCTGACATCAAGGTCTTCCTGAGTGGATGGAGGCTCACGGTGATCGTGGGCAGGACTCCAGCTCCGGCTCCCAAGGGGGCTTCTCCATAGGGTATGCCCTCATTCTCACTGCCCCGGATTGGGGTGACCGCCCCTTCTGTTGTGGGTTCGCCCCTCTTGGGACAGTTCAGGCCTGCCTTTTCCAGCAGCCTGTTCACTGGTGGCTGGTCGGGCCCAGCCTGGGCCCTCCATGAGAGCCTTGCTGAGTTTAGTCCTCACACACACCCCCTCTGGGGAGCAGACCTGGACCTCAGGGGCATGACTCCCTGCCCGGGAATGGTTCCGATCTTGTTCCTGCTTAGAACGCAAGCGGGTGCTTCCCAAAGCACAGCCCTTGGGCAGCTTGTCCTGGGCCTTGGAGCTGGTTCCAACGCATTACTGCCCTCGGTGGGGGCAGGGGGTCCCCAGCATGCATTCTGCGTGGGCTCCCGACTTCAAAGTCAGTTCAGATCACCAGCCCTCTCCAAGGGAGAAAGATGAGGCTCTCTGTTCCCGGGAAGAGCGACAGGGGCAGTTCTGCGCTGTCCCAAGGCGGGGCTTGCTGTGACTCAGAGTCGACTAGATGTCAGTGAGTGTTGGAGAATCTTCATCTTTACAGAAGCAGGTGGGCCACAGGCCCTCCGTCCCTGCAGCAGGTGGGCAGACCTTCTGGGTAGCAGTTGAGTGTATGACCCTGGTGCGCCTGCTGGGGCTCCTTCTGTGATAACTCTCTGCTCAAAGTGAGCTTTGGTTTAAACCTTTTGGAAAATATTGGGTGCTGTGATCCAGCCTCGGGGACTCCCTGTGTCCACTACTAGAGGTTCCTAGGAGTGGTCCGTCTGTGCAAGCTAGTCTCCGCTCACTCATCCAAGTGTGCCTGCTGGACGGCCCGTGTTGCGCACGGCATCTGTGCCCACCCTGTCACACACACCTCGACACAGCCAGCACTGGGCACTGCTTTCTTTCCGGCCGGCCGACTCTTCTAAGTCAAGTCCACCTATTCCAGATGTGCAGATGGCCTCAGGTTGGTCATGTGATAGCCACTGACTCACTGATGACCTCACGGCTCGCCCTTTAGATGCGCTGGCCTTTCCCGAGGAGGGGACAGCCCTGTGATGTCCTTACAGGCTGGCCAGACTGCCAGGAAGCGCTGCTCACTGTGCCCTGCAGTGAAGCCCACTTCCAGACATCTCCAGTGCTCAGTTTTGAAATGCACCCAGATGGAGGGCTTTGAAAGGTTCAGATTTGATGCTTTTATGGAGGGAATTATCAGGGAACCGGTGGTGGTAGGGCCCCTCCAGGGGCTTTGGACACAAAGGTGATCCCATGAGGCAGAACAGAACCCCCCGCTGGGTTTGCTTGGGGACCATCGTATGGGAGCAGAGGGCCTGCTTCTTTCTACCGTGCAGCTATGAGGCGGTTCCAAACTGCCAACCTCCAGAGCATCTTGCACCCTAACTGGTCCTGGCCTTCCCTGGGCACCTGGGCCCTGGCCGTAAACGGGTGATGCTTCTGTTGGCTGGAGGCACGTTCATCCCCTCCAGCTTGCATGTCAGCAGGCAGTGTTTCTGAAGAGCTTGAGGCTTCTTGTGGAGGAGGGGTGGGGGATCCTGAGTGACAGCAAGTCCTTTCCTGCGGGGAATTGATCGTAGGACAGCCTATCACGATTCTGGCTCCTGGAGTCGTTCTTGCAACTGAGTGAGGAGAGAGACAAGGTAATTTTCTATTTCGGTTCATTCCCCGTAGAGACCTGCAGATGTCTGCACCACGTGTCGGGGCGAGGGAGACTATTGTTTTTGGCGGTGATGAGGGAGGAGGAGGGCGGGCTGCCTGAGATTGCAGACCCATCTCCTCGATCAACTTGCTGATAGGAAGCGCTCCCAGTCGATTTTGTTCTAATTGGGATTTCTGCCTGGTAGAGAGAGTATCCGAGTCAGCGACGGTGGGTGTCTCGGCTGTGCTTGAGTTTCCAGGAATAGAAAACAATAAGGAAAGCGCAGGAACCCAGCTATAGACCCGGCAGACTGAAAGCGGAGACTCAGAGACTGGCGTACCAATGTCCCTTGCTGGACGAGTCACAGGAGCCAAGAGGTTGAGCTCACTGGGATGCCCGTCAGCAGATGAATGGAGACACAGATTGGGGTCGGTACAGCCAGTACCCTCGTGCTTAGCTGGTGGGAGAGAGGAGTCTGGAGGTTTGCCAGACGTGGCGAGAATGGCAAGACATTTTGCTGAGTGAAGTCAGTCACCAAAGGACAAATAACTGTATGCACTCGCGTCAATAAAAAGAGAAGAAAGGGCAAATACATAGAAACCTGGTGGCATAGTGGTTACACGTTTGGCTAACCACGAGGCCAGCAGCTCAAAACCAGCAGCCGCTCCTCCGGAGAGAGAAGAGGCTGTCTACTCCCATCAGGAGTTCCAGTCTCAGAAACCCACAGGGGCAGTTCTGCCCTGCCCTGTTGGGCGGCCGTGCGTCGTGAGCGATGTGATGCCATGAGTTTGGCTTTTTTGTTTACAGAGACCAAAGTCTATGAGTCGTTACCAGGAATGGGAAGGGCGGGGAAAGGGGGAGGGTGATAGAAAAGAACAGACTCAGGGTAGGGTTGCACAGCCAGCGCTTGTGCATACTGCCATAGAGTTGCATACGTTGAATTGGCCAAAGTTGGGTGACATTGTTCTTAGAACAATCTCATCCCACCCCACCACCACCATCACCACCCAATGGCGGCTGTGTAATGCGGAAGACCGACCTCATGGATGTGGTCTCTTGGTTTGGAGGTTTAGGGTCACGGTTTCCTGGGCCACCCTGGGTCTTTGGCCTACCCACACATGGAATGCTTCTGATGTACACCTCCTAGTGCGTTGTGTGGGGCCTGAGGCCTTAAAAGCTGACAAGCAACCATCCAAGGCACATCATGGGCCTCAGTTCACCTGCGTCAGCAGAGGAAGAGGAGAGTCAGAGGAGGAGGAGGAGGAGGAGGACGTGGATGGGTGACTACTTTGTCTCCGGGAACAGTGACCTCCTTGGCCACGAGACCAGAAGAACTGGAAAGGTACCCGGATATGATGAGTGAATATTTTGATCAGTGATACTATAGAAGAGTCCCGATCAAAAGAGGGGAAATGATGAACAGAATTGAAAATTTCTCCTGAAGTGGTTGTCCTGAGAGAATCTTTCAAGTTTAAATGAGAAAGCAGTCCCTGAAGTCCTCTTAACCCTGAAGGGTCATTCAGCTTGACTCTCAAGCAGCATTTGCTTGAGCCTTGCGCTATCTTGAAGGGCTATTTCAGTGGGACCAGATTGACAACAACAAAGATTAGATAGGAAGCTAGGGACAGTGAGTTTCTGCTAGTAGAACAAGCCAGAAAAACAAATGGCCGCAAAACCCAAACTCCCTGCCTCAGAGCTAATTCTAACTTGTATCCACCCTCTATCCTCTGTCCTCTGACCGAGTAGAACCGTCTCTCGGTTGCTGAAGCTCTCAATCTCCTCTTTCTCCCACAGAGTGACTGGTGGGCTTGAACTGCTGAACTTACAGTTTGCAGCCCAGCACAGAAGCCACTACCCCACCAGGGTCCCTAGATCAGAGGAAACTCAAACCAGACTCACTGCCATCAAGCCAATGCTGACTTGCAGCGACTGCATAGGACAGGGTGGACGTGCCCCTGTGGGGGTTCTGTGACTGTGACTCATTCCTGGGATAAAGGCCACGTCCTTCTCCCACGGATCAGCTGGTGGTTTCAAACAGTTGACTTTGTCCTTTGCAGCCCAACCCATAACCACTATGCCGCCAGGGCTCCTTAAATCAGAGAGTGAAAGGAGTGTCAAGTGGAGTGTCTCCCACGCCACAGAACTCGGGCGGGTGCATACTGTGCTGTGTGTATTCTCTACAACAGAATCAAGGTGATTTGGAAGAAGAGGAGGAGGAGGAGGCACACAGAGGTGCTGGCATTGCTTGACATTCCTCTGTAATGGGAACATCACCCTAAATTGGCCCTGGCCCTGGCCCTTGGTCCCTAAGGCCAGCCCTGGTGCTCCCTGGGTAGCTGGCTTCAGTGTCTTTTCATTCTTGGCTTCCTCTCCCGGGCAGGTAGTACAGTCACCCTGGTGGAGGACAAGGGAGGAGGACCTTGCTGTGAGGACAGATACTGGGAACTCCCCCAGGGAAATGTGCCCCTCAGGAGGGCAGCCTACGGTCCATGGAGGTGCTTCTATCATCACATGCCTCCTAGGGATTTCTCACCTAGGACCACTCCCCCACCCCACCCCTACACACACACACTCCCTCCCTCCCTCCCTCCCTCCCTCACAGCGGGCCTTCTGTTAGGCTTTGTTTTCTCTTCATTTGCCCCAAACCAAAAACAGATGAACTGCAGTTTGTTGCCAGGCTGGGGGCTACTTCTAAGAGATGCCGAACCTCCCCCCCAACCCCCACCCCCACCCCAAACAGGGGTCAATGCATTGAAATGTCCTGATTAGTGATATTTTTAAGAGCCCTAATTATGGACTTAAGACAGAGTCCTTAGTGGGGCTTTAGGGAGTTCAGGAGACTTCGTCTAAGAGCTGAAACCGGCCGTGAGTGTGTTTTCATTTTTTATGTTTTGCATCCATAAAAGTACAGTTGGCAGTCACTCGCATCCAAAGCACACATAAATCTTGAACTTTTGACTTAATGACCATGGGAGAGTTCACAGGGCAGGCTGGTGTAGCTCAGAGAGCACTGCCCTAGGAGCTGGGGCCAAGGGTCTCAGGTGGCCTTGCCTCTGGCAGTGTGACCTTGATCAGACCACGTCATCTTCCGCGTAGATGGCGTCAGTCACATCAGTCCAAGGTTCCTTTTGGTACCAAGGTGGCATGAGTCCATGATTTTCCCTCCATTTCAAACAAGGAGCCCTGGTGGTGTCATAGGTTACCTGCTGGGCTGCTAACCACAAGGTTGGTGGTTCAAACCCACTAACCACTCCTCGGGAGAAAGATGAGGCTTACTACTTCTGTAACAAACAAACAAAACCATGCCTTTGTTGTCAGTATTGGACTGTATCTGGGTGTTGGTGGGAGCAGACTCAGCAGCCTGTGTATTCTCATCAGGTTTAAATCACCAAAGTGAAAGAAATCCACACGCCTATCCATCGTTGACAGGATCAATAGCTGCCTGAAACACAGATACTGGGAAGAATGTGAGACCTTGGAGGGGTTTATCAGAACATTCAGTTAGACATCCTCATTTAATAGCTAAAGCTTTTAACCAGTCTTATATTCATCAGTCCGTCCATCCATCCATCCATCC
>NW_022103968.1:8655006-8672069 GCF_000313985.2 Echinops telfairi
TCCGTCCATCCATCCATCCATCCATCCATCCATCCATCCGTCCGTCCGTCCGTCCGTCCGTCCATCCATCCATCCATCCTAATGCAGACTCCATAAGTGGAAAATGGCCCAAGTTGCACCAGCAGGTGTGGCCCTGCTGTTGACCAGCAGACAGTGAAAGGACTTTTTTTTTTGAGTCCCGATGCAGAAATGCAGCTCAGTAAGGAATAGCGGCTCCTCATTGTTGGGGGCGGGGGGCGGGCGAGGAGGAGGTCAGGAAGACGGAGGAGGTCAGGAAGACGCTGGTGCTGTGCCGGCCATCCTTGGCTTGCAGAGAATATCTGTTCCCACCTGAGTCTTGAAGCCGAGTTTGTGGCTAAGGTGGAACAAGTGCATATGTTTCTTATTTGGCCTGACGTTAGTGCAAGAAAAGACCTGAAACCTTTTCAATGATTTAAGAGCTGAAGGTGCAGCCAGTGAAGGTGATTGCGAGGAAGAATTTGTTGCCAGTGGGGGTGAGTTCATGCATTTCAAAGTGAGGGCAACTTTATTGAACGTTAAAGGGCATGTATGGTTGTTCTGTAAATCTACGACCTGGGACTGCCTGTCCGTTGAGGGGAGTTTCTCTGGCGTCATAAATCTGTCTAACTAGCTGCATTTTAAGAGACTTCTGCTATATTACAGTGAGATTCTGGATTCTTAACATGATCATGCATATGCAGTAACTGCTTCAGTGTAGAAAATGTTAACGTTAATGTCTAGGGAGCCTCTCATCCACCTGCACAAGCTGGGCAGTGAATGAGGAGGAGGACTGCAGAATGGGTGCCCTTGGGCTGAGGGCTTTGACGGAGAATATGAACTATACCATGCACTGCCAGAGACCGAACTGACAGTGTCTGAAGAGATGTCGTGGGCATGCTTCTGAGAAGGGAGGGGCTGGGTGGTCTTTGCCTCAGGGACTTTGGACATGTTATCAGCGGGGACGATCCCTGTAGAGACCCCCATGCTTGTTCAAGGTGAGGGTCAGTGGAAAAGAGGAGGGAGGCCCTCAGACATGGATCGGCAGCTGGCTACAACAAGGGCCTCCCGTAGGAGTGACTGGGAGGATGGCACAGGAGCAGGCGGTGTTTGGCTCTGTGGCACGTAGGGTCGCTTTGCGTCGGGACTGACTAACGGGCACTGAGCAGCAGCAAGGACGCGCCTTGATGATACATTTGGGTTTATTTATATTGTGACCGCATCTTCCCGCTCTTTTCACGTGTTTGTGATTAGCTAAATCTCATGGTTAAGAGAGCAGCATCCCTTGGATACACAGTTGACCCGCAGAGCTGAGAGGTCAGTACAGAAGGACTGTCCTTCTCATGTAGGTCAATGGTGCTGTGATAAGTCATAGCTGCTAATGGCTTTGGAATAATTCATTTTCTCCATGCCGTTGAGGTTTACAACACTGGTCCCCGCTCCTTCCCTCTCTCCTCCTTCGCACGCATTCAGGCGTTTCCTCTCCACCTGAGATGGGCCTGGCTTGCACCTCCGGTTTAAATAGTGCTGCTGAGCAAGCATCTACTGAGCACCGTGCAGAGGAGCAGTTTCTTGCACAGCTCCTTCTCTGGATGGACATTGGTAACACTGTGCATGGGCAGTGATGTGAAGGGGGCCCCAGAGGTAGGAAAACTGGCTCAAGGGACCTGGTCTATTCTCTCTCCAGCTGCACTTTAGGTCTTTGTGGATGGAGGTGGGGTCGGGGGGTGGTAGGCGGCTAGGATTGTTATGTGTCCAGGTTCAGTCATTAAGCAAAGCACTTGTCTACTAACTGGAAGGTCATTGATTCAAATCCACCTGCTGCTCCTTGGGAGACCACCGTGAATGCAGGCTGCCTAGGTCAAGGTTTCAGCCTTGGAAACCCTCTGGGGCAGTTCTTCACAGCCGGGAGGAGACCCAGCAGGGCTGTGCTTGTAGGACCACTCTTGTTCTTAACAAATCTTCCAGCTTCACATCAAATTCATTTATTTCAGAATGAGCCATTGTACGATAATAAAACATCCCCATCTCCTCTTACACCTTGCTTGTTATTTTATTAAAAAACAAACAAACAACATACATTTGGCATCTAAAGGGAGACCTGGAATCCTCTGTTCATGTCTGTGCAGATTAGAAGGAAGGGTGGCGACACTCCATCTTACATACATGCCTGGGACATGTTGCCAGGAGAGACTGGTCCCCAGGAAGGGCTGTCATGCTTGGTCAAGTAGAGGGGCAGGCCTTCAATGAGCTGGGTGCACAGCCTGGCTGCAACAATGGGCTCAGGCATCCGGCTAGGAGGATGGTGCAGTTTCCTTCTATTGTGCACAGGGTTGTTATGGGTCAGAACTGACTCCACATTAGCGCTTCCTGAGATTGGAGTTGGTCAGGCAAAGGTATTGAGGGTTGAGGGTGGCCCGTCACTGCCTCATGGAGAGGTGGGGGGTGGGGGTGGGGGGTGCGGGTGTGGGGGAGGTGAAAGCCCCCAGCCTGCTTGCCCTCTCTGTTGGGTTGCTGATGGATAGCAGCTATTCCGGGTGAGGGAATGCTATCGAGTTAGGGCTTTGAGCTGTAGCCATGTACGTGATCTGTTTCTGCTTTGTTGATTATATTTGGTGGTTGGCCCCACCCACACAAGCTGGGATTTTTGGATAACCCTCTCACACCTCTACCCCACAGGGCCTCGTATCTGTTTTGCATGAGCAAGACTGTAGGTAGTACGTTTTTTTTTACCATTGAAATCTTGCCCCAGAGAGGTGGCCACCTGCCAGAAATTCCAGCAAAGCATTCTTTCACCTGAGCCCTTAAATCATTGCTCAGGCACCAAGACAAAGGTCCTGGTTGCCAGCATGCCAGTGCCCCGGGTCAGGACCGCACAAGCCTGGGTGACTCTGGGCGGTGTGCAGACTCTGTCTCGGCTTAGCCCTGCCAGAGGGCTCCCAAAGACATTCCCCATTCCTCCTACTTGGGGATGGTTTAGGGTGATGGGAAATCATGCCTGATGGTGATTACGCACATAGTTGTTGATTTCTTATTTGTGAAAGAGAAGCTGGGGGAAGGGGGGTGGCAAAGGAGCAGCTTAGCTGTAATGAATGCTATCAAAAGAGTTACTCTGTTAATATTTAGCTAATGCCCCTGAATGGGCTATTGTGTTTACTTAAACAAATGACAGGGCAAAAGACACCTGACAGCGTGAGGTAGGCTTCTCACTGAGGTCAGAATTGTGAGTGGCTTTGTTTGGCAACAAAGGTCCTCATGTGTCTGTGCCCTCAATGGCTGCTTCCCTGTAGCAGCGGGGGTGGGAAGCTTAGGCTTTCCCAAGCAAAAAGCGTTGAAAATAAAAGACTCTCGAGATGGTTGGAGCACCTTTGAGGATGACCGGGGAGGCTGGCCCTGAATAGGAATCAGTTGTCCTCTGGGGAGCCCTAACAAAATAGGTGTGTTTAAGGGTACCCCAAGGAGCCCTGGTGGTGCCTTCTGGGAAGCATTGGGCTGCTAACTGTCAGGTCACCGGTGCAAACCCACCAGCCGCTCAGCTGGGGGTGGGGGTATGGTGGGTGGGGGGCAGTGCAGAGAGGAGGCTCTGCTCCCATAATGACTTGCAGCCACAGAAACCCTGTACAGCAGGGGTAGGGGGGATGTTTGGATATTATCACACCATTCAAGGGCCATACAGAACCATCAACTGAAAAGTTAGCCTGCTTTGTCCGTTCAGACATTGAATTAACTGGCCCCTTATGTGTCCGCTGTAAGGTCGCCTTGAGTCAGTATCGACTCCGTGGCAGTGAAGTTGGTGTTGGGATGTGATGGCTGTGGCGCCCTAGTAGTGGCATAGTGGTTACGAGTAGGGCTGTTAACGGCAAGGTTGACGTTTCAAACCACCAGCCGCCTGCCACTCAGTGGCGAAAGATGGGGGGACTTTCTACTGCTCTAAAGAGTTACCATCTCAGCAACTCCCAGGTGCAGTTCTACCCTGCCCTGTGGGGTCTCTGTGCTTTAGAATACCCTAGAGGTGAGTGTGTGGTCATGATCTCGGGGGCGTTGTGAAGAGGTGGCCTGGATTGCAACGGTTTGGAGAGGGGCCAGAACAGGCATGGCCGGGACGACCGGGAGCAATGTGATGGTTACAACTGCTTCTCTGTGGAGAGATGTGTGATGTTAGCAGTGCCGATGGCTCCTCAGGCCATGTGCTGCCCTCGGGCCGATGTGCCCCACCCCAGCTGCAGAATCTGCTCCGTGATGGTCAGTGGATAGGCATTCAGTATCCAAGGCCAAATGACGAAGTAGGTTGCCAGCTCAATGCTAGGGCTACTGAGATAGGAAAATCCACCCCTCCCCTGCTTCTCTCTCCCTCCTCTCCCCCCTCCCTCCTTTCCACTGTGTGCCACCGGGAAACCCCAACCACCCATTGCTCCTGAATGGATTCCCACTCTGGGTGACCCCCACCCCCGTGGGCCCCAGTAGAACTATGCCCGTAGGTTTTCAGTGGCTGGTTTTTTGGGGGTGGGGCAGAACATAGATTGTCAGAACTTTATTCTAGGGCACCTCTGGGTGAATGCAAGTCACTGCTTAGCAGCTGACTGCACTAACCACCTGCCCCATCGTAGAGACACGGTCCCCGCCACCGAGATGAGCCCAAGGATCCCGAGGAGAGTGGGCCCTGGAGCGAGGGTGGGGCAAGCTGCTTGGGAGGCAGCCATTCCCACTCCTAATTGGACCTTGGTCGCCTGTTGAGTGTGGAGGTGGGGTGTAGGCTGTGCCTTCAAAGGAGAGAAGGAGCTGTCTGAATCAGAGATGGAGCCTCCGCCCAGGTTCCTCTCTGGTTTGTGGGGCTTGCGTGCTGCAGCGCCATGTGCAGTCTGAACTAGCTTCTAGCAGGGTCCTGAACCTGGGGAGGGTGCTTTACGAAACAGAGATTTCGTCTATTGGTTTGTGTTCACTAAGACGTGACAAGCCAAACTGCTGAAGTTCTAGACCAGTCAGTGGTTCTCAACCTTCCTAATGCCGCAACCCTTTAATACAGGTCCTCATGTTGTGATAACCCCGCCCCCCAACCATACAATTATTTTTGTTGCTACTTCATAACTGCAATTTTGCTACTGTTATGAATTTGGGTGACCCCTGTGAAAGGATCATTCGACCTCCAAGGGGTCTCAACCGACAGGTTGAGAACTGCTGTTCTAGACCCTCATAAAGGGGTAGTGGGACTGGAGTCCTGGATGCTTGACCAGCCCGGCCACCAGTCTTGAATCTGGCTCATTCCTGGACGCCGTCGGATTGCCACCTCTGGGGAAAAGCGGATTCTGACTAGTGGGGCCGACAGCTGGAGGGCTCTGCTCTGGGGTCCAGCTGAGTCCATCCCAATCCGGGTTGCCCCTCTCCCCAGACCCCCTCTTTCAAGCTACAAGGCTCCTGGGCAGGTAACTGCTCTGAGCCTCAGTTTCCCTAGCTGTAACGCCGGGCTTCCAATAGTGCCTTTCTCAATGGATTGTCGTGGAGAGGAGCGAGTTGAACCAGAAGGCTCAGAGCAGTGCTTGGGGAGCAGGGTGTGTGCAGTTTGTAATGAGTTCTTCTTAGCAGGCCTGGAACACTTGAATTATGCTACCATGAGGAATGTTGCATCTACATAAAGGGCCGCCAGAATGGACAGATCTGTGTTGGAAGAAGGTCAGCCCTGGCTCCTTAGAATCAAAGGTGGCTCCGACTTGGCCTCACATACTCTGGAGGGGCAGTTCCTGGAGAAGGGTATGCTTGGTGGAGGGGGTCCGAGAAAAAGAGGAAAATCCCTCCGGGAGCTGCGTTGACCCCGTCATTCGGAGGACTGATGGTGAGGATGGTGCAGGACCGGGCGGGCTGCCCTGCATCAGACCGATTCCATGGCCCCAACCACAGCAGAGAGCTTTCACCAGTATTGTCATGTGGTGCTGTGGTTTGATTTAGATAAAATATAGCCCCCCTTGGTGATTTCAAGTGTATCTCTTCTGTCATTCAAGAATGCTTGTGCAGTGCTGGCTTGGCCTCAGCCCACAGGCCCAGGGTTGCATTGTGATGGGGGCCTCTCCCGAAGTGAGCGAGGCTGGACATGGCAGCAGGTCGTGGCTTTCACGTCCTTGGAGAGGAAAGTGGGTTGTATGTTTGTGATGCAGCTCGTCCAGCGTGTCATCTAAAATGAAGGGACACACAGAAACCAACTCTGCCATGGAGTCAATGCTGACTCACGGCCCCCCTGTGGGACCGAGTAGAACTGCCCCTGGGGTGGGTGGGGTTCTGAGACTGTGACTGTAGAGAGCAGAAAGTCTCCTCTTGTCATGTAAGGTGCTGGGGAATTGTGATGTCTCTTGAGTGGTGTTATCCTAGGAGGATGGTCACTGATACTCATTGGTCATCGATGACTCTTGTAAGCTCCAGCTCCAATGGAGAAGTTGAGGCGGCTTAGAGGTCATCTTGTCTCTGGGACACTGGTGTGTCTCTGTGATCCTTTAATGGGTTCGGTGATTGGAAAGCCATTGCATGTGGAGGGCTCAGCTGCTGCTAGTGGGTTTGTTGTCAATGTGTGCCTGGAATGAGTGTTTTCCAGCGGGGTTCAACATGACATGAGTTTTCTGGGAGAGAGAGAGAGAGAGAGAGAGAGAGAGAGAGAGAACAGTGCAAACACTCCCCACTCTCGACTCCCTCCTCATGGACACTAACCAGCCAACAGCCAGCTCCCAGCCAGCTGGGTTTGATGTTTGGAGGTATTTTTCTGATGGTGCTATAGTAGGCTGTTCACTGCAAGGTCAGCAGTTTGAATCTGGCAGCCACTCTGCGCAAGAAAGCAGAGACTTTTTCCTCCAGTGAAGAGTTTAGTCTGTCAAACCCTCTGGGAAGTTCTACCCTATCCATGAGGTCACTGCATCAGAAATGAGTCTTTTGTAAACATCACCCAATGGCTTTCCTTTGAGAAAGTATCTTTTTGGAGAGGGAGGGGGCCATTATCAGCTCTTACACATCCAAAGCCAAATCTTAACTGCCTCAGGGTGTGGAGTTTCCCTGAGGGCTTCGCCTAGGCGTTGAAGGGGCCCTTTTCGGTGATGGTGGAGTTGAAGGTGATGTTGTTTTCCGAAACAGGGGCTCCATATTGGACCAACACGGAGAAGATGGAGAAGCGGCTGCACGCAGTCCCCGCTGCCAACACTGTCAAGTTCCGCTGTCCAGCCGGTGGGAATCCCACACCAACCATGAGGTGGCTGAAAAACGGGAAGGATTTTAAGCAGGAGCATCGCATCGGCGGCTACAAGGTAGGACCAGCCTTTTCAGTCACTCCTGAAGCACTGCAAGGTGTGCAGCAACTGGAAGGGGTTCTGTGTGTCGAGTCACCAGTCGTTCTCCTCGGGACCAGTTGCAGTGTGCTCAATGGCTTGTCAGCGGCATGACCTGTGAAGTACCCCCCTGTCGGCGGGGTTCTTTCTGATAAGAGGAGAGTTTAATCACGCTGGGCTTGAACGTTGAGAGTCTGCGCGCTGTGCGCTTTGTCATCCATAAATCTAAAACTGGAGCACGATTGCAAAAGCGCTCAGAACCGTCCACACGATGAGTCAACTTGACGTCTTGAGTTGACTTTACTACCCTGGGCACTTAGACACGGTTGACTCAGCAGGGGTTTCTACGTATGTACTGAAACAATGAAGGAAAGTTGTCTAGGGGGTGGGGGGTGGCAGGGTTGGGGGAGGCTGGAGATAAGGCTGAGTTTTATGAAGGGTGAGAGCTGGCTTCCAGCCCCACTGAGGATGTACAAGGGCCCATCACAGGAGACTGGGCAGCTTTGTCGGTGGGGCCCTGTGGATTGATTGTCATTCCCAGTGACCCCCGCTGGCAGAGTAAACCTGCCTGTGGGGCTTCCTTGGCGCAGTCTGCAGGAGGCAGCTCTCCCGCTGTTTCTGCAGAACTGCTGCGGGGCCTCAGACGGCCAACCTTTTGGCTGGCAGCTGAGCGCTTCACTGTTGTGCCACCAAACCTCCTCCCAACCACCCTCACCTCCATCAACTTGAGTCAGGTGCATAGTGACCCTGTCGGACAGGAGAATGACTCGTGAGTTTCTGAGATTGTAACTCTTTATGGGGGTAGAAAGCCTCGTCTAGTCCCCTTGGAGTGCCTGGTCCTTTCCGGTTGCTGACCTTGCTCTCTGTTTGCAGCCCAGCGTGTAAGGCCTGCACCACGGGGGCTTGTCCAGCATGCACGGAGAGCTGGGAAGCTAGAGCTTCCCCGCCGAGATGCCCGTGATGCACATAAAACTGCCCACTCAGCAGGTGTGGTTTGAGCGTCCTTGTGGCAGGAGCTGTCCTCCACACGGGGCCAAGGACTCAGGGTTGGGCCAGCTTGCAGGACTCCCAGTCTAGCGGGATGGGCGAAAAAGTGAGCTGGCAGTCTGGGAACACGGAAGTAGGTGGAGCCAGCAGAGCCTCGGATTGAATCTCACAGGTGGTGTGGACTCTTGGGAGACTGAGGGCCAGGAGGCCAGGGAAAGATTCCGGGCTGGGCTTGAACGAAGGGTGTCCCTGACAGAGATAGATATGACATCCTGAAAATACTTAGGGTGCGGGTTTTAGGAATTTAATGTTGGGAGAAGATTCCCTGGGACATTCTTTGTGCAGTTGGAATGGGAATGGGCCTATTAGTTGTCTACTGCCGAGTAACAAATTGTCCCAAAACATGGTGGTTTATTATGACAAGGTTTTTATCACACTGTTTGCAGGGCTCAGGAATCCGGGTGTGGTTGGGCAGGGTCTTCTCTCTTAGGATCTTTCTAAAGGTTTCTGTTGAGGCTGAGATGTCCAAGGTTTCCTCGGAGAAGGATCTGCCTCCAGGATGCGCTGTGTGTGGTGGCCAGGATTCCCTGCCCCTCAGACTGTCCCCCTGAAGGCTTGCCTAGTGCTGTGTGGCTCTCCGCGATGGCGGCGCTCAGCACAGCAGCCTGCTCTGATGGCGCGCGAAGGAGGAAGAGCTTGAGTCACCGTTTTTTGGTCGCCTAGTCATGGAAGTGACATCCCATCACCTTTGATGTATTCTATTATTAGAACAAAGTCTCACCCACACTCAAGGGGAAGAGATTACCCAAATGAGTTGCAGGAAACAGGCGGCCATGGGGAACCATCCTTGGGGATTTGTACACTAGGTAAAAGAGAGGATGGTGCCCGCTCTGACCCCAGGTTCTTAAAAACCAGGTGGGGGAGGACTTTACGGGCAGCAGCCCTGGGCTGCCTGGAAGGACTCCCGGAGGAATGCTGAGCATAATGACATCAGATTAGATGACACTTCAGATGCTGTGAGTCACCGCCTTTCTCCCCACACACAACTCTAGAACCCTCTGCTGGAACACCTGACCCAGGGACTCATCCTTCCAGGGTTCTGTCTGTAAGAGTGTCCATTTGAACATCTAGAGGGGTGAGCCTCTAAGGTACCTCTGTGACTTGTGGTGGGAAGCCCATGAAAAGCCTGTCTGTGGGAAGGCGAGGGTGCTTGCGAACCCAGCAGGTGGAAGCACCCTGGGGTGGGCCTAGGGGTCCTCCAGGCCTCAAGAAGGGTTCACTGGCTTCTTTGTTCCCCACTCTGTCCTCCGACTAGGCGCCATGTGATTAGAAGGTTGGTCTCTCTACTACCTAGCGCTCCTGCAACAGGAATGCCAAAAGGGGCTAGCTTTGAAGAACAATTTATTTTTCTCTCCCAGTTTAAGAAGCTGGACATCTATGTCAACCCTGGTGTCTCTAGCCCTGGTGTCCTTGGGTCCTGGGCCACCTTCAAGTGGCATCTGTCTTCCCATTTGGCTCCTCTTCCTCCGCCTAATCCGGTTGCTATAGTCTGGGGTGTTCGTGGCGGACACACCCAGCCTAGTATGATCTCGGTAACACACACAGACACTTTATTCTCCAACAGAGGCCACAGACACCGGTTTAGACATGACATTCTAACACAGATTTTAGGGGGAGACACAGTTAAATCAGAAACAGTTGGCCTTTTTTCTTTTTTTAACAATAAATAAAGGAGGATTTCAGTAATGATCCTTGGGAGGGAAGAGTAGGCCTTTGGAATTGCTCTAACCACCAAGTGCTCTCTGAAACCCCCAGTTGATGCAGACCCAATGGCTTGTTTATAGATCAGTTTTGGTGCCCCCTTTCTGCTCAAACAGCTACCTCTTGGATTATGTCCAGGCTCTGCCTTGGGCCAATCTGCTACAACCTCTTTAAAGTGTTACAAAGTAAAGATGTACAAGCTCTTTAAAGTGTTACAAAGTAAAGATCTACAACCTCTGTAAAGTGTTACAAAGTAAAGATCTACAACCTCTGTAAAGTGTTACAAAGTAAAGATGTATCCCTCAGAATTACCGTGGGACTCATCCAAGCCATAGTGTTTTCTTTCAACCGCTTAGCATGAGTACGAAAACTGGACAGTGAATAAGGAAGACCAGAGAAGAATGGGTGTCTTAAAATTACAGTGCCGGTGAAGAAATATTAAGTGACCATAGCTGTCTTGGAAGAAGTACAGCCTTAATATGGAGAAGGGTGAGACTTTGTTTCACGTACTTTAGATGTGTTATCAGGAGAGACCAGTGCCTGCGTGGTAAAGTGGGCGGCCAGTGAACAAGAGGCGACCCTGGGGGAGAGGGCTTGGATACAGTGGCTACGAACAGAACCATTGTGAGGATGGTGCAGGACTGGGCAGCGCTTCGTTCGGTTGTACAAAGGGTTGCTGTGATTCAGAACGAACTTGCTGGCACCTAATTACAACAGGCATACATCACAAGAACGGGGGTCGAAATCCTGGTGGTTAATTAATGTTGTCGATTAAGTCAGACTTATAAATAAGTACAAAGATCAGATGAGCCCCAAAGCCCCTTCAGAGATGGTTGGGCGCAAATCAGAAGGAGCTTATGCAGATCTGAATGAGTGATTACAAGGAGGCGGGAAATGCAGGTTGCCTAATGAGAAATTGCTGCCTGATTTTTAACAGGTGCGGCTTCGTGTTGATTAGTTGTGGCAGCGCGCCCCTGAAAAGTG
Organism: Echinops telfairi; assembly: GCF_000313985.2. Lineage (NCBI taxonomy): Eukaryota > Metazoa > Chordata > Mammalia > Afrosoricida > Tenrecidae > Echinops > Echinops telfairi. The sequence goes on from NW_022103968.1 coordinate 8,666,034, forward strand.
GGGGCGCACATTCTAGAAACAAAACGGGGCGCCTCTGGCGGAATGCCCCCAGACAGTCCCTGCAGAGGGGCGAGGCGCCCCGAGTGTTTTTATTGTTTCGTGTCCGAGCTGTTTCAGGAGTGGAAGAGAAATGGAATTTGAGTGCGTGGGAACAAAAACCTGAAACATACTTTGCTTTGAAAAAAAATGATGGAAAAGTGCAAAGTGGGGAGGTGTGCTGTACCTCGGAATGCAGGAACCAGGCGTGCAAGTCTTGGCCTGCTGCGGTGGCTCTGGGGCCCGGAGGCCTGGGGGCCCACCTGCGAAGCACAGAGCTAGTCCAATTGGACCGAATGAGGAGTTTTTCACAACGGTCGTAGCATTTGACATTCATTTTGAGGAGACGGAGGCGTTCCATGGGGGCCCAGAGGCTTCTGGGGCTTTGGAAGGAGAGACGGAAGAACTCTTCTCAGCTGCTGGGAGAACTTCAAGCTCGGTCCTCTCACCAAACCAGTTGTCATCGAGTCCACCCCAACTCCTGGTGGCCCCGAGAGTGTCTCTCAGGAGAGCTGGTCTCCCCAAGGTTCACAGTACATCACTAGCCCTACTCCTGGGAGGCCTCTGGGCAGATTTGAACTGCTAGCCTTTTGTTGACTGCTTTAACCACTTGCACTATCCAGGGAACCAACCCTCAGGTATCCTAGGTCATGAGTCATTGGAGGTTGAAGAGGCGGAGACCCTACCCCTTCCCCTGCCCCACTAGGCTCCCTGGCTGGCTGGGCCTGCCTCACGTTTCCAGGGCCTCTCTGTGCCTGGTGAGGGCAGAGGTTGGGGCATGTGGTCCCCAATGTGTTGGGTTTTCCTTCTTCCCCCCATAATCGTGGGGATGCCAACATGCATTTGGCCGGAGAACCTTGTGATCCAGATGGTGCATCCCCTCATTCGGCTCTCTGGGTGAGGGAGAAGAGGCCCAGTCGGAAAACCGGGGACCAGTGTCCTCAAAGTCATCTTTTCCTCCAACTCCTTCCTCTTCCCGCGAGCTTTCCAGAGAAGAAGGGCTGCAGTGTTCCCTCACATACGGGCAATGTTCTTTCCTTCCACGTTGTAATTCGGCTGTGTTCCACGGTCTCCTGAGTCACCCCCGCTCCCCGTGGGCAGGTGGGACCCCTTGCCCGTTCACTGCCCTGCAGCTCCTTCTAAAGCAGTTAGGAGTACATGGCCAGTGATGGAAGATGAGGGGCGTGGAAATCAATGAAATTCAATAGACACATGAAACCGGGGGGTGTGGCAGAAAGGCCGTTTGGATGAATATGACCGACCGTCATCACGGGGCTGCCTTAATCATCCCAGAACTCGTGCTGACCCATGCTAAGGGGCCGAAGAGCCCGGCTGTTGTTTCTTGCTATGTGGGCCAAGGCCGATCGGGGGGCACATTTATTGACAACGACAGCGTTTGACTTAACCGGAGTGCTCTCCCCTTAATTGTTCGTACACACCTGGGTGTCCGAATCAGCCTCCGTCTGTGCTGCCAGCCCTCACCCCAGAAACGAGAAAGCCCAATAGTTCATCCTTCATGCCTGGCCTCTTGCCCTCCAAACACTGGACTCTAAGCATCAGCAAGCAGCGGCCACTTTTCACCTTCAACAACAGTACAGATAATAATAAATAGGATTAAAAATAAATAATAAATAAAGAGGTTACCTGTGTGGCTAGATACTCATGTCACGGGCTCAGAACTATGATCGCAAGTTACTGCAGAAAAGTAAGACTGTGAGAAAAAGAGGGAACCATTTCTAATGAGCTCTGTGTCATCGTGCCTTAGGCTCAGTGAGAAGCAGCCACTTTTACACCACTTGGCAACTACACATAGCACTCTATTGACATAGTCCTGGAGTTGTCACCTGGGGGGCTACATTTCCAGGCAACATCTCAGAAGCATATAGCATGGATGGTCCCTTTCCATGTATTTATTTCACATTTTAGAAAAGTATTTGTACTTTTCGTTACAAATCTCGACTGACCTGATTGTTTTGGTGGGTCCGCTAACTGGATGTATTAGGCTGGGGCATGCTGCTTATACGTGTATGGAAAGAGCCTCGTATCAGGAAGTGGCACACACAGCTGCACACGGGAGTACTTCCAGTCTGGCCCAAGCCTGTGGGCCACATGTCAGCTGGAGGCTGCCTCTGACGCAGGTAGCTGCAGGGGCTGACCACTATGAAGCAGGAAGACCACAGACTAGTGGATGCTGAATTGAGTGAAGCCAAGGCTGGCAGGAGATTAAGGACGTTGACGAGCCAGGTGCAGCATCCGGACCCATCAGCGGAAGTGAAGCAGCACAGTGTCAGCTCATGAATGAAACCTCCCTCAAGTCTATCCAGCCTGTGACCAGCTTCAGGAGGCGGTACCCACTCTTGTTATTCCCACAGCTGCGGGACTGCTTTACAGAGGGTCCTATCCATCGTGGGCTTGACCACCCTGTGTTCATTCCTATCAGGGGATAATCCTGGGCCAGCCTAGTTAACTCAAAACCCAACTATCATGGCTGGGCTCTTCAGAGAAGGCAAACCAGAGGTGCTTATCTGTCTACAGAGCAAGAAACTCATCAAGAAAGTGACCCGCACAGTTGTAGAGTTGGATGTGTCCGAAGGCTTCAATTCCGTGGGTCGGTTGTTAACCCGAAGGCTTTGCCTGACTCTTGTAGCTGCTGGGGTTGACGAAGCAGGAAGGTGGACCTGGGAGCAGGAAGGTCACGTTGGTAGAGGCAGAGGTTAGCGGAGCCCTGAGGTCAGCAGGTCAGGCTTGTGACTGCAGAGCCAAATGAATCAAAGGTTGGCCGTGAATATAGAGGCCGCTCGTCCTGGGTCAGCAGGACATACCATGGGCCCTTGGCTCAAGGCCGGAGACTCAGACTCATCGGTGAGATAGATGCAGGATCCAGGCCAGCAGGAAGAAACAAGCCTTTCCGTAGAGTCGGATTCCATAGGGATCCGCCACACCCACGATCAAACGTCCTTCCAATGTCTTCAGGGCTGCGACTTGATCCGGTGAATTCCCTCCCCCATGATCTTCCAGCAATAGCTTGGTGACCCATAGCAGATCCCATCCTAGAGTTGATTACATTATGCTAGATCACATCCTGGGGGGAGGCCTCGAAGGCCAAATGGACTTTCACACGAGGTATACATTTTCTAGGTTACTTAACCTTTGTGGTGCTGTCAGATAAGTGTTGGACTGCTAACCCCAGCTTGGCCGTTCAAACCCACCAGCGGCTCCCGGGGAGAAAGATGAACCTGTCTGCTCCCATAAAGATTTATAGGCTCAGGAAATGTTTGTGGGGTCATTAGGGTTGGAATAGACTAATGGCAGTGGGCTTGGATGCTGGTTTGGGGTTACTTAGATGTTATGCTGAAGACATTTTAAAAAATTGTGAGAAGTGTTTGTTTATGTCAGTCGAATCGGCCACTGAGCATGTTTAACAGGCACCACTCTGTGACTTTAATCACGTGGGCCGTGTTGTTTAACCTTCACCATTTCCAGGGTTTCCAGCACCCTGCTCAGAAACTCACCCAACCAACCAACCTCACTGCCACTGACTTCCTTCTAACTCATAAGGACCTTATAAGACAGAGTGGAACTGCCCCGTGGGTTTCTGGGACCAGGAATCTTTATGGGAGTAAGAAAACCTCATCTTTTTCCTGATGAGCAGCTGGTGGTTTCAAACCGCCGACTCTGCAGTTAGCAGCCTGAAGCTTAACTCGAGAGGCCACCGGGACTCCCATCACAGAAGCTCACAGAGCTCAAAGAATATGCCCTTAAACAGTAAGTCACACCTCCTTCCCACCCCCCGGATGTTCTAAAGACTGTTGAGGCACATTTTACGCTCAACTCTCAAGTGTGTTTGATGGGGCAAAGATCACGACGAACATGCTTAGGAAAACAGGTAGGCTCTGCGAAGGTGTTTTTCTGCCAAGACCTATCAGCTGTTGTCCCAGCCTAAGCAGTACGTGATGAGGAAGCAGACGTGTGCTCTTATCAGCTGATGTGTATTGATTGCTTACCCACGTCAGGACTGAGCCAAGAGGCTCCCAGGGGTCATGCACCCCCTGGGGGGTAGAGAGAGAGAGAGAGGCAGGCTGGTTGGGCAGAGCTGGCAAGCAGCGCTGGGTGCTTTTGGTGTGAACTTCGAGCCCTTGTTCGCTGGCTGTGTGTTCTTCCCGTGTGGCTCCGTGCTCTGTGAGCACCTTATGCATGACCAATGCAGCAACGAGGTGAAGGGACGACTTCCCAAGAGCATGTGGATCCCGGCCCGGGGCTCAGGGTGCGGTGGACCTCTGTGGGGCGCTGCCGCCTCTGAAGAGGCTCCTCAGAAGGGGCTGGATGGGACTCTGCCTCTCCGTCTGTCATTCACTTCCCGGAGCCCTCTGGAGAGATTTATGGCCCTGTGTTCTGAGGAGCGGGGCATTTCTGGTGGGAGAGGTTCGGTGCTGGCCCAGCCCTGCTCTCGGGATACCTCCTGAAAAGCAAACTTCTTCTATCGACCTAGAGTTTAAGCATTAACAGGTGTTTGCCTCCAGTCTGTGTGGTGATAAGCAACAGCAGGGGCCCGGCCCTTGACACAGGCCAGCACAGGTTGTGCAAACAACCCAAGGGGGTGATTTGGAATCCACCCCTACCCCCCGTTCCAGGAACTTGCTGGGACTTGGGGGCCTGGATGAGAGAGCAAGATTGGACACCTCTTAATGATCACTGGTCCACTGGCCCATGGCCCACTGGGAGCGATTAGGAAGGCCAACATGCAAAGGGATGCTCTGGGTCCCTGAAGAGGGAAGTTGTGTAAGGAAGTCTTGGGTTGGGTATTTGGCTCTTTCTGAGTGCCACCGCCAACCGAGTGATCAACTTTGTGTTGGTGGGCCAGGCCCATCCAGAGGTGCCTTGGAAGACATGTTTAGTGGGCTGCTTTGCAAATTTTCAGCCTTGCAAACCCTATGAGGCGGTACACTCGGGGTCCCTATGAGTCAGAATGAATTGGACAGCAACTGTGACCACCGGCAGCAGCAGCACGTTGCCCATCGCATGACCAGAGCACCCACGGACTCTGTTTGAAGTACCACTTTCCATCCAGCTTTTAGGCATTTGTTGCACATGTTATTGAACACCGGGGTATTTGGAAAGGTCTGCAATTTCTTGCGATGTGGAAACCAAAGAAGCATCCAGGTGACTTGTCATCCACATGTCTCCCTGCACCACACAGACAAACTCCGCATTCCTGGTTGTCACATGTCGGTAGCTGCGGGGTTCAACACACACCCAGAGATGTAGTCAGGTAACAGGAATTTCGAGAAAACCTGTCTGGGCTGCCGTTTGTCTCTGTGTTGCCAGGGCGTGGAATGTTTGTGGAAGCTGCTGTGGGTGCCTTCCAAGTGCGAACGTCAAGGCTGTTCGTGTCCATCTGCCTCGTTTCAGTATTGAAATGCTCTTTAGTGGACCTAGCCCGGGAGCCTCCCTCTTCTTTAATTCTGTGACCTGGCAGGTGAAGGTATGGCAAGTACCACAAAGCTCTGGCCTCAGGGAGGCGCGGAATAAAGACAGGGACAACGCTGGGGCCTTCTCTTTCCCCTGACTTTTGCATTTGGTCCCCCTGAAAGTTACAGTCTTTTCTGCAGCTCTTCTGCTGTTTGGGTGGATGTACAGGACGCTGTTCTATTTTGGCTTTTTGGTGTGCGTGTGTGTGATTTCTTGTGTACATTTGCCACGTGAAAAGGGGAGAAGAGCAAGCAATGTGGACAGTGGTAGAAAGATGCATTGTTCACAGTCTGGTATCTCTTCTCGCTGGTTTTGCTTGTGTTTACACAGTCATGCTAACAGATCCAGGTGTATCTGCCTCTCTAGGGACAGGTGTGTTACGTGTGCTCTCTGTGAAATGGGAGCAAATATACAGGTCTGTCTTCACCCCCCTTCCCTGGCTCCTTCTTCATTGTGATGATGATGCCCCTTTCTCCTGTGAACTGGGCGAAGAGTTAGAAGACTAGATGGGAGGGTTAAGAACGCTTGGGT
>NW_022103968.1:8672777-8675008 GCF_000313985.2 Echinops telfairi
GTTGGTTTGTTTTATTTCATCCGTAATTGTACTGGTTCATTCCAAGATAGGAATGTGAGAATCTTCCTTGTTCTTTTTAACAGCTTAACAGGCAGAGATATTACAGCCTCTGTTCCAGACCACTGCAATAAAGCAAAAATCGCAATAAAGCAAGCCACCCAGGATCTTTTAGTTTCATCTGAAAGTGATATTTGCAGGGGGTAAGATAAAGACTGTAACTTTCAGGGGGACCAAATGCAAAAGTCAGGAGAAAGAGAAGGCCCCAGCGTCATCCCTGTCTTTATTCCGCACCTCCCTAAGGCCAGAGCTTTGTGGCTCTAGTTAAGTGTGTAACAGCCTTATGGAATGGTGTGGCCTCTTGTTAGAGCGACAGGGTGACCTCAGTGTGGCACAGACATAGCTCAAACTCGCTGTTGGAAAAAACCGAGCCTACAGACTTGCTCGACCACCAGCCTTCATTTGGCTAAAAAATAAAACCCCCGAACACCTGTGAAGCGCAATAAGGGGAGGTCTGTTGGGTTACTTCTCCGTTGCCCGGGCTGCTGGGACAGCTTGCTGACTCCTCGTGTTCACCTGCTACAGCCAGTGGTTCAGGGAACAGCCTGGTTCTTCTGCCTCGAAGGGATCGTGGTGTTTTCTGTGGGCTAGATTGCTTGCAGAGGGATTAGCTGGCTCTCCAAGAAAGGACAGAAGACATAAAAACGGGGTGGGAGAGTGGGGATGGGCAGAAAGGCACACTGTGGGTTTTAATAGGTGCCAACAAATCTTTACACAAAGGTTTGTTTTTTGTTTTTCAATTTGAGCTCCCATCTCCCGCTTGAGCCACGGCCGCCCTCCACCTCCTCTGGAGCCCTGGAAGTCATGTGTCTCTGTGGTTTTGGTTAATCAGCCTGGGAATCGTGGTGGCTCATTATCGCCATTTGCATACCCCCCTCCTTAATGGAGTCGCACATCTTTCCATCATCTGTTTATTCGGCATTTGCATTTCCTCCGCTATGAACACAGGAGTGTATTTCGTCTAATTAAGTGCTGGGGGCGGGGAGTGTGGCCCTCGCAGGCAGAGGCACTTAGGAAAACCTGCCCCTGGCACATCTTACATTACCTTTGGAAAGGTGATTTCTCTAGGCCAGGGGTCCTCAAACTTTTTAAACAGAGGACCAGTTCACTGTCCCTCAGACCGTTGGAGGGCCGGACTATAGTTTTAAAAAAAAACTATGAACAAATTCCTATGCACACTGGACGAGTTGGCTGCTAAGCAGGACAGGCAGCAGTGGCCAGCAAAAACACCCAGCGGGCTGGATAAATGTGCTCAGTGGGCCGCATGTGTCCCACGGGCCGTAGTTTGAGGACCTCTGCTCTAGGCTGATCCTCAATCTGGATGTGGAACCACAGAGCCCCTGAAAGACGATTCTCCCACCTTTGTCTTCCATCTTCACAGAGATACCACCTGTCGTTTCTCAGTGTCTCGTTAAATAGTCACTAGTTTATGGTAAAGGGGTGAGAGGCGAGGTGCTGGCCCACTAAGTGCAAGGCTGACCATTCAAACCCATCAGCCGCTCCGAGGGATGAGGCGGCGTGCTTGCGTCACCATGTGCAGTCTTGGAAACCCTACATGAGGCCTCTGGGTCAGAATATGGACTTGATGGCCGCGGGCTTCATTAATAACAGGACGGCCGCTTCAGGAATCTAACAGCCTCCTTGCTGGTGGTATTCAAGACCATCCACGTAGAGAATGCCAGCACTCCTAAAATCGGGGATTGGTGGTAGGAAGGAGCTTCCAGGGCTTGTGGGAAGTGAGATAAAAACATGGTTGGATCTTGTGGGGGATGTTTCACAGCTCCTGTGTGTGTCAGGGAGGAGCCATGGTGGCTTAGTGGTTACACACTGGGCTGCTGACTGCAAGGTCCACAGTTCGAAACCAGCAGGTGCTCCATAGGAGGACAGGCTTTCTACTCCTGTAAACAGTTACAGTCTCAGAAACCCACGGGGGCAGGTCTACTCTGTCTTATAGGGTCGCTAGGAGTTAGAAGTCTCGAGGTGAGTTTTCAGTCTATTGCGTGCCAGCGAGTCCGAGACTAGAGCAGTGAGGAAGGATGAGGGATATCTGTCCACAGCGCTGCCTGTGCCGGTCTTCCTTGGGAAGACAGAAGAGGCCTGTTTCATAAAAGAACTCGTTGCTGAACACTCTCCTAGGCTGGCTTGCTCATATTTGTAAATATGTGGGAGCAGGT
>NW_022103968.1:8676782-8677762 GCF_000313985.2 Echinops telfairi
GCCGGGAGAGTCAGTGGAAGGCAGCAGCTGAAGCTAAGTGACCAGCCAGCACTCGGCCTGCCCGCTCATACCCCTGTGCCAGCGACGGGCAGGGAGCTCGGCTTTGAACCCTGAGCCAGTTGCCGGCCCTGCCTGCAGTTTCAGCTCTTGCTGGACACTCAGCCCACAGGGAGACAGGTGTGCTGCTGGGGGTCCCTGATGGCCTCTGACCTGGGTCTGCAAGGTCATCTCTGACACGCTCGTTCACGGCCGGAGCAGCTGTCCCGCTTTTGTAATGGCACGTCCCCAGCCCCAGCGCCTTAGTCTCTACTCTGGGCCCTTGGCTCACTCGTGTGCTTGGGAGGGCTCGGCGAGCATTAGGGGTTTTTGTGTGGCCCGACAGAAAGCCCTTGTAAAGTTCAGGGCATCGTTCAGAAGGCCGCTCGGCTTGTCTGCAGTGACGGTTCAGACGTGGGGGCCCTGGTCACTTAAAGTGGGTTTTCTTTCCATCTTGGAGGCATGCCCTGTCCACAATTGCCCTTCTTTGAAGGACTTGGCTCTGGACAGAAACATCGAAGCCCTAACCCTGAAGGTGAAGCTCTCGAATTTTGGCCTTCTCGGGGAACCTCCTGCTGGCCCGAGAGCAAAGCGGGCACCTCAGGGTCTAGTCTGTTGGCACGTTGGCCACAAACGGGGTGAAGGAATCACCGTCACGTGTTTTCACATGTGCCGCTTATCTTTGAAATGTCTCAAGGGCTCTGTACACAGATTGATCACAGCTTCGGCTACACAAGGGTCCATTTCTCCCATATTTGGAATTCTGGGAATATCTCACAGGAGCAGGTAGTATCATCCATTCCCCACCAGAGGTGGAAGTGGCAGTCCTTCCTCCCCCATTGAAATTGTGTAGGGGGCACTTCCAGACAGCACCCAGGGCCATGGGGCAAGACATGGAGAGCTCTCAGACAGGAAGACCCTGGGAGCAGAAATGGCCTGAATTC
>NW_022103968.1:8678106-8686745 GCF_000313985.2 Echinops telfairi
TGCATTTATTTCGACCCCTGCATTCAGTTTTACACCCCCACATGGGGCTGCGACCCGCAGTTTAAGGTGCTTTGTTCTGGATGGTCCAGACAGCGTGGGAAGCAGAGAGGCCGGGGGCCATGGTGTCCTGGGACATTGATTCTGAGCCAGACCTGGATTCCGACTCCCCAACCATTGGCCTCTCCTGGAGGGACCCTCACAGGCATGACAGGGACAGCTGCCCTTATGTACACAGCCCCACCCCCCACCTCCCTGAGCATGCTGGCAGCTCCCCGTCACCTGTCCGCCAGCACGGTCAGGAGGGTTTTCCTGGGTCACCATACGGAGTACTTGAACTCACGTGATTCTTGTCTGCCATGTCAGTGCCCCAGCTTTCCAGTCTAGAAAGCACAGTGCCCCGCAGTGTGCGCTGAGGTTGTTAAATACACCATTGCCTTGGTCTTTTCAGGTTCGAAACCAGCACTGGAGCCTCATTATGGAGAGTGTGGTCCCGTCCGACAAAGGAAACTACACTTGTGTAGTGGAAAACGAATATGGGTCCATCAACCACACATACCACCTCGATGTTGTGGGTGAGTGTCCCTTCTCCGCATGGCAGCCCATTCCAGCCCGACTCACTTGGAATCACAAAATGCAAGCCTTGTGTTTCCTCGGAGTTTCAGGAGGGATGGTTCGTTTTTGTTCTTGGTAAACACGAGCTGTCACCCGAGAAGGAGGCGTCTGTCATTTGGCAGGGCTGTGTTTCCTGACTTTCAGCATCTTGGGTGTTTTGCACAAGCCCCTGGGTTCCCGAGCATCCTCCGGTGTGAGGGGGATGTGGAATGACTTGTGCTGACACCTGGAAGCCCATACTTTATGCTCGGAAAACGTGAGCGGCTGCAGGGGGAGGGTACAGGTTGCCACTGGAGCAAGGCATTTTCTGTATGAGAGGCAACATTCTCGAAGGTGAGACGACTGTATCGTGCTGCCGCCACAGTCAAGGTCAAAGTGTGGCCAGGACTGAGTCTGTGGCTGGCAGGACGAAGAGCTTACTGTCCAGGGACCCTCCAATGCTCCACGTATGTCTGTTCCTGGAGGAAATGGTCGCTGTGAAAAGATATAAATTACAAATAAATTTTACCTGCGTGTCCATAAGCGTGTTCTCTAACATGGGGCAGGGCCACGGGCAGGTACACTAACATCGTTTCCTCGGGTCTTGCCTATTATGATGGGTTTCGTTGTAATGGATGAGGGAAGGCGTGGTTTCTCTGCCTGGTTGGAAGATCGAGAGCACGTAGGTAGAGTTTTGCCTATGGCGCCCAGGTGGTGTCGTGGTAACTCGCTGGGCTGCAGTCTGCATGGTTGGCAGTTCAAAACCTCCAGCAACTCTGAGGGAGAAAGCCTGGGCTTTCTGTTCCTGTAAACCAGCGGGTCACAACCTGTGGGTCTCGACCCCTTTGAGGGTCGTACGACCCATTCACGGGGGTCGCCCGATTCATCACAGTAGCAAAATGAGAGTGATGAAGTAGCAACGAAAATAATTTGATGGTTGGGGGGTCACCACCGCATAAGAAACTGCCTGAAAGGGTCTCGGCGTGAGGAAGGTGGAGAATCATTGCGCAGTCTCAGGAAACCCCAGGGAGGGTCTCTCTCTCTGAGTCAGCCTTGACTCAATGGCAGTGAGGTTGGGCTTCATTCGAGAGCTGTGCCTGGGGCGTGTCTCTCTGCAGATCCTCTCTGGACTGCTTCCATGTGGGAGGTCCTTTCTTTCCCCCAGCCAGGCAGCGCCTAGGACTCCCGGGTTTGGGCCCTTGCTTCTGGTGACTGTGCGCGTTGCCTTTTCTGCATCCAGTTTGCTAACTCTGCTGAAGAGAAGACTGGAGGCCCACTCTGCTCCATGTTGCCTTTCATGTGACTCTAGACACACCCGCCCACCGACTCACCGCACAGCTGAACGCCGGCCGGCTTCCTCTGTAATTCCATAGGCACGCGTCCCGAGTACTATTTCACCCGGGGGCATCTCTTCTCCTTCAATTCAGTATAGACTCTTAGATGAGAGAGCCCCGCCCCCTAGCTATTTGAATTACCCAAAGAGCCATTAAGAAACTTTCCAAAGCGTTTGATTAATTAAATTGCGTAGGTTTAGTTAAGTGCAATGTTAGGTTCCCTGAAAATTAAGCAGAAAAGCAATTTGATTTTCTATCAAGTTCAATTACATTAGATCCCCCAATCCATCCTGCCTTAGTAAGCACAGGGTAGACTTTCCTTCCTCTGTGCGCCAGCGCTCGGTGAAAAGAGAGGCCCGGTGACACCGTGGTGAGGCGCTTGGCTGCCACCCAGAAGGCTGGTGTTGGCAGTCACCAGCCGTTCCACGGGAGAAAGGTGTGGCAGTCTGCTTTTGTCAGGATCACAGCCTTGGAAACACGCCCTATGGGGCCGTTCTGCTCAGCCTGTCGGGTCGCTGGGCGTCACCATGAACGTGGCAGCCATGGGCTTTGTGCCCCCTGGAAAATGTGCTACTATTTCTGAATCCTGTGCTTCTGTCCCTCGGAGCATGGTGTGACATTTATAGGTCTTGGTCTGATGTAGATCGTAAGGGATTCCCAGGCGCCATTAAGCCTGCTTTTCTCATAGAGATATTTGTGGTGTGTTTAGTGAGGATTTACCAGGTGCAGAATTAGTGAGGATTACCACGAGCAGTTACTTTACGGAGCAAACCTAAAGAGAAGTAGCATCGAGACAGAAGAACACGATGGCCGGCATTTCTTTGGCGTGGGCATCATTAAGTGCTGCCAAGTTGGTTCTGACGTCCAGTTGACCCCATGCCGTCCGTCCGCAGAAGGTAGCACTGCCCTCTCCTGCACCCTTTCCACGAGATTGCTTTGTGTGAGCCCATGTTGGCAGCAATCCATCTCGTTGAGGGTCCTGTTCATTTAAGACCTCGACCCTCTGCCAATTGTGAATTTGTTCTTGAGCGATTGGAACCTGCTGACAATATGTCCAGGGTGCACAAAGTCTCACCACCCTCGCTTCTAAGGAGCACTCTCATACTTCTCGCAAGACAGATTTGTTTGTTCTTCTGGTAGACCGTGGTACGTTCAGTGTCCTGTGCCAGCCATCGCTCAAAGGCACCCATTCTTCAGTCTTCCTTCTTCATCCCCCAGCTCTCACGTGTCTACGTGGCCATTGAAAGTCCCACGGCTCGGTCAGACCCGCCCACTCAGCAAGGTGACCGTGGCATCCTCGCTCCTGGATGCTGTAAAGAGGCCTCTTATATCAGATTTGCCCAATGTAATGCGTTGCTTATTTTCTTTTGTGGAATTGACCATTTCATTTACAGCCTCCCCGCTTCCCATTTGTCTTGATGTAACAGATGGGCCCAGTAGTGAGGATTTTTAGTTTCTTCATGTTAAAGAATACTTCCTCCCATAGTGAAGGCTTCTGTCTTTGGTCTTGGTTAGCAAGTGCTTCAAGTCCTCCCGGCTTCCACCACCCAAGGTTGTGTCACCTGCACATCACAGGTTGCTGATGAGCCTTCGACCAGTCCTGCCGCCACCCTCTTCTTCACCTGGCCCAGTTCCTCCGACTGTCTGTTTGCCCAGCATGCAGACGGAACAAGTATGGTGAGAGAAGACAACCCCTATGCACACGTTTCCTGAAATTAAACCACACAGTCTCCCCTTGTTCTGTTCTGGCAACTGCCTCGGGCTCTCAGCGTCGATGCAGTGTAAGTCCATCGCCTGACAAGCGCGAGACTTTCATTTCCCTGTGGACCTCACGTATACCGACTTGAACAGGAAGGTGTTTTCATGTAAGGAAGGAAAGTTGGTGTTCTGGCTGAAAGTTCCCAATATCTCTGTAGACTTAAAGGAGTGAGGGCAGGAATAAAATACCCAGGCCGCATCAGCCCATTGGGCACATGGTTCCTCAAGTCATTGACACGATCGGTCGGAGCCCTGCCAAGGGAGCACCAAGTCTATCACTGGGCCACTGCAGCCAAGACTCTGGCTAACTGCAGGTTTTAGCTGGAGTTGTTCTGTAAAACATTTACTACCCCACCACCACCCACCCTACCCCCACTGGCCTCGAGCTGTCTGGCAGCTCATCTCACACAGCCCTGAGATCTCTTTTTGAGCGTGGGGTTGGGATTTGAGCCGGGCTGCTGAATAATGGAATTGTGCCGTCGAATGTTAATCCCCCGGCCATCAGTTTTGTTGAAAAGAGCGGTGCTTCAGTGGGAGCAGAGTGGCGGGAGCTTGGTGGAGCATATGGAGTGATGCAGAGAGAGGTCTGATTATGTCACAAAGCTGGGAGATCGCCCAGCGAAACGTGGGCCAATAATGACACAATGCTGGTTGGGAATATCCATTAAAGCTCAGCCTCCATACTTTTCCAAGCCCCGGACCGTCTTTATAAATAGCAGCCAAAAGTCAGTGGAGTAAAGGCACTTGGTACGGAGGGGTGGAATTCTCTCGCCATTGCTCTGTCAGGGTCCTTGGGAGCGCTCTGAAGGAACCCTGCTGGTGCAGTGGTTGAACATTGGGCGGCCCACCGACAGACCCCCTCAGAGAATAAGAGCAGCAGCCACAGCCACCGAAAAGACCAGACTCACTGCCATCATCAAGTCCATGCCGATCCATGGCAAACCCACCGGACAGGGTAGAACTGCCCCGCTTCACAGAAGTGGAAAGACGCACATTTCTCCCTCGGAGTGATTGCTGGTTTTGAACTGCTGAACTTGTGGATCCCAAGGCTTAACCACTGTGCTACCAGGGCTCCAAGATAAGACCTCAAAACTCACTGCCATTGAGTCACTGCTGACTCATAGCGCCCCTCTAGGACACAGCAGAGTTTCTGAGATGGTAACTTTTTATGGGAACGGAGAGCCTCGTCTTTCTCCTCGGACCATGCTGGTGGTTTCAAACTGCTGACCTCGCAGTTAGCAGACCAATGTGTAACCACTGTGCCACCAAGGCTCCAAAGCAGGAGCCGCTAGTGAGGTTTACAGGGCTGTTAAAAGTGCTTCTCTACAAGTGGAGACAAAGGGGGCTCGGGCTTCCACAAGACTCTGGTGGCCCTCGGGCCTCAGCAGTGTGGGAGCTGAGTCCCGGCTTCCCGGCGAGTCAGCGGTGCTCTGCTTTGTGTGAGGAGCTCATGCCCTCTCTGTGCAAGCTCTCCCATGGTTTCTCCTTCTGCTGCTATGAGACGTTGATGTGGGGTTCAGACAGTGCGAGGCATCAACTGAGATCTTTTTATTGAAGTTCTTCCCCAGAGGGGCATTCCGATCAGCGCTCTAATGGAACAGCTGTGCGACGTAAGTGACATTCTTGTGTTCTGGCAGTCAGCAGCAAGCACACTGTTGCTGTGTGGGAGGGAAGTGCTTTCGTTTATGGGAGTGCTTTTAGGAGCCTGGCTCGGTCCTGATTAAAACCAACCCCATCGCTTTCCTGCCATCTCATCGTGTGGGGGGGGGATCCGGGGGAAAGACCCGTCTTGTAGTCGAGGTGGTGAAGAGAGCACAGGGCTCCCCTGAAACAGCTGCCTCCTCCTGGAGATGGGATCGAGACTGGGTCCTGACACGCTCCTTCTTTCATTTTTTAATTAAAAGATCATTTTATTGGAGGCGTTTACAGCTCATCCATCAATGGGATCAAGCGTATTTGTCCATATGCTGCCATCATCGGTTTCCAGACATTTACTTTCTGTCCAGCCCTTGGGATCAGCTCCTCTTTCTTCCCTCCCTTCCTCCTCCTTTTGTCTTCAGAATGATATGGCTGATAGGAGGAGGCAGCAGCCTTGTCTCAGGACAGGAGCCCTCGTGGCCTGGTGGGATGTGCCTGGGGCTGCTAACTGCAAGGCCAGCGGTTTGAAACCATCTGCCGCTCCATGGGAGAAAGATGAGGCTTTCTGCTTCTGTAAAGATGTACAGTCTTGGAAACCCACAGAGGCAGTTCTGTGCTGCCGTGGAGTTTCGAGTGAACTTGGTCAGGGAGGTAGCTCTCTTCAGCCTCCGTCTGCTCCTCCGTGTTCTTGGAACGACCTCCTAGCTCCTACCTGGGGGTGGCTGTGTTCCTCTCCCAGGGCTGCCATCACTTGTTTGATTTCTGGGAAGTCAGGAGCCTGAAATCAAGGTGTTGGCCAGGTAGGTTCCTTCTGAAGGCCCCACGGGAGCCTGTAGGCTCCTTCTGTAGGCCCCACGGGAGCCTGTGGCTTCCTTCAGCTTGGGCCTCCCCAGTTGTAGCATGACTCTCCCTCCATGCATTTCCATGGCCTTTCTCTTACAAGGAGGCCTGTCATCTTCCAGTGCCATTTAGAACTCGCCGGGATATCCCGGATGAGCTCATCTTGATGTGTATAGCTTAATCACATCCCCGAAGATCCCTCTTCCAAATATGGTCGAATTCACAGGCTCTTGGGGTATGGGGACATAATACTTACCTTTCCAAGGCCCCATCCAACTCACGACCAGAGTCCTGAGATTGCCGTCGGGTTAAGGGAGAGAGCCCCCACTGGCATCTGGGTGGCCAGCCCCAGGTGCTTGGTTTCCTCTCTTCCAGACTCGATTCCTTTGAGAGTGGCTAGGAGGCATCTTTCATAACATTCCTGGGTGTGGGGAAGTTTTAGGAAACAAACCAAGTCCCATTTGGAGACCAACAAGCTCGGCCTGTGGTTGGCATTCACGCGTCCACATGGGATGATGGATGGTGCTTGCCAAGCTGCCCCGAGAGTGATGCGGTCATGGGCTGCTACCCGGGAGACCATAAGAGTTTTCGTGCTTGGAGGGCACTGAGTTGGCCCCCGATCCCACCCTCCTCTTGGAGTTGAGGGAACCGTAGGCTCAGAGGGCAGAGGAGGGTTTCTCAGCTTGCAGGCACTACACGCTCCATTTGTGTGTGTGGTGAGGTTGACCAGCAGTGACTGACACAACAGTTAGCCCCCCCATCCAGCTCTTTATTGTGGGAGACAGGTGAGAGAGGCGGGGAGCAAAGAGAAAAAGAGATTGAGATGGAAGTGTTCAAAAGACTGGCTGGTTTTCCCCACTCGTGGGCCGTTTGATGTTGGCTCAAGACCTTTTCTTCTCTGGGGCGTTCAGTCCTGCGCCTCCAGAGCCCTCTGCACTTGAGCGTTTCACCGGGCATTTGATGCTTCAGAGAGCAGAGTGTGGTGGAGGTGAACATGGGGCCTTTACCAAAGCAGGCTACGGCTTCCCGAAACATGTCCACCCCCCAGGGCCGAGAGCTGGACCACTGGGGGCATCCCTTCTGGCTGGGCGGGGAACCACTCTGGCCTGCCCACCAGCACTGACTTGCCCAACTCGGCCCTGCCGGTGAGCCCATGACATGAATTCGCTCTGACTTGCTGAGATTCCCCACCGCCGAGGGCTTGGGACATGACAGGACATGGCCTGACTCCGGAGGAATCCTACCCGTCCGCTGCCCGCCCTCAGGTGCATGTGCGAAGGAATGAAGAACCCTTTTCTTCCAGGCCCTGACTGACAGTCTGACAGTGCTGCTGACACCTGGCTCCCAGCCCCCAGGGGGAGGAGACATTGCATAAATTGCTTGCTGGTCGGGGTTGCTCTGTCCTGGAAGACAAAGGCACCAGTGAGGCTGGCGCACCGAGTGAAGAGGGCATGGGCCGGGGCCACCAAGGCATGTCAACCACATGCTCTGAGTGGGACCACAAGGCTTCGATTTGGGCTTGACTGAAGTAGTATCTATGTAGGTGACAACAGAGTGGCTAGTGAGTTTATCTCTCACACACACACATACACACACACACACAACCAAAGTCACCCGCATAGAGTCTATTCCGACTGGTAGTGACCCTATAGGGCAGGGTAGAACTGTCCCTGTAGGTTTCTGAGACTGTCACTCTTTACGGGAAGAGGGAGCTTCGTCTTTTCCCTGTGAAGCTGCTTTCTTGCAGTTAGCATCGCCACCAGGGTACCTTTTTATTCCAGAGCTGCCAGCATGGTCATTCTTGTTCACCCGCTCTTGAGGGAAGCCAGTCTCTGCCCTGGGTTCCCTCACGCTTCTGGGGTTGGTTCTGTTTTTGATTTTTCACAAGGGCTGCCTGTCTGTTCAGAGACTCGACCCTGTGACTCTGCTCCCTTGTTCTCCACAGCCCTCCTAGGGGCTCAGCCCCACAGGGCCCTGCAGGCCCCACCCCGGAGGCTTCTCTGACAGGGAGGGTTCCTGGCCAGGTCTCTTGCTGTTGCAGGATTCCTTGCTGCCATCTCCGACTGCGTGTCAGCCATTTCCCAGTGTTGTGGAATCTAGGTGGCAGGCATCAGAATGCTCTTCACCTAGATGGGCGGGTGGCATGGAGGTAGGTGGCTGCCAGGTTGCAGATGGCACCATGCCAGTGCTGTTAGAGGTGGGCGTGCTGAGGCCCATGGAGCCCTGGGGCAGAAAGTGAGTCGGAAGCCAATCCCTTCTCTCCTTTTGTGGCTCTGGGGCAGGACACCCCTGCCAAGGCACCTGGCCTTCTGGAGAGCGCCCCTGGAGGTCCTGGAAGGAACGGCATCCCCTCAGCTATCTCGTCCTGGAGAGGCCCGAAGGCTTCTCCATTCCCTCCTCCCTGAAATAGGAATTGTCCCAGCAGTATCACAAGGGAGTGGTTGCAGCCAACAGAATGGAGACCTCATGTTTTGGAGC
>NW_022103968.1:8686845-8714346 GCF_000313985.2 Echinops telfairi
AGCAGGCACCAGCTGATAATCCCGTGTCCCTGAAAGATGTTGCACCCCCATGGCAATCGGCGGGGTCCGAGGCTGTCGATCTTTATGTGGGCAGACAGCCTCATCTTTCTCTTGAGGAGCCGCTGGTGGGTTTGAACCACCGACCTTGTAGTAGGAGGGTAGAAGTTCCAATTCAGAACCCCAGCCCTAGGGAAGGCCTTCTTTCTCTCGCTGCCCGCCCTCGTCTCTTCAGCATCTGCGCCCGGGCAGTCTTCAGGGGGTGGGGGGGTGCCTCTCTTCCTCCATCACTGCCGTGCTCATGCGGTTCATCGCTCTTCTATCTCAAACCAGATGGACTCAGGCCACACCCTTCCCCAATCCTGGGCCATCCACAGGTCAGCATCTTGAAGCCACCAGTCCCTCCATGGGATTAACAGGAGGCTTTCTACCCCAGTACAGAGTTACATTCTTAGAAACCCACAGGGGCGATTCTCCCCCGTCCTATACGGTCGCTGCGTGCTGGCACGGACTCAGTGTCTGAGTGAGAGTGACCCTGTAGAACAGAGTCCACCTGACCCGTCAGGTGTCCAAGGCTGGGAATCTTTGGAAGCAGACCGCCACATCTGTCTATTGCCAAGTGGCGGGCGGCTGGGGGGTTTGAACTGGGTGCTGAACACTGTGCCGGCGGAACTCCTTCTGAATGGCCGCTGCCATCACCTGGACCCTCTTGCATGTCAGACTTGAGCCGATGTCAGGGAATTGTTTTGTTGCCTTTTCTTTTGTGGCATTCAGCCCAGCCCTGGTCAGTCCTGCCCGTCCTGTGGGGCAGCTTCCAGAAAGGGTCACTTTTCACACTTGTTTCCCAATCAGAGCTCCAACAAGCAAAGGCTGGTGAGTGGCTGGCAGAGCAGCCCTTTCTGCAGCCCTGGCCCCAGCAAGGTGTCCCTCCTCCTGGAGGCCAAGAGCAGGCGGTGCCGCGGGGTACCGGCTCTCTGGGGTCACAAGAGCAGACAGAGCAGCCTGCTCGGGGGCATGTTGGCGCTTTGCGGTGATCAGCGTGTTTTTCCATGGTTTCTGCAAGCCACCTGCTGCCCTTTGCCCCAGCGTGGGGAGAAAGGAAGATTCTTGATCACTTGAGAGTCTGCCAGGGGCCCTGGCCCAGGTGGCTGGAAAACCAAACCAAACTCCATGCCATACGGGTCCATTCAGAGCGAGTCTGTGGGACAGGGTAGAACTGCACCCTTTACAGGAACAGAAAGCCTTGTCTTTTTCCCCATGGAGTGGCCGGTGGTTTCAAACTGCTGACCTTGCTGTTAGTAGTGAGAGGCAGGCCTCCTTCCTCTTGCTGTCAATCATGGAGGAAGGCCCTCGTCTCTTCAGCCACCAGGTCCCCAGAAATGGCTGGGAAGTGGGCTAATAGGTGCTCTCCGGTGGGGTCCTTGGCGTTGAACCTCTGGGGTGAGCAAAAAGGATGCAGCATTTTGATGCCTCCCGGGATTTTGTGAGGGGAGGTTCTGCTACTAGCCCCTGGGCGGGTAAGTGCTGGATACCGGGCCGGACTTAGCAAGGCTCTCTCCGAATGCGTCCACGGGGCTATTGGACTTGGTGCACGGGGGCCTTTACAACCAACACCCTCACTGTTGAGTGGACGCCAACTCAGGAGAGAGCAGGCCTGCCTGGTGGGCTTCCAGGGCTTTCCCGAAGCACACTGCCTCTTCTTCCTCCTGCCGAGCGGTGGGTGGGCTTGAACTGCCAGCTTTTCGGCTGCAGCCCGGCCCTTGACCACAGACCCACCAGGGCTCATGTTGTGCAAATTCTGGAGTATCAGAGCTTCAGGGGGCATCTTCTCTACACTCACCTAGTCGTGCCACAGCGTGCTGTGTGCCATCAGGGTGTGTGCGAATGAATGCACAGGGGCCATTGTCTGCTCACTCCTTTAAAGGACACCCTCGCAGGGTTGTGACTGTGCGCCCCTGTTCCCTGAGAACACACCCACGCTTCAGTCCCCGCCTCACGCTGGGCAAGGAGAAGGTAGGGCAGAAAGACCAGCCCCGTGCTGTAATAGGGACACGCTCCCCAGGGAGGCTCCAGGCTTGGGTTTGGAAGAACAACTTTCAGAGTTCTTGTTGTTCCCTTAAGGAACCCCGACAGCATAAGGGTTACGAGTTGGGCTGTTAACCAAGAGATCAGCAGTTCAAAAACACCAGCCGGTTCTGCAGGAGAAAGACGAGACTTTCTATTCTCATCAAAAGTGAATCGTCTCAGAAACTCCCAGAGGCAGCTCTACCCTGACCTGTGCAGTCACTGTGAGTCAGAAAGGACTCAGTGCCAGCGAGTTTGGTTTTGACTTTTGGTTGTCCTTTTCACGAGCCCTGGTGGCACTGTTGTTAAGGTAACCCAAAAGACGGTGGTTCGAACCCACCAGCAGCTTCGCCCAAGGAAGATGCATCTTCCACTTCAGTAAAAGGGGGTCGGGGCTGAGAATACTCAGTGTCTGAGCTCTGTCTCCGAGAAACCAAAACAAGAGTTTCTGGCCCAATTTCTCATGATGCTTGTGTCAAAAAGAGACATTTTTTTGGTTTGCTCGCACTGGCTGGAAGCTTTTACTTCAGCCCGAACCCAGCCTCGTGTGTCCCCCACCCCCCACCCCCGCCCCCAACCAGGAGCAACACACCACATCTCCCAAGATTGGCCTGATAGATTTTTCTAGACCTCCTTTGGGAGAGAGGCTTTTTAGACGGTGGGAGTTCATGCAGCCTGCCAACCACATCACCACGGACGGCTTTCTGCGTCAGTGTGTATTGATCTGCGACCCTCTGATTAATGGCCCTGCTTTTTCTGCTCAAGGGAGGAGCAGGATTTATCCCAGCCTGTCCCTTCTGGTGGCCAGGGAAGTCGTTGCCGTCGTGTTGGCTCTGCAATAGAAAAAGAAGAAGGAAAATAAAACAAACCTGCAACATTCGACTTCGATGATCCCTACTGCTCAGTGTGAATTTCTTTTTGGCTTTCTTGAGGCGGACCACCTAGGTCCTTTTGGATCCATGAAACCGGTTGGCCTCAAGCGGAATCTGGCTCCTGGCGACCCGTGTGTGTAAGTGCACGGCTGAGTCATGCCGGGTGTCCAGTGGCTCATGTTTTGTCATTAGATTTCCAGGTCTTTCTTCTGGGGCATGTCCTGCCGCACTTCCCCAGAAGCCCCCCTTTGCGAGCAGAGCCCTGTAGACCCCACGAACTTCGTAAGGGAGCAGAGCTGTCTTGGGGGAGGGGGGGTGCGGGACTTCCTTTTTACAAACCATTTAGGAGAAGATGTTCTCATGAGGTGCTCAGCCTTTATCGTGAGAGTTTGTTTGATGTGTAGTCCCTGGACTTTATTTTATGTTTAAATGTTTCCAGCATACCCTTCCCGTGGAGGGAACCCAACGGAGCAGGCACCAGCTGATAATCCCGTGTCCCTGAAAGATGTTGCACCCCCGTGGCAATCGGCGGGGTGCTTAGGCCTGCGGTACAGATCCCCAGCAGACCTGGGCTCAGCTGTGTTTACCCCAGCTCCTCGGGCTGGGGCCCCGGGAGCCTGACGTCTGAGTTTGACATTCGCGTCAGCGCTCATGCTGACTAAGTCCAGGGAGAGGTCTGGTGCGAGGCCTTTGTTTGAGGAAAGAGCTAAGCTCTCCTTTAGTAAGCCGGACAAGATAAATAGACGTTGTTAATGGAGGAGGCCGGCTCTCCTGACCCTGGGAGTCCATCGTTACCCGCTCACTCAATAATACTGTGACCTTCTCCGTGTATCCTTTGAGCCAAAAGAGAGGAAGAGGTGTTTTCCAACCCAAAGCTGGTGCAGCTTACGAGTCACCCAGGCTGGAAGTTCTGGCCAAGCTTTTTGAAGATGGGGAGCCCAGGGTGTCTTCAACCCTGGAGGTATAAGCCTGCTCCTATCATTTGCCCAAGACCCCAAGTGACACCCCGCTGGTGGAAGCCATTCAGCCCCAAGCCGAAGAAGATCCTCATTCATTCCTTAGGGAGGCACTTGGTCTCCAGCAAGGACAGTGGACTGGGTGGGGTTTTGCTCCTGTGTGTCACATAGCCCAGCCTCCTTAACGCACCTCGTGACTTCAGAGCAGGAGAGAAGAGACTTCCTGCTGCCCCCCGAAACAAGTCTGCTCCTCAGGGAACAGACTTGCTTATCTCCGGAAGCAGGAATCCCACCCAGCCCACATCTGCAAGGGCTTCCAGTGTCCAACGTCCAGGCAGGGGGCGTTGACACTCAGCGGAAAGGGGAGGAGGACCCCAGTCAGACATTGAGGGGAGGCCCAGGCTGGGAGGTTGGGAGGACAGCTCAACTCCAGGGTGCCTGTCCCAGAAGAGAGACAAGCCTGAGCATCCGCCGTGGCCGCTTGGCCCTTTTTGAAAGGGCAGCACTCTTTCCTCCCCCACTGCTGCTGGGCCACAGGTGTCCCCAGGGGGGGTGGTTGTGACAAACCAGACGTACTCTCGTGAGTTCAGGAGCGGGCTCTGTGTCTGCTCAGGGGGAAGAGGGGCTGGGTCTTGGGTGCTCAGCCATCATTTCGGCCTTCCTTGGGGGTGGCCCCGTGAATCTGCCTCTCCCAGCTTCTGTGCGTGCTCAGGTGTACGCATGCCCTACGCTGACACCCTTTGCCACAGACCCAGTGTCCATCCCAGCTACCTCCGTGGGACAGAAGGGAGGAGGTGTCCCCAGGGCATTTCCAAGGCTGTAAATCCTTGAGGGAGGGGGTACACTACCAGTTTCCCCTACCGAACGGCTGGTAGGTTTGAACCTCTGACTTTCCCTGCAGTGGCTGCGTGCTCAGCTACTTTCCATCGAAGCGCCTTCCCTGCACTGATGCAACAAAACATTAGGAGCAACCCCGAGCGCACTGCCATCCACTTGATGCCGACTCAGAGCGACCCTACCCGACAGGGAACAGCCCATGCGTTTTGCAGATTGGCACGCTGCACAGGAGTAGAAAGCCCTGCCTGCCTCCCACAAAGTGGCTGGTGGTTTCGAACTGCTGACCTTGCCGTTAGCAGCTTCCCAACGTGTAACCACTACACCATCAGGGCTCCTCCCTACACTGATGGAGAGGGCCTCCTTAACCTGGACCCCCCATTCCCAAAGGAGACTAGCATTAACGGCAACGCGGTGGTGTGGGGTTTGGGTTTCCTGCTCAGGATAACAAGTGCCCCCTGTCACAGCCAGTAGAAACGACGGCTCTGTAAAGTGTCGCAGGCTCTGAAACGCACAGGGGCAACTTTAGCCTGTCCCATAGCATCACTATGAGTCGGCTTCCACTCAATGACAGTGAGCGCTTGGGGTAATTTTTTGAGAATGGCTGTATCCAAAGCCTTCCTTTCTCCACGGTGCTGGGTGGATCCCAACCACCGCCTTCCGGTTAACAGCAGAGCTGTCAACAGTGGTGTCCCTGGAATTCCTTTCCACAGATACAGGTGTTAGAATTTACAGCATATTGGATGGCGGGGGGTGTAGGACCCAATTCCATCTACAGCACCCCCGCAACCATCTTTTCCTGCTGATACCCGCAGACTGCAGAAAGCTTTGGGAAACACAACAAAACTCGGACCGGACTCTGAGGTGGCCTGTCTGGTTTGTGCGCATCGGGCGGAGTCTGCCCAGGGCAGTGAGCTCGTTCTACTAATTGTAATTAGCGTGAGGTGTCTAGCAGGTTATGGGGCTCCTCAGACATCACAGGCCTTTGATCCTCCTCTGGCTCCTAATGACCATGCGCCTGCCAACTGGTTTGGTGTGTTCCCCGTGCTACAGAAGCACCCACCGCCCACTCTTTAGAGAGAGAGAGAATTGGGGTTGGGGTGGGTGATAAAAAGCAAAGCTAGGCTTTAAAAAAAGAAAAGCAGCAGGATTGGTGGTGGTTCTTGCGTTCCTGCCCCAGTCAGCCCGTCTGAGGCGCTGAGACAGGGCCAGTTTGGCTGCAGCGTAATTAAATGTTGATTTTCATTTGAAGACAGAGCGGTGAGATTGTCCCCGCCGCTTCAGTGAGCCGGAGACTGTTGGTTTCAGACTGCGCTGGGCATTCGATGTGATTGGAGTCACGCAGTGTTTCTGCTGTCCGGGAGTGTCAAGCGGCTTTTGATACTGCCCTTTGGGCCAGCGCTGGCCTTAGGGGGGTGGAGAAACCCCAAGGAGCCCTGGTCTGCTAGGAAAGGCAGGGATGCCAGGCCTGAAGGCCTGATGGGTGTCATTTGAGAACCTGTTTCCTCTGACTCGGGGCCGCAGGAGCCCGCAGGCCGAGGGCCACACTGCCTGGTAGACCTCTATTTTAGAGTGGCCTTTGCCCTGTCTGAGCAGAAGCTGTAGATCTGATCAGATCCCCGGGAGGACTGGCAGGTTATGCAGTTGCAGTGGTCAGTGAGCAAAGATTTACTCTTTGTCCCCCAGGTCTTTTCTCTCACTCACTAATCACTTCTTGGAACAAAGCTGGGTTAGCTTTCTCCCCAAAGTCTTGGGCCTCGCTTGGGGTGCTCAGCTACGGAGCAGGACTTGAGACTCGGGGGTGGGGCCTCGGCATTGAACTCTGACTGCTGATCTCCATTGTGTTGTGAGCTAGGCTCATTTGGAATAAATTCTTCAAAAAGGGAGTTGGGGGTGGGGTGGGGGACAAATACTTGGGTTGGCGTCTCTCACGCTTCGAGAGGGTGGCACCTCCTGTCAGCACCCATGGGTGGCCCATGGGCAGCAACCGCACACTCTCGGGCAGCTGAGTGTCTGTCCACACAGGGAGGGACCTCAGAATTTCCCTTCTCAGGGTGTGACCAGCCTGTGTCGTGGGTTGTCCGTCTGCAACCTGGTGGGCACAGGGTCATCATTTCCGCAAACCTGGAGATTCCCTACATGCTCCTGTCTTTCCTATTCCCTGCCCATACCTCACTCCCCACTGACAATCTGTTTTCTATGATATCCGAGCATCCAACATGCTGTAAGAAGTCCCAGCTTAAACCTGTAAATCCTGCGTGGTGGGGAAGATGGAATTTTTTGTTATCACATCAGAGAACACGAGAGGAGCCAGTACTTGGCTTGCTTCTTTCATCCGGAGATAACTCACGCACGGTTCTTTTTCTCGATCCACTGGCAGCCAAGGGGTTGTGCACCAGAGGTCTGCGTCCTCAGGGGGCCTGGACAGGCGCTCTGTGCTGGCAGCGCTCGGCCACAGGGGCATTGTCCATGCTGCCCAGCTGCCATCTTTTGCCAGGGGAGTTTCTAGAAGTGACATCAGGTGTGGACACACTGTCACTCACTCAGAGGTCACTGAGCCTGGGAAACCACTCATGAAGGCCTGGCGGAGGGGAGCGGGGTTCTTTCTCTGAAGCCCTGGCATGCCAGGACCCCTCCCAAGATGTTTCAGACCTCCTTCTCTGACTTGTTTAAGGGCAGGGAATAAGGTTGCAAAGGAAATCAAAGCCTGATGTGGAGAAACGAAACATGAAGCCTACTGACTTTCAGAAAACATTTTAAATAACATTCTCTAAGGTTTCACTTGATACTGACGGCAGCTGTAATAAGTTTGGGGAGACAGGGTAAGGTTTCTCTTATGGGTGATCCTGCTTGCTGAGGTTTTGTGTGGGGTTTTTTTTGGTGCCCAAAGTGAGAAAGGGCCAGGGGCGGTGTGTATGTGTGTGTGGGGGTCGTTCAGTGGTTAAGGAGTTCTTTTGTATAAGGTGAGAAAGTTTGAAAAGATGAATTCAGGACTGCACATGGGGAACAGTTAGTATGCAGTAATTTGCAAATGTAATCACAGGAGAAGCCTTTTCAAAGGTGGTGCTGTGTGTGTGTGTGTGTGTGTGTGTGTGTGTATGTGTATGTAAATCGTCACAATAGCAGTGGAATAACTTAATAGTTCAAATTCCCCAGCACGTTGACCGCAAGTAAAACAAGACGGCAGTGCTGAACCTACCGGGCCTGCCAGGATTGCCCCAGTGACTGTTCGCCGTGGAAGGCTGACTCAGGCCGGGATGCTGGGCCTAAAAGCACCCATTGTTCTCAGGGATCATTATTTGGTATTCCAGGTCGGGTGTCTGCTTGTATGAGAATGTCTGCTTGTCGGGTGAATCGTTGTATGAGAAGCCCATGTGCTGAAGACCAAGGCCGGGGTTAGGGATCCAGGTGAGCTGACGGAGGACACCTCAGGCTTTGTAAAGAGCCCATGTTTCTCGGGATCGATACTTCAGTTCACTGTCCACACTTATCTTCACACACACACACACACACACACACATACACACACGACTGGAAAGCTGAGCCAAGGAATGGTGTGATACCTGCAGTCCCCTCCTTTGCGGGAAGGAGTGAAACGTCATAGCACATGAGCTGCAAAGAGACAGTCCTCGCCAAACCTAGTGATGGGTCAAATCCAACCCATAACGCCCTACAGGATGGTAGCACAGCCCCATCGGGCTTCTGAGACTGTCATCTTTACAGAATTGGACTGCCACATCTCTTTCTCCTGAAGCAGCGATTGGATCTGAACAACCAGCCTTGCAGTTAGCAGTCAGACATGTAACACTCCTGTACCACCAGGACTCTGCAGAGGGCCCTGTTATTCAGCTCCGCCCCTTGGTAGAAGGGCTGGTGGAGTGAAAGGAGAGCGAGCTCATATGCCCTTGTCCTTCCCGGTGGATGGGACCAGCCTGGTGGAACCAGGCCTTGGTCACTGCCAGCTACAAGCCGGTGCTGATGGCGCCTTGCAGGCTGCCAGCCCAGGGGAAGGCTCCCCATGACCCATCTGTGGGTCAGGGTATCAGCCAAATGGGGAGGATTTTCTGGTGATGCTTCAAAGGGACCTCAGCCTTGTGATGCTTTCTGCCCATAATTACCTAGAGTCTGGATTCATTGTGCGGCCTCCGTGGGTGATCTTGGGGGCCAATGAATGACTTCACTGGGGGCTCTGGAGTTCTTATCTTTGCTGTGTGAATAGGTGGGTGTTTGAGAAGTGATGGGGGATTTGGGAGTGAACTGTGCTGAGGGGAACCATTGCAGTCTTTCTTCCTTTCTTTAAGTTTTTAAAGACCAGCAGCAGGCTCATACAATAAAGTCAATTTTCATACGGCCTGGCTCTTGCCCCCCAAATTGCACAAAGTAGCATTTTCATCAGAAAGGCCCTTACTCCAGAGAGGCCTAGGGGGCAGTCACTGCCGTTGGCTGCTTGCAGCCCATTGGCGTGGGAATGCTCAGCGGCAGCACGGGGGTCGTTGAGTGGGACTAGCTGGGTCCTCTTCGTCCCCCTCGGCCATCGTGTAAGCTGGAGGGCAGAGGCCGAGGTGCCGCTAGTGGGGTGGACAGAGAAGGAGAGTGGCTGGGTCCCCGGGCTGGCGTTGTCCTGGTGTGGCTGATGGTGGGCTCGTCATGCAGGAAACTTCCAGTATGTTTGTAATGGCGGCATCGTCTCGGTCTCAGAGGGTGCTGCAGTAGGATGGCCGAGCCCCTACTTCCTTGAGGTGCCTCGTGTCCTGGCCGAGTGTACCTGTCCTTGGCTGCCTCCGTAGGATGGACTCCAAGACCCTCTCTTGACTGGAGGGAAGTGCTTGCAGGTGTCAGATAGGAGGGCACGGCACGGAAGGTTTTTGCTCTGCCGGGGAGGCGAGGGAGGGCGCAGAGCAGTCTGCGGTGCCTGCTTCAGGACAGGCGACCCGATCGCTAGCATTTCTGACCCTGTGTTTCCATGCATCTCTTTCGGCACCTGTGTACGCTGAGGGAGCTCTGCATCACGTACAGTCCCCCAGGTGCCAGGAGCCGACCAGCTGCATGGGCTTTTCTCCGCTGTCATCTTTACAGGAGCACATCCCCCGGGCTCTTCTTCCATGGCGTCACTTGGTGGGTTCGAGCCGGCAACCTTTCTGCCTGTCATCACAAGCTAGTTGTGCGCATTGGTGGCTGTTGCTGTGTGCTGTAGGGCGTCCATCCTGATGCATGGTAGCAGAGCACTTCCCCACAGGGACTCCTAGCCCGTCATCTTCACGGTAGCCGACTAGGAGTAGCTGGAGGGCTAGAACTGCCCACCTTTTGATTAGTGGCCAAGCTCTTCACCATGAGGGTTCCTTGGCATAAGACTGCAGTAGACAAATACCAAATAAATGAGTGGATGGATTAAAAATGAAGGAAGGGAGGGAATAAATTCCATGAGTGAATAGAGAAACCCAGTGGCTCTCATACATGTACATGAAAGAGCCTCCTATCAAGAAGTAATCATATCAAGAAGGCATCCCAGCCCAGTCCAACTCAGGTCCCTACGTCTAATACCGCTCTGCAAGCCCCTCCTCAGCCTCTCCCAGCCGCATGCAATGATGCAGAACGCAGAGAGATCACAGTGGGCTGGGCCGGTGGGTGTAGTCACGGCAGCACTCCGGCAGCTCTCAGGGTGGCCAGCAGGCAGGAGAGTGAAGGAGGGGAGAGAGGAGGAGGTTTCCCCGAGGAAGCATCATCCGACTGTTACAGGATTGACAGGTTGGAGTCTACCCCTATCCTTGCAGACTTCTTCAAGTTGACTTTATAAAAGTTTCTAACTTCCACACCACAGTAAAGAGAGCCTCGATTGTTCGTTGGATTTGTGCATAGCCGCGGTCGTTAGCTTTTGGTTAATGTATTTTTAAAACATCTGCTGGCCTTCTGGGGGTGTCTTAGGAATGTTCAGGGAGACACTGTGCTTGTAGGAGCCAGTGTTGCTGTCCTGGTCGACCTTGACCGTTAGTTATAACCTTGGCTGCAGAACTAAGAAGGTCAGCATGAGCCTGTGAAGTTATTCTAAATGGATGGTGGGGGGGGTGTCTAAAAGAACACACCCGGTCTGCCATTTGTCTTCTAGATTTTCAACATAAGATCTTTTTCCCTTGTTCGTTAGGTGGCCGTGGACAACCGCCAGCTTGGGTTCTAATAAGCGCATTTCTCAATTTTCTAAATAAGTCTCCTCTTACGAGGGTAGCGCTCCAGTGGTCTCCTTTGAAGTCCATGTTATGCTTTGGGCCCTGGTGTTATTTCTATGGAGTCAGCCAGCAGACTGCAGGCCGTTTTGGCTTGAGTTCACCAACAGCCCTCTGGACAGCATAACTCATTGATTCATCTCCCTCCCCTGCCCTCCCTTTCCCCTTGCTCTCCATCAGAGCGGTCCCCACACCGGCCTATCCTCCAAGCCGGACTGCCAGCAAATGCCTCCACCGTGGTCGGGGGCGACGTGGAGTTTGTCTGCAAAGTGTACAGCGATGCCCAGCCCCACATCCAGTGGATCAAGCATGTTGAAAAGAACGGCAGCAAGTACGGGCCTGACGGGCTGCCCTACCTGAAGGTTCTCAAGGTGAGCACTTTCCAGGTTCCAAGGAGCCCACCCTGGGGTCTTGAAAGGTGGGGCCACGTGGTTTTTGCTTTCTTGCTGAACTTGGGAGGAGATGAGTCTCATTGTTGGGTTGGCCCCTTGATTGAGTGTGTTGGGGAGTTTGGAAGATCACCAGGCCTGCTCTAATGCTCCAGAAGACTGGGGGTGGGGGTGGGGGCAGGTGGAGGGTGTAGGTTAGGCTTGGAGGCTGAGGAGTTCAGCTCCTGATGAGAGCCTGGAGACCCTGGAGAAGACATCAGGCTCAGCTGCACATCTAGGAAAAGGTGGGATGATGATTGGATCTCCCTGACCGGGTGGTGGTGGTGACAGGGTCGGCAAGAATGGGGTACACAAGAAAGTCCGGGAAACTCTAGGCCCTGTGCCAATGTTTGCTCTGCTCTGATGTTGGTTTTGATTAAAATGCCACTTGGCTTCACATGTCCGTGCCCATCTTTAGAGAGGATCTAGATGTTTCTAAACCTGAATCCCAGCCACCAGCAACAACAATAACCAAACCCTTCAACTTTGGGGTCCATTGACACTCCGTGGAGGCAGCACGGGTTAGCGAAATGTTTGAACTTGAATATTTTCTTTCCCGTGTTGTTCTTGCTTGGCTCCTTGGAGGTCCCCATTGAAGTAGCATCAGCCTCTCTCTGACTGATTTCCGCTCCCCCTCCACTCCGCCCAAGCCGACTTGTTCTTTGAGATGGGGGCTCTAGGAGCAGTGACATCGTTGCATTGCTCCCTAGCCCTGCTGCCTCCTGCCTCCCTTAGGCCTCTCGGCGCATAGAGAAGCCTCTTATAAAAAGCACCCTTCCTCCAGAATCGCAGGTTGCTCAGCTGAGAACTGCAGCCAGCAGCAGCATCCTCCCTCTAGTCTAGCTGAAGATGGTTTTTGAGCAAAAATGCTGCCACAAGCTAACCATCGTGGGACACTCCCGACATGTTCTGCCCCGACCACACCTTCCCCGGCTCTCCCTGGGTCCTGTCCATCCCCTAGAGTTGCCTTACTTGATCTTTTAAACCCACAGCCCTGATTGCTGCTGGTTAGAGATCCTGGAAGTCGTTCCCCTGTGGTGTGTTGGTGGTGGGACCCCAGACAGCGTGACCCCCTTCCTGGTGGGCCTTTATATTGTTCTCCTGTGTCTGTTCCAGCACTCGGGGATAAATAGTTCCAATGCCGAAGTGCTGGCCCTGTTCAATGTGACTGAGGCGGACGCTGGGGAGTATATATGTAAGGTCTCCAATTATATAGGGCAGGCCAACCAGTCTGCCTGGCTCACTGTCCTGCCCAAACAGCAAGGTAACAATGTTTTTTGTTTTTGCTTCTTTTCATATTTGTTTATTCATTTTTTTTTTTTTTAAAGAAAGCTGAATAGAGAAGCTGAAAAGAGCCGGTGCTTTGGGGAGACTGCAGGCAGCTTGTAGGATAACTCTGGTGGCTTTGGTGTATTGACAATCATCTTTCTCTGGTGATGCGGCTGGCTCGATGCCAGCAGCCATGGAAAAATGCCCACGGCGTTCAGAGTGCTTGCTCTTTGCATCAGGAGTACGCTCCGCCCCACCCAGTTTGCACGTGGTTGCTTCTGGTGGGTCCAGGAACCCTGGTGGTGCCGAGGCTGAGCAGTCGGCTGTTCCCCGAAAGGTCGGCGGATCAAACCCACTGGTTGCTCCACGGGAGAGAGACGTGGCAGTCTGCCCTCGGAAAGACTCACAGACGTGGGAACACCTACAGGGCAGTTCTCCCTGCCCTGTAGGGTCACAGTGAGTCCGGATTGGCTCAGCGACAGCGTCGGGTTCTGGGTTATTCTGTTTGGCTGCACATTTCCCATCCTTCCTGCACACGAGCACCGTTTTAAACATCCATCCGTGTGCCCACTGCATTCATGACACTTGCCTGCCAGCAGGCTTCATGCCTACGTCTACCCCCAAGGTGGCATGAAGGAATCTGCCCAGCAGAACATGGTGATGGGGTCCTGCCTTTGACTTTGATATCTCCATGGAGATGGGGGCCTGCTCCAGTCAATAAAGGAAGGCCTGTCATCGCCTCTCATTCAAATGCTAATGTTAAAAAAAAAAAACAGCCGTCAGAGTAAGAGGGCCCAGTTTGGTGGCTACTGAGATCTTAGCTTCTTTGGTTTCCTTCCATGCCCTGGAGGCCAGAGAGCCAGGCAGAAGCAGACCGGAGCCTGATAACCAAGACCGCCTTCTGCCCTGGCTGGTTCCCACGGGGCCCAGGAGGTCCTGCCAGATCTCCACATGAGCTTTTTCTCTGCCCTGTGTGGAAGGACAACACGGCCCTTTAGAACGGAGCCGCCCATTCCCTTCAAGGTGGAAATCTGCAGCCAACGGGACCAGAACCCACCGAGCTTAAGCTGCCACGTTCAGAAAAGCAGCCCTCAATCCAAAACCTCAAGAGAAGGCAAAGGAAAATGAATCTCCGTGGGTTGGTTTTTCCATGCCCTTGATCTCGCATGCATGTCTAGGTGGTGAAGCCAGTGTGGTGACGGGCTGGTGGAGATGAGCTGGTCAGTGTCCGTCCATGTCTCTCGGGTGTGGGCTCTGTGGATGGGCTGCAGTCGGAATCTCCTGGTGGCCTAGCACCCGCCGAGGCCCCCACCGGTGCGACGCCTCGTGGTTCCACGGCCCCCTCCACAATCATCCCTGTGCCGTCTAGCCCTTTCTCTTGCTTCCTTGTTTTCTAGGCTGCGGGTGTTAACACCACGGACAAAGAGATTGAAGTGCTCTATATTCGGAATGTAACTTTTGAGGATGCTGGGGAATATACGTGCTTGGCGGGTAATTCTATTGGGATATCCTTTCACTCTGCATGGTTGACCGTTCTGCCAGGTATATACCGCTCTTCCTCTCCTTGGGGTCTCCCTTCTTCCTGGTCGATTGCTATCAAATGAACACAGCTTCTGTTCTCAGAAAGGGGCCTTTTTGATCCTTGCCTAACGATAAAACAGCCCACCAACGGGAAGAAGTTTGCTGTCAGTGTGGTCCCGTCCGCCCATCGACGGTCACGTACAATTCCACCCTGGAATCCGAAAGGGGTCGACTCCCGCGTCTTAAGCGAGCCATTGAGTCAACCGCAGAACCCCTGGTCTCACGGGGAAAACGTTGAAATTACTTTGTACGCATCAAAGTAATTCCCCCCGCCCCCCTCACTCCAAATTCCATTTTCCCTCCACGCCCCTCACCTCTCCATTGTAGTCATGCCCCCTCCGCCCCTGCCCCACGCCCACCTCATGGTCACCAGATGTGACTCTGTGGGGCAGGGTGTGTCCAGGTGCCTGGGACAGCACCTCTCCGGCAGGTGTACAGAAGCAGTGTGTTGCCCACCTTTGGGAATCGGTGCATGCTGTCTTGGAGTAGACTTGGTTTGCTTGTACCGCAGAGCATGCCCCTGCCGTCTCGGCCTGGATGTTATTTCTGCAGAAACCAACATCCAAGAAAGCTCTCTCCTGCTTAAGACGCTGCTGCCTCTGAGCCTTTCCTGGGGCATCTCGGCCCTCATCAGACTTTTCTGGCTAATCGCTGCCTGCTCTGATGTACCTGCCTCTTTGCCGCCTCCCGGGCTAGTCTGTGTCGTGGCCTCTAGCTCCGGCCACGAATGCCTTCGCTTCCGAGTTCAGTGCCTTCCTGCATGCTTGTCGTACGCCTGGTTACCTATATATCCACCGTTTCATTGTGTGCTGTGCGGCTGAGCGTTTTGACTTACCTTGCAAGTGTTTTGTTTTTTGTTTTTCCTTCCTGATGAACATGTTTTGGCTTGAATACCATTGCATTCATTTATTTCCCCCTCCTGTTGTGAATTTGCACTGTGAATATGTATTTGCTTAAGACCATTCAATACCTCCTATGTTGAGCTTGCTTTACGTGAAGTGCCGCACTCTGCCAGTGCCCAATTGGCACTTGTTAACCCATCTGCCTGGCAGTTACTAGCATGTTAACGGAGAATGCGGTTTGCCGAGACGCACTCCCTGGAAATACACTGCTTGTGGCTTGACCCTGGAGCACTAAGGAGAGGGCGTTGCTGGACGCTTTTATAAGCATGTGCTGCCTTAAATAATCGAGCATACCACACGGGTGGCGCCATTGCCGATTTACTTTTTCATTCAGAGACAAGTTACCATGATTACAATCCGTAGAGTCAGATGCACAAAAATTCCAGCTACCTATTGATGGAGGAGTATCATATGCTTTTAAATTTACAGTATTCCTCTATTCTATAGTAAGTTAAAATAATACAAATCGTACGGGTGCTCTGAGTCATACGAAGCGGCTGTCTTTAGACGGGATGCGGTCTGGTTTATCTGGAGTCGATGGAGAATTGGGAAGCGGTTTGGGGGATGGGCTGACTAGATAAATGTTCATGTGTAGCGGCAATGTGTTCATCTGGGTTACACGTCATTTTGTCAACGTCTTCGCCTGGAGGACCCTGGTCTAAAAAGATGAAGGCGCTGTAACTTCGGTGGGCACCCGTCAAAATGTAGAACTTCTAATTTGGTGCATCTGGGCC
Source organism: Echinops telfairi (assembly GCF_000313985.2). Lineage (NCBI taxonomy): Eukaryota > Metazoa > Chordata > Mammalia > Afrosoricida > Tenrecidae > Echinops > Echinops telfairi. The sequence continues at coordinate 8,702,701 of NW_022103968.1, forward strand.
CATTACGAGTGCCCTTCCTGCAGGCTGTTGTCCACGCCACGCTGATGTCTAACAGAGAGAGTGGCCTGGCAGCAGCCCACCCTTCATAACGTGGTGGCAACTATTCTCTGGATTGTGGGTGCCCACTGAGGCTGCCCCCAAGGGCCCTGGGGCACTGAGGGACCCTAGGCCTATAGTGGGAAACAGTACAAGGCAGGGGTCTACGGCCCAAGCCATTCTCAATGCATTGCATTATCGGGAAGCCCACCTTGTCTTGGGCATGGGTCAGCATCTCCTCGATTCCTGTTGATGCGGAGCAATGTGTACGTCCAGTGTCCTAACTCTGTGGCCTGCTTATCTGTCCCCCCTGCCCTGTGACCTGCCATCCAGCTCCCGTAAGAGAAAAGGACATTGCCACTTCCCCAGACTACCTGGAGATAGGCATTTACTGCATAGGGGTCTTCCTAATTGCCTGCATGGTGGTGACCGTCATCCTGTGCCGCATGAAGACGACAGCTAAGAAGCCGGACTTCGGCAGCCAGCCGGCCGTTCACAAGCTGACCAAGCGCATCCCCCTGAGGAGACAGGTAACAGAAAGTAGATAAAGAGTTTCAAGAGCTTTACTCTCCCCCCACGACCCAGCCAGCTCCGAGAACTCCTCCCACTTCGGTTTGACCTGCTCCGCTGAGCTGTTGTGGCACAGGTGGCTCCAGCGGGCTCCTTGGGTGGCCACCCACTTAGGGCTGGGAGATTGTCAAGCCAGGTCTGGGTGTGTATCCTCATGGGAATTCCGAGTCGAGCTCCGGAGTCCAGAAGGGCATAGGGCGAATGGACCAGAGCCCATCCGCAGGACTGGACGTGTCTTTTTGCATGTTGGGTGGGTCTCTCTCTTCAAAACCTGAAGCACCTTTGTCCTGTGCTTGAGACCTAAGCTGGTGGTGTTTGGAGACAGGCAGGGCTATTCCGTGGAGTTGGTACCGTTAGTGGCCAACACGGAAACGGTAGTTCTGTCTGTCCTGGAGGCAGACCTCAGAGAGGAGATGGCCGGTTTTGTTTCAGACCTCCACAATGAAGCAAATGAATGTTGGCTCGGGTGCCCAGTGCACGTGGAAGTTAGGTTTACACAGCGCTGCCGCCTGTAAAGGATCCCTGGTGGTGTAGAGGGATGCACACTGGAGCTGCTAACCACAAGGTCGGCGGTTCAAACCCACTAGCTGGTCCACAGGAGAAAGATGAGGCTGTCGTCAGCTCTAAAATGTCTAAAGCCTAGGGCACCCACAGCGGCGGTCCAACTCTGTCCTGCAGGGAGGCCCTGAGTTGGAATAGCCTCGGTAGCAGAGAATTCGGTCTCTGTGAAGCGTGTAATGGTGTCACGGAAAACCCTGAAGTGAAGATGATCAAAGCGTGACCCAGAAACAGGAAGCGGGCCCGCGTCCTTAGAAGATAGGCACCATTCACTGGCTCGAAGCAGGGGTGCTGCTAACCTTCCATCTGTTACAAAATAAAGCCAAAGTAAAATCTAGAAGGGTGGCAAGGTGCAGAAAGTTCACTGTGACCAAGTGAGGTCTGCCTGTGCTTTTAAAAATCCGGGTCAGAAAGCTACCCCCCAAGATGAATCCGGGGCTGCTGCTTAATTAAAACCAGCCCGAGATATACTTCTGAAAACTGAAGTGGAGTTTTAGCACCACAGTCCCTTCAGTTCCAAAAATAGACTTTTATGCATGGACACCCCCTGGTATTCTGTGGCTGGTGATTCACAGGTGTGGGCAGTGCATGGGGGGGCAGAGGGTTTTTCTCTGGAGCTGGGGGCGGATTGTGTTTAACCCTGGGCTCTGGCCTTGCTGGGGACTTGCTGCTCGTGTGCAGGCACCTGATTGCTTGGATTTTCCTTTGCGGATGATGGATGAGGGTCAGTTGGAGCCTGCGAGGTGAGTGGGGAAGAGAGACCTGGACCCCATCCTTCCCAGAAAGGTGTCTGTGGAGAGCCAGCAGATGGCAAGGTCACAAAGTGTTTGGGCCTTGATGTCAGCGAAGGCATTTTCTTTGGATGCTGCACACGGAAAAGGCTGGTTCCTTGGCTTGGTTTGCGTGTGGACTCAGTAGATTTAATAGATGTTTATCAGCAAGCCCGAATCTTTATCCCAGCGCCAGCGCTTCTGGCTCAATAGGACTGGGTGGGACTGGGAAGCCAGGTTTTAAGCAAACGCCTGAGTGATTCTGCAGTGTACTTCAAGAAAGTGAGGACTTCAGGCTGCAGTGGCATTTTCTGGACAAGGCCTCAGGAAAGGTTTGGGACCAGGTGGTGAGCTGTGGTCTTGGCATGAAGCTGGCAGTTTTCAGCCAGGGATGAATGGGTCACCCCTTGTGTGTTTCCTTGACGCCATGTTGTAAGCAGAGGGAGGATTGGGAGTCTGTGTCAGGCTCCGGTGAATGACCAGGTGGTGCTAACAGCAAAGGAAAGGGGGCCCATTGGGCCAGCCCTGCCACCAAGCCTGCTGGGGTCGTTTTACACGATCCCTATGTCATTCCTAGTGCATGCCTGGAGATTGTAAATCAACCCGGGACCTTCTGCTGCTCCCTACCCCATACAGGTTCCCCTGAGCAGCAGTCTTAGGGCTAGCTGCCTCCCTCTGGGGGTCTAGCCTTAGTGAGTTCTCAGTGGGAATGGTAGTCCTGTCTCCCTCCCCCCATACCCCCAATAGGGAAAAAGGTGCTTTCTGAAGCAAACCTGTAATTTGGTTCCTCTAGTCTAGGCCATTGTCCTTTAATCCTTTCCTTTGGCCTGACCCTCCCTACTCGCCCCACCTCCCTTCTGCAACTGTGAACAATGTTCCCTTTCCTCCCTTTTTAAACCATTATTTCCAAAACAGTGTATTCCCCCAAACACACTCAGTCCCCCAAAGCAATAACTCTCCACCGGTCCCTCCCCCACAACCAGGAATCCACTTCTGGCCTGCATCGTCCATATAAGGGGGATGGGACATGCCCATCCTTTTGGGTCTGACTCCTGGTGGCCAGCGTGATGTTTTCCAGGTTCGTCCATGGTACGGCATGGGCTGTTTCTCCCTAGGGCGGAGTCATGCCCCCTCGAGTGGACAGACCACCGCGGTCAGTGGGTTGTTCTCACCTTTGGCTACAGTGGACAGGGCTGCAGCAGTCATTGCCGAACAAGCCTGCTGGAGTTTTCCGACTTTTCCCTTCTCTTTGGGCACAGCATTCAGAGGAGTGAATCTTTTCGTTCCCCTTCACCTAAGAGGATACGTCAAAAAGTATTGCTTACACAGTGAGAGAGAGTTTTCATTAGAAATATCAAAACGTGACGCTGTTTGCTTCTCGACCTGGCCTCTGTCCAGGTCTCCCCTCTGGAAGAATTCTCGGCTCTTTGAGTCACCCCCATCAAACCCCAGGTTTGGCATCCCCAAGGGACTTGGATCTTGTTTCTTTTTCATGTTAAGGTGGGGGTGGGGGTGGGGCAGAGAAATAAGTCTGAATGGGGTGAGATCAGGGCTGTAGAGCTTAGGGGGTAAGCTTTGCCCATGGCGTTCTCCTAGGAGAGCCTTCAAGGGGTGAGCAGGTGTGTTGTTAGAAGGGGGAAGAACAGCTCCCAAGGCATGCTCCCCTGGCTTCTGCTTCCTCACCAGGGCATCTTTCAGCTCCATCATGCACTGCCACGGTCAGCCTGGGTCCTCTGAGGTTAACCTCGGGAGTCTCCAGCTAGGTCACCACCTTCTCCGGAACGCACCTCTGCCCGGACCTTAGCTGGCCCAGCAGAGCCCCTGGGGAGCCAGTTTCCCTCAGTACCTTTTGATTTGTAGTAAGGTGCTCTTTTTTTTATTAAGGGTCTTTTTGTCCTTTAGGAGGGAGGCCAAGGCCAGTGTGTGCCCGAGAGAACTTGTCTGCAGCCGCTCCCGTCGCTGAGACATGTGTAGACACACTTGGCTGCGAATAAACCCTTCCGGGTATGAACAGGAACCTCTAGAGCGATGCTTTTTGACTTATCCTCCGATCAGACTCAGAGCCCTTGCAAGCTCTGCCTTCAGCCCTGGCCGCTCTGTTTACCTTGCTCTCTGGCCTCTGGCCGTTCTCCACTGCCCTTCTCCACTCTGCTGGTCACGTGTCGCCCATTCCCCCATGATGGAAAGCATGTTGTGTTCCTTCCCGGCCGCCCTCCCTTTCTCGGCCCTCACTGACTGAGGGCTTGGTCCAAGGCTGGCATTCTCAGGGGCCAAGGCGGGAGGTGTGATGGCCTTGTGTTTCAAGGGGGTCAAACCCTATGAGCAGAGCAGAGGGCAGTGGGTGAAAACCAACTCTTAGGCGAAAGGCGTCTGTGGGAGACTGGTTTACACGGGGACTGTCGGCACACTACAGCTCTTTGTAGACGTCCAAGGGGCCGGGTTATTCGCTCCTCACAAGGAGTCCCTCTCAGGAAGCAGCGCCCCTTGGGTGAACAGGAGATACCTATCGGGTCCCTGGATAAAAGAGGGTCATGGGACTGTGGCTGGGATGAAAAAGCCCCAGGAGGGCCCGCAGCAACATTGATGACAGAGAGAGTAACCACTGGGATGCCTAGCATGCCTTTACCTGGCAGCAGGTGAGTCTGTACTCCTGTCCAGGGGGAGGTGGGGGAATGGGGGGTGGGGGACTTGGAGGCGGTTGCTTCCTCTTGCTTGATGAGGCTGCCCTGGCTGGCCCAGCCTCCTGTTACACAGACAGCTCTCAGCACCTTCAGGATGGGACCCGGGTCTATCTTCTTGGCAGTCCCCTCGCTCTGCCCCGGGGCCTCTCACCCACGTGCCCATTGGGCATCTCGTTTCTGATGCAGTCAGGGGCTTCTGCTTGTTGGCATTCACCGGGCTGCACCGAGTGTCCTAAGTGCGGGCCAGCCTTTCAGCAGATGGGTCTTTTCCCTGCCTCCTCCTTGGAACAAAACTATTTTTCTCCCGTACCCAAGAAGAAATTCCTTGTGTTCACTTCCCGGTCCTCATGAATTTTGCTTTTTGGAGGTTGTTTTTGAAATTTTGTGTCTTTTATGGGCTTTGGAAAAAGAGACGCAGCTTGTTGGTGGAGGGGGAGCATGTCCCGGGCCCTGCTTCCTTTGACGGGGCCCCTGGTTTGGTTCGCTGGATCTCAAGCACCAGGAGAAGCACTTGTCACCTGCCTCCCTCCCTTTGCCACCCACAGCGTGTTAGGTGGGTGCTGTCACCATAGCCCTGCAGAGGTCCCTCCCTGCACCCCCTTTCCTGACTTTGCTGGTTCTTGTGCCAAATGCACGGCTGCTACCCAGCAGCCACGGGGAGCCATAGAGCAGCCCTTACACATGCCCATTGAGTTAAAAGAGAAGGTGAGTCTTCCTGGATTCCCACGAATCAGGTGTGTGTGTGTGTGTGTGTGTGTGTGTAGGCAAAGGAAAGGGGTGGTAGTTGTTAAGGAGGCATGCGGACATACTGGGGTTCTTGGATGAGCTTTTCAGCAAATACATTGGGCTCCTTCTTTCTGGAAGCTTCCATAAGGCAGGATGGGGGTTCACTCTGTCTCCCGTGTTCACTCTGCCCTGATGCATCTCCTGGGTGGTGAGGGCCATGCGCTCCTGCGCTCACCTGCTCCCCGCAGCCGCAGGTACAGTTATTTTCCCCTCAGGCTTCTGTTTTCCCCTCCTGGCTGCAGTTCCAGGTAGGCTGACACCTGGAAGAAAATCCAAGGGCACTCAAGGCCCTCTTTTATAGCAGTGCCTTTGGGGCCATGGCTTGCGTTCCCTGGGACAGAGATGCTGGAGGAGGAGTCATGAGCAAGGCCCTGGGGCAGAGAATTAATGATCACTACACACGGGGTGACGAACCTAGTCAGGGGTTGAAACACACCCTGTTCTGGGAAGGAGAGCTCCACTTCTGGTAGCTCGTTCCCCACCGAGCAGACGGAACACGAGGATTTCAGAACAGTCCCGTGTTTTGGTCAATCAAATGGCCTAAGGAACCTCACCGACTCCAGAAAGCAGTCGAGTAATTGGAGTGGTCATGGGTGGCTTCTTTGGGATCTGACCTTTTCATGTGGCGACACAGCCTCCCCGCCGCCTCCCGGTCCTCTCCTCCCTGCCTCCTGACAGCCACTGGCCCACAGCCGGGTCCCCTCTGGTCACACCAGCTCCCCAGGGCCTCCTCTGCCCCCACAGGTTTACTCAGGGGGAGTGGGGACGGGCCAGGGGACAGGCTGGGGGAAGGGAAGAAGATTGGAGAAGAGCAAGTATCCAGTTAACAGCCTTGACTAATTCTCTACATTTTGTTATGGGGCAAATAAATAAATAAATAAATGACCCCAGAAACCTCTTGGTCCTTTATCTCCCCCGCCTGGGGTGACAGAAGTATTTTGTTTGGATATGGGCGGACAGCGCTGGGGAAGGCAAGACGCTGGGCAGGAGGCTGTCAACCTCAGGGCCTCATTTTCGGGACGAGGCCGGAATTTGACCCCCCCACCTAACCCTTAGATGGTTCCTTTGTCAAGGGGGGTGGAGATGGGGGGCCAGCCCTCCCTCAGGAATAAGCCTACAAATGGGGTCCCCTGCTCCCAAGGCATCCTTGCTTGGCCCTGCTCTGCTCCCTGGAAGCCCCTGCTCTGGGTGGTACACTCAAATCTAATCTTGGACTGAGAGATAACGTTACTCAGGCCCTTTAAGGGAAGGGTGGGGTGATTAACCCCTTCCTGGCTTAATCTCCCGAGTGTGGCAAAGTATGGAAAGCACTTGGGGTTAAAAGCTTGATTGATGGTACAGGTAAAGAGATTCCAGAGGGTGAGGGAGCTGAATTAGAGACGGGGAAACAAGTGCTTTCGGGAGAGAAGGGGTGGGGTGGGTGCCTGCTAGGATTTGGAAATGGGAAAACAGTTTCTTGGAGTGTTTATAAATAACTTCACTATCTCTTATCAGCCTATCAATGGAATATTTTTAAAGGAGGGAAAAGGAGAGACCTAGAGGTGAAGCTGGCCTCTCTCTTCGGGGGTCGGACCCTGTGGCTTTACACTTAAGGGGAGATAGGGGTCTCACAGGCTGGCAGGAGGGGCTGGTGAGAGGGGCTTGTTGTGGAGGGGGGTGGCGCACAAGAGAAGCAGAGCACCCACGAAGGCCCAGCCAGAGAGGAGAGGCAGGGTGCCCGCCCTCAGAACAGCCTGCTCTCAGGGGCAGACGCCATGAGCAAAGAGCCAGTTGTGTTTTACGGCCCTAGGGGGGATTTTAAAAGCATAGTCAAAATGTGTGGAGGTAAGAATTAAGACGCCTCAGTAGACAGGGCGATGGGCTCCTTAGATGTTTAGCATTTCCCCTGCGCCCTCCCCACTTCTGCTTTTTATAAGAGTGTGTTCCAGATTTCTGCTTCATCAGGGTCCCTGCTTTTAATTTGAACAGAATTTCCTTAAGTAATCCTTTTTGTAAACACACTTATTTTAAATAACAAAGTCTGTGAAGGTGAAGGCAGTCCACTTTAGAAAGAGCTGGCACTCTAGAACCTGGCTGGCATGCCCTCCCGGAACGTGTGTGCCTGGGTGAACTTTTGTCCAGGGCTCATGGGTAAAGATTCATAGGTTACTACAGAGCAGTCAGCTTGAGGTGGAACGGTAAGTCTTTTTGCTGTTAAACAAGCCACCCTACAGCCGACGTTGGGACATCCTACGGGGTCCAAATGGTTCACACACGGGCTGCTAACCGAGCGGGGGGGCTGATGCTTCATGACACCCATAGGTGCCTTGGAAGAAAGTCCTGTTGAGGGGCCACGGAAACCCCCGTGGAGCAGAGTTTAGTCTCACATGTGAGGCATCATGAGTGGGAGCTGGCCTGAGGGCACGTGGTGGACGCGAGGAGACAGTGCACCCTGCCTGGTCCCAGGAGGAAGGGCAAAAGGAAGGCTTCTGCTAGCTTTACATTCATTTTAGAAGTCAGCATACTTCGCTCCCAATAAAGCACAAGACCCTCTTATCCCCCTCTCCTCGATATTAAATAAAAAAACAACAAACAAACCCTCACTGCCACCGAGACATTTCTGGCCCCAGGGACCCTGCAGGACAGGGTAGAAGGACCCCTGTGTGTTTCCAAGCCTATGCATCTTCACCAGAGTCGAAGAGCCTCCTCTTTCTCCTGAGGTGTGGCTGGTGGTTTCCAACTTCTGACCCTGTGGTTCACAGCCCGTGAGGAACCCCCGCACCACCAGGGCTCCAGCCCCTGACGTGACAGCCTTCGGTTCAGATCCTTATTATCTTAGAAGGTCATTGCTGTGAGGGGCTTCCCAAAAAGTGCGTGGGGGAAATCCCACCAACTTTTAATCCTGTTTTTCTGTGTGTATTTTCTTGAAATCTCTCCCCCTTATTTTTAGAGAAATTACTTTTTTTCTCCAACATGAGAGGAATACAGGACTACACCTACCTAGTCACAGAATCCAAAGAGTCTAGACAGTTCTGAAATAGGAGGGGAGTGGGCTTTAAGAAGTTTGTGGGGGTCATGGAATTAAAAGATAATAGAGGTGAAGCCTCCTCTTATTTTCTCTCCCCTTCTCCAACCCCTAATCTCCCCCAAAGGAAACTGCTGCTAAGTTCCAGGCCTCCTCCGGGCACTTTGTCAAGGTGTGTGTTCTAGCAGGGCGGGGGCTCCTTCCCTGGTAGCATCATTCTGTGAGCTCATTGATGGAGGGGGGTTGCTTTCTGGCTGGTCGCGTCCCCACTCTGGCCTTCCAGTTCATTTCCTCTCTTCTTAGTGGATCCCAGAATGCCATGCACACCCGAGGTGGAATGCTGCAGGCTCTGCCCTCAATTAAGGGCCACGCTGTCGGGGTGCAGAAGGAGTCCCAGGTGTCGGACCTCAGCGTGTTGCATCTGAACTCTGTCGCCACCGATGCTTCCCCATTTGGCTAGACCTGGACTCAATTGGCATGGTCTTCTCGCGCATGATCCCTAAGCACAAGTTCCCAAGGTGTTTTCTGCCTGTGGGGGGTGGGCACACAGTGCCATTTCCTGTACCACAGACAGCTTAGAAAGCTCGGGAATTTACTTGGGTACCTTTAAAAGATCATAGAAATTCTGTATTTAATACTGAAAGCTAACTTCTTGGTCCCCCCGCCCCCCCAAAAAAAATCCCACCAATTCAATTGTAGATACTGCTGAGTGGCCCTAGGGTTGCTGTGACTGGTTGCCACAAAACCGGGTCATGGAGACCAAAATAAGCATTTGTCTGATCCGAGGAACTGAGAAAATAGCTTAGCAACGCACGTGTGCTGCTAGGTGGGACAGGAGCCCCCCACCCCCACCCCCGGAAGCTGAACAAGGGTGCACGTTTCTTGCCCTTAACTCTTTGTCCCACTTCCAAGCACTGGTTTGGGAAGCTGACGGTGATAAATGGTGGCCCATTTTCACCTCCCTGCCTGGGCGTCCATGGGTTCCCAAAAGGGCTGGGGACAGACAAGCAGTCTGGGCTGTGTTTCAGGATAGCGTTTGAGGTCAGAATTGGAGAATGGCTCCCAGTGTGTGACTGAAAGGACTTGGGGGACAGCAGGTCAGCTACGACCCATCTAATGTTCAAATCCTAGGTCCTCGGACACTCGGCTCACATTGGAACATACGGACGGCGAGGGGTCGGGTTTTCTGAAAGTTTTCACCACGTTTCCCAAGTTGGGCCTGGACTCGCGTCCAGAGTGGACGTCGGGACTCCTGGGTTCGGTGGGCTCGTTTGCGTGCAGGTGAAACGGGAGGAAAGGGGCCAGGGAGGTCTGTCCACGGTCCTCAGGTGACCGCCTTGAGGTGTTGGAACGGGAAGATTGACGTTTGGCTCCAGAACTGTGAGAGCGAATTCCTGAACAGATGGCCGTGAGGCGGCAGCATTTGCGTGGATCCTGTGACTGTGTAGGCTGGAGGACAGAGGCAGTGAGTGGACTTCCAGGTCATCTCCTTTGGGTCCACGTTCGTGATTCTGACTGACCCCTCCCTCCTCTTGCTCTCGCACCGAGTCTCTGGCTGGGCCCCAGTAGGTTTCCAGCCCGGGAAGGTAGACCAGGATGACATCTTCGGTTTTGCATTTTGGATCCAGGTGTCTGCTGAGTCCAGCTCCTCCATGAACTCTAACACCCCATTGGTGAGGATAACGACGCGCCTTTCCTCCACGGCGGACACCCCCATGTTGGCAGGGGTCTCCGAGTATGAACTGCCCGAGGATCCAAAATGGGAGTTTCCAAGAGATAAGTGAGTACCGTCGGGAACCTCTGAGAGTGGAGACTGAGGGACGCATGAGTGCATTGAATTGACAGTTGTTGTTGGATGGCAAAAGTCTGGCTGGGACAATGTCAAGGGCGGGCAGTGAGACTGTATCCTGAAATAGCCAACTCCTAGAAAATGGAAGAATTGGTTTGGCGTGGATAATTTCCTTAAAAGAGCACTTCCAAGCCTTGGCTGATCTCTCGTTAGCATTTTTTGTGAATTCCTGACCATCCAAGCCCCGTCACGTGGAGTGAACTTGGAATTATTCAGCTGTGACATTCTTTCCAACTTTTGGTTATTAGAATATGGCTGACCAGTTGGTCATTTCTCTGCAGAAATTCGGTCCAGGCGATGTATTGGCAAATGGAGCCGTCTCCCAGGGTGGTTGTTTTCGAAGGTGGTCAATGTCATATTGGGCTGGGAAGCTTCCCAGGGGTATCTGTCACCTCATTTCCATGAGTGCATGCTCTTCCGTATTGGATGACCTAGAGGTGTTCTAACCAGATGTTCAGTCCGAGCATGACCATGGGGACTCTGTTGAGGTTGGTCATGGGATCCCGTGGAGGCTTTGCTCTGGTTTAATGCCCGGGTGCTTTGGACTCTGTTGGGGGCGGTTCTGACTCCTGGCTCTGCCAGCTGGTGCCTGGGCAGTCATGAGTGAGACCCCCGATTCTCAGTCCTCGGTTTTATACATTTGGGTCACGGTCCAGACCTCCCAGGACCAAGCACACTTCTTGGCTCCTGCTCATCCATCTCTTTTGTCTTTTGTCGTCATGTATCGGTCACTTGGCAGCTCTGGACTGCAATCCCCAGAAAGATGCATGCGCTGCTCACACAGGCAGTGAGCACATCTTGGCTCTGAGCCCACCATCCTCCTGGCAGGAGATGCCCCCAGACTGACCTCCCGAGATGACGTTGGGTGTTCACTCAAGGGCTCTCAACTCCCTCGTGGGCTACCTCTTGTGGGAGTGAGAGGCCGGCTGTCTGAGAGTCGCGGGGTGTGGAGATACGGGCTGTACTTCTGCATCGTAGAAGCCAGAACAAACGCTGGACCCCTTGTACATGGCGCCTCACTTTGCCTTGACCTTTGCAGGATCACTCAGAGGGCATGTCAGAGAAGTGCGGGGCTGGCTCCAGAAGGAGCTCCGAGACAAGCTTTGCAAATCAGAGATAAGCTTTCCCAGGCGCTGGAGCCGGAGAGAGCCAGCTCTGTTGGAGAGGACTTGTAGGCTTGTGGCCTCTGTAATTTTGTTTCACACGATGCCACACCCATCCACGTGGCAACAGTGGAGATCTGAATACACACCATATGCTTAAACTGAGTTATTGTCCAGGTTGCAGTCAGTGAAGGAGTTCATTGAAGTAGTCTCTAGTGTATTTGTGCACTGCAGTGAAAAGATCATCCACCCACCTACCTACCCATCCACCCATCCACCCACCTATCCA
>NW_022103968.1:8714679-8721419 GCF_000313985.2 Echinops telfairi
CCATCCATCCATCCATCCATCCATCCATCCATCCATCCATCCATCCATCCATGTATCCACCCACTTGTCCACCCACCCAAGATCACTTGCACGGCATGTACAAGATGTTGGTTCTTCGCCTGCAGGAGGTGGAGAGAAAAGAAGAATGTTCCTTATGAGGCCTCCCAGCTCCCTCGTTGTTGGGCAACCCCACGTGCAGGGCCAGCTCATATGGACATTCCTACATACAGATGACTGACTGAACTGGGGAGTTGTTGCCACCCCCAGGTCCAGCCTGTAGCTTCAGCCACCTGTGACATCTCAGTCAACAGTGGGCGTCTGTGTGTGCCGCGCAAACCAGGAGCTCCCACCCAAGGGGCGCCCCAAGTGTGGAAAATCTGAGTGCTAAACGTTTCAAAACACTGCACAGCACAGACGTAGGCAGAGCAGGTTTCCAATGAATGAAGGCTATTTAGAAGCCGTTTATTAGATTGGGGGCAAAAGTTACACAAAGAAAGGATTGTTCTGCTTGTATAGCAGGGCAGTAGGACATAAATTAGCCATTTTTCCAATGCAAATGTTTATTTTCTGCCAAGATGTTAAATTTAATTTTCGTCCTGGAGAGAAACGGAATGACCTCAGCATAGCATACACTGCTCCCCCCTCCCCCTTCCCACCCTGAGCGTGAACCTTTCCAAACGTGTGTGTGCTTACCGTAAATACTGTTTACCGATGGCAGCCCACGGCTGGGCCGTGCTAGGCTTACGTTACAAAACCACATTCATAAGTGTTCCAAAGGCTTCTCCTTTCTGCTGGGGTTCCAGAGTGCCTTAGGACAGCATGAGGCCATTCGTGTGACATGAGCTTGGGGAGGGGGCGTTTGCAGGGTGGAGAGCTGGTCTTCTCCGTGGCGGCACTGGGTCGATGTGGGGTCCTGAACCACGAATCTTCCTTTTCATGACTGGAGACAAATGTCAGGCTCTGGAAAGGGTTTTGGAAGAAGGTTCGGGCCATGTCACTGGGCGGGGGACATGTGACCAGAAGGTCCTATCGGTCCTGGAATAGTCACTGTGAATCAGAAATGTTCAGGTGGCCAGGTCCCCGCCACTCTCCTGTTTGAGCCCCTCCACTTCATGCATAGTTCACCGGTCCCAGATCAAAGACACTTTGTAGTGTTGGCCTTTGAGAAAGCTGACCACCTTCCTGGCCAGGAAGCACGCCTTCCCTAGAGAAAACAACGGGCGGCGACAAGCAATAGCGGGCCCCACCAGTGATTGGCATTCTCGGAAGGCACTGGGGCACGCATGTGGAGGGTGGGCGGGGGATGGGGGGTCTCATTGGTTCCATATGACACACGCTCCATGGCTCCGCAGGCTGCTGGGAGGTTTTTATATTCCCTCCTGGAATTCCGCTCGCTGCACCCCTCCCTCCACCAGATGCGGTGTGCTAATCCCTCATCTCCACGTGCAGGCTGACGCTGGGGAAGCCCCTTGGGGAAGGCTGCTTTGGGCAAGTGGTCATGGCCGAAGCCATGGGTATCGACAAGGAGAGGCCCAAGGAAGCCGTCACCGTGGCTGTGAAGATGCTGAAAGGTGAGCTGGGGGGTGGGCGGGGAGCCTCTTATGAGGAGCACTGCTCTGGGGCATCTGATCTCCAGCGTGACAGGGGTCAGAGGGCACATAGTTGACCTCGGGGTTGAGAAGTTTTTGGAATAAATCAGCGTCTTGGACAGACGGTTGACCTTGGGCCGTGTTACTTGGCGGAGGCAGTTTTGAGAAGGCGATTGTGTCCTCGTCGGGGAAGGCTGTGGATCTTCCTTCCCTGCATCTCCTGTGTGCTTGGAAGGCACCGAATCGCACCCAGCTGCCTAAGGCAGGTCGGGACTGGCCCATGGGATTTGCTCAGTTCTTAGTTGGCAAATTTGACGTTTAGGGGGAGACCAGGAGGTTTGTGGACTCAGAAGGTACCCAGCCGGGATGTTCCTTAGAAGTATGAGCAGGACACAATATATAATTGATCAAGGATTCACGAGGGTGGGAAGGTGGGGCAGGGAGGGGAAAAAAGAGGAGCTGATACCGAGGGCTCAAGTAGAAAATGTTTCGGAAATGGTGATGGCAACATACGTACAAATATGCTTGATATAAGCGATGTGTGGAATGTTATAAGAACTGTAAGAGCCCCCAATAGAATGATTTTTTTTTTAAAGAAAATAGTAATTAAAAAAAGAAGACATGGTGGATCGGCAGGCGCCATCAGGAAGGGCCTGTCCCCAGAAAAGGGCAGCGTGTTTCATTCAAGTTGGGGTCAGGAAGAACGAGGAGAACACTGGATTACTACAAGCTCCACTGAGCTGCTGCGGATGGCACGGGTCCGGGCAGGGCTTTGCCGTGTTGTGCGGCAGGACACCGAGAATTGGCACTGACCCCACTTAGCGAACACCTACGACAAGGAGGCTCAGGGGAGGCTGGCATGGCATCTCTTTGCTGGAGAGGAGCTCGGCCGTTGACACTGGCCAGGGAGGGTCACGAGGAGGTCCAAAAGGCCCGAGCAGGATCCGGCCTGCGGCAGCATCTTCTGGAACATGGAAACTGTCGACCCCCAAGCGTAAATGTCACGTTGCTTTCTTGGGAGGCTGACTGTTTCTGCGATAACCTTTCCATCCCAGGAACGTGCAGAACTTGTCATTGTGAACACACTCGCACCTGCTGTGCTCCTCTGCGGAGGGAGGCCTGCTATGGGGCCCTGGGCAGAGAGCTAAGTGCTGCACGGGGCTGAGCTGTCCCTGTGCTCAGTAGAGAAGCCCCCCCGTGGGAGGTGGGGTGCCCATTACAGCGAGAGTACAGTCTTCCTTTCCTGCACGACTTCTCCTGGGAGAGCTGGCACAGCTCTTCCTGATGGGAAGTCACAGGCGGGAATCGTCAAAACAACACTTGCCAAGCTAGCAGGGCTCCCCAGGAGAACCGGGGTGGCTGAAGGTGGACCCCGTCTTGGGGTTGGATGTTGGCCACCTCGGGCCCAGGTGAGGCAGTCCCCTGCTCTCACCTGCATGCTCTGGGGCCTCTGCTTCTCTCCAGGCCGAACTTTGGGTTTGGGTTCGGGAGCTCAGTGCTACCTGGAGGGAAGGCTGGGGGCTCTCTCTGCCCTGTGGTGCCAGTGCCGGCCTTCACTTAAGGTCAGGGCCCTTTGGGCAGCCAGGGGGTGCCTGAGAGCGGCGAGAGAGGACCACCCGCCTGGAGACGTGGCCACAGAGAGCCTCCTGCGTGGCTCACCCCCTAAGCTCATCAGTGTCTGCTTTGTAAAGCTGAAAACACCATTTTCCCAACATGGCTCCTATTTGTGCCCCAACTTCATTCTTTTTTTTTTTTTTTTGATGTCAGCCAGACATTGCCCATATTGAATTAACCTGGAGAGGGGGGTTGTGGGGAGAGTCTGGTCTTCCCAGAAGGTGACTGTGAGCCCCTGATGTTGGCATTGCTGGTGGCAAGGAGAAAGCAGAGGGCTAACGTCCTTTCTTAGGGTGACCTGCTGCCCCTTTGAGAAGCCATGGTCCCCTCTAAACGTGTGGCACACCCTCCCTTCTGCCCAGACATCGGGCATGGCGCGGGGGCCCTCGGAAGGGGCTCTGGGCCTGGGGAAATGGGTCCTGACTGGCCGGCTCCCACCATGGTCCTCAGGGTTGCCGTGGGTGGGGCCATTTCCTGGCAGAGGGAAACTTGCCCGCATGAGTGAAGGTCACTGGAAAGAATAGGCGCCCCACTTCCCCAGGGGTCCCAAACTAGGTGGAACCCTCTACGGAGGGAGCCCCGCCCCTTTGCTGATGACTGAGGGAGGCAGGCTAGAGGCCTGGGAACACCTTTTCTGGTGCTAAACGCCAGTCTCACAGTTCAACCAAGTTTTCAGCAGCTAACGGAGGTGGCGGCGGCGAGGCCCCTGGTGGCGCAGTGGTTAGGTGCTCCGCTCAGAGCTCAGGGGTTGGCATCTTGAACCAGTCGGCCGCCGCGGGAGGAAGACGCAGCAGCCTACGAGTGTCACAGCCTTAGAAACAGGGGGACTGTGAGCCCGAATGCTGTATTTGCTTTGTGTCTATGTGATGGGCCGGGAGCTGGTAGAGACCCATGTTCGAATCCCGGCCAGAGCATCCGTCAGAGGAAGAAAGGCCTGGTGTTCTCTTCCCAGCGCGAGCCGGTGGATCACAGAGGTGGTCGGCTCCCATTATGCATGGGGCTGTCCTGAGCTCGAGGGCGGCTCCCAGCATCCGGGACTCCGGCTGAGCTCAAGGACACAGACCGACCTGTGTTTTCCCTGCTGTCTGTAGACGACGCCACCGAGAAAGACCTTTCCGACCTGGTCTCCGAGATGGAGATGATGAAGATGATCGGCAGACACAAAAACATCATCAATCTCCTCGGAGCCTGCACCCAGGACGGTGAGTGAACCTGCTGCTGTGCAGCCGCTCCGAGGCCGAGGCTACCTGTGAATGGAAACCAGTGGGTGCCGGGCTGTCTCGCAGGCTCGCTTTCGGTTCCTTTTAAAACCCCTGGAGGTCTGGCTCCTGGTGGCTTCCTCATCCCCTACGACTGTGACCCCAGTGCGGCTTCTCAATTCAGACTAGTCCGGAACATGTGCACAGGTGTGGATAAGAGATGGGAGCTCACGACACAGAGTCCAGGAACAGGCGTGGGACTAGCGATACCAGAGGGGTAGAGGAAGGGAGAAGGGGGAACAATCGTAATGCTTGACACATAACCGTACCCCCCTCTACAGGGGAAAGGACAACAGAAAACATGGGGGAAGGGAGACAGTAGTCGGTGTGAGATATGAAGATAATAACAATTTATAATCTAGCAAGGGGTTGTGGGGGAGGGGGAAGTGGGAGGCAGGAGCTGATACTGAGGGCTCAGTAGAAAGCAAATGTCTAGAAAAGAACACGGGCAGTGTTGTCCACGTGGAGAGAAATGATCGCATATGCCCAGGGGAAACCCGTCCAGGAGGGTCTGCAGTGCACTGCTGGCCCTGACCCCACGTTGGAAATACGGAAGCGCTCGGAGAGAGGGATGAACCATCAAACATGGCTTCTGGTCTCTCTTTACCTGAGCGATCATACTCACTGCCGTCCAGTCAGTGATGGCTCACAGAGACCCTGCAGGACGGGGGGAACTGCCCCCTTGGTTTTCCAAGACTGAAACCCTGGGCGTCGAAAGCCTCCTCTTAAAGCAGCGGTTGGTTTTGAACTGCCCACCTTGCAGTTAGCTGCCCAAGGAGCCAGCCACTGTGGCACAGGGCGCCAGGCGGAGGAAACGCGTTACAGAGCCACGCCTCTGTTCCGCATGTCTGTGCCTCAAAAGGCACACGTGTATGTACACTAGCGAGGGCCACCTCCAAGGACGGATGGACGTACTGCTGGGCTCAAGTGGACCATGGGATTGCATTTGAGGAAGGTGCTCAGGACAATGGAATGATGGCAAGAGAATGTGCCAGTGTGTCGTCGTTTTTCTTTTCTAAGCACTTTTCCGGCCGTCGGAGCCCAGGCGCTGCAGTGGTTTGGGGTCAGGCTGCTTGCGGTCGGCACGGTGGGCAGTTGGAGACCACCCACCGGGGTGGTTGACTCCCATCAACGGTTACAGCCTCAGACCCACCAGAGGGCGGGGCCTGGGCCGCGATGGTGGGCATCGACTCCGTGGTGATGAGTTTTGTTCGTTTGTGGGAGGCAGTCACGGCGTCAATCTGGGGAGATCGGAGTGCACGTGCGTTGTTTGCCTGTGCGCTGTTCTGCGTGCTGCGTGTTTAGAGCATGTATGACCTGTCTCCTCTCCCACAGGGCCGCTCTACGTCATAGTTGAGTATGCCTCCAAGGGCAACCTCCGCGAGTACCTCCGCGCCCGCAGGCCGCCCGGGATGGAGTACTCCTACGACATCAACCGTGTGCCCGAGGAGCAGATGACCTTCAAGGACCTGGTGTCGTGCACCTACCAGCTGGCCAGAGGCATGGAGTACCTGGCCTCCCAGAAAGTGAGTATGATTTGGCCGGGCGCAGCCCAGCTAAGAGTGCCTTGGAAGAATGGAGGCGGCGAGATCAAGCCCTGGCGTGCCCCGTACCACCTGGAAAACACTTCTTGCCTGATCCAGGTCTGGGCTTCATGAACTCTTTGAAAGCCAAGCCACCTCTTCAACCTACAGCCGCACTGCCGGGATGCCCAGGGTGGGCTGTGGCCTCCTGGGATGGCTCTCCAGAGGTGGGAAGCTGATGGGTGGCGGGCAGGAGAGTGAGGCCCTCCGGCACTGGTGGTCTTCTGGCATGCTTGTGTTGTAGTTCCTGGGTTTGGGGGACACGAGCTCGGGGTCTGTGTGGCGAACTTTGAGTCTGACCTGGCATTGGCTTTTCAAAACCTGGAGAGTTGAGAACAGTGAGACTTTATTTGGCCTGGTGGCTGGGTGACCCTCCAGGGCGAGAAGCCAGCCCAGTCTCCTGGGGTGAATCATGTGCACTCCTGGCATGCTTCTGCAGTGGGACTTGAAGCACAGAGGTATTCAGAAAGCCCACAGGGGCCCACAGGGACCAGAGATGCCTCCGCCCACCGGAAGAGGGGTACAATGCTCCGAGTTCTTGGATGCAGGGATCCCTCTGGTCCCCAAGGAGGCACGAGCCCTGGGAAGGCGTGGCTCCTCCCAAGAGGATGACAGGTTCAGGTCCTCTCTGACGAGGCAGCCCTGTGAGATCCCTTCTGCAGACGCAGAAAGGGAAAGAGCTGGTTTGAAGTCAC
>NW_022103968.1:8723789-8726940 GCF_000313985.2 Echinops telfairi
GAGGGGAGCTGACACCAAGGGCTCAAGTAGAAAGAAAATGTTTTGAAAATGATGATGGCAACAAATGTACAAATGCGCTTGCCACAATGGGTGGATGTATGGATTGTGATAAGAGTTGTACAAGCCCCCAATGAAATGATTTATAAAGATTGTCTAACTACACACACACCTTTTTACCAAGGAACCTTGTGGTATAGGGGTTACTCCGTGGGCTGCTAACTGCAAGATCAGCAGTTTGAAACCACCAGCCGCTCCCCTGGAGAAAGACCGAGCTTTCTCCTCCAGTGAAAGGTGCCAGGGTCGGGATCCCACAGGGCAGTCCCGTTCCGTCCTCAGGAGTCACTCTGGGTTGGAAGTAAACAATCCATAGCAGGGAGTTGTGGGGTTGTTTTTGTGGTTTTGCCTTTTTACGTATTTGGAATACAGACTTTTGATGAAGGTAACTTAAATTTTTATGTGGTCTTGTGTAGTTATGTTGCCATTTGCTCTTTGGCTTTTGTTACTCATTAGACAGTGTGTAGGACCTGCCAGCCTTGCTCTAGGCTGCTTTCCCGCTCAATCCCTAACCTCCTAGGTTTAGAGTCCCAGCAGGTGTTATTGAACATACTTCCTGGTCATCTTATGAAGTTGTTCATCCCGCCCCCTCACTTCAGGGAGGGCAGTGAGGTAACTGTGCTAACACCTAATGTGGGCGGAGTGGGGCCATGACTACTACTTTGCATAAGAGCCCAGGATGAAAGGCTGTGACTAGATGGTGCCCGGAGGGCATTACCTGGTTCAAAGCCTGGCTGAAGGGCAGGGGGGAGCTCAGACCTGGCGCCACTGTAAACTGGTAGTGGAGGTGGATCTTAAGAAGGCTCCCTGGGGCAGAGCCCATTTGCTTCTGGGGATGCAATGAAGTAGAGACAGACGCTGGGAGAGGCTCAGGGCATAGTTGGACAGCCACACTGGACAGCCGTGAGCTTGGCAAAGTCTGGCTTCCTGACAGGAAAGAGCCCGTTGCTGGTGCCGTGTGTGGCCCGGACTGTCACCCTGCACACAGAGACGAGGCAGGCTTAGCGCCGGTGCTGGGAGCATAGAGGTGGTCCTGTGGGGTCTGTCCACAGCTGCTCGCAGCTGCTCTCACCCAGTTCATGCTGGTCCCACCCCTTGTTGAGAATGTGCCTTTCCTCCCCCAACCAAAAAACAAATCAACAAAAACCCACTGCCAGCCAGATGATTCTCCCAGCGACCCTGCAGCACGGGTCGAACTGGGTGGTGATGCTTCACAAGAGCAGGAGACCTTTTCTTTCACCCCGGGAGCAGCTGGTGGCTTCCAACTGCTGACCTTAAGGTTCGCAGCCCAGCACGTAATGCACTATGGCACCAGGGCTCCTCCACCCAGACTGGACAGCCTGAATCCAAATCTACATTCTACTAAGAGCTTAGAAGTTGGCCAGGTGATTCTTAAGTACCAGTAAACACAAGCCTCTTTGTACACCTCGGCATCCGCACGCATGACCTGGGTATCATGTGACCACAAAGACAGGTGAGCCTGGCCTGTCCGAGTGAGAGCTTTGCTATTTAACTCAAACAGCAATGAGTTCCTTTAAAAAAAAAAATCCCCAAAGTCAGACTTGGGGCAGGATTTGTTTTTAAGCCAGCCTCAGCTTTCCCATCTGTAAAATGGGTGTACTATTACCTTCTCTCATAAAGCTTCCAAGGAGATTCACTGTGCTCAACTGCATGAAGGGTCCTGGCACAAGGTCTGGGTCCAGAGCTGCTATCTTTAGGGGCCCCCAGGGTCTTCAGTTAGTAGGAATATGGGACGGCACCCCCACACCCCCAGGTCCCCATCATGCAAGTAGGTCATTTCTTTGGGCCAGAGAACAGCTCTGGTTTCTGGGGAGGCCAGGAGGCTGTCTTGGCTTTGTTTCTTGGATTGGTTTCCAAGTTTCTTCTTGTTCAGCCCGGGAGATGGGCTGTGCCCCAGCCCCCTGGGTGGACGGTGTCCATGCTGAACAGGGAAGATGACAGAGGTGACGTCGGTGGCGCCTGTCTGCTCAGCCTCGATGTGTGGTCGGAGTCCAGCATCCCGGCAGCCAGAGGCTTCCGACCACACAGCTGGCCAGACGCAGAGAGCAGGCTGCTGGGAGCACACTTGCAGGGCGTCTGGCCCGCATTTGGAAGTTCCATTCAGAGAGGCCTCTGAGAGTGGGATCCAGCGGTCTGCTGGGGATGCCAGCTTCTGGGGTCTCCTACTTCCCGCCTGGCCGAGATGCGCGTGAGCACGGCGTCCTCCTAGCCCGGCGTCCAGAGGGGCAGGAGGAAATGATTTGTATGCAGCATGATATGCCAGCTCTCCGGTCTGTGGTGGCTGCTTTGTGGAGTGTCTGTCTGAGACTGGCCCGGCTTCAGCCATGTCAGGTGGGCACCTGGGGCGCAGTCCTCAGAAACAGCTACCCTGGTTCAATAACATGTGGACATGTGTCTGACGGGGACATTTGTGTGCTTCTTGATGTCTTAACGCCTCCTAAAAGGGGCTGGTGAGTTCAGACTGGAGCTCCAGTAGCACAGCGCTTGCAGGCTGCAAGGTCAGCAGTTCAGAACCACCAGCTGCTCCACAGAGGGAAGATGAGGCTTTCTACCCCCACGATGAGTTACGATCAGAGAATGTTTTGTTGTGTATATTTTTGCCACGATTTAGAAAGAAGAAAATTGCAAGAATAACTGAGTACGAGGAAGAAGAAAATATTCTGGCATTGACTGGTGATAATTGTACAGCTCTTCTTGAGAGGATTGAATTGCCGAATTGTGTGGCATGTGGATAGGATGCTAACGAAAGCGGTAATACAGGGTTACGGTCTCGGAAACTCACCGGGGCAGTTCTGCCCTGCCCTGCAGGGTCGTCTAGAGTCAGCACTGATTCGAGGGCAGCAGAGCAACGAGGGAGTGATGCTTCAGACCCGAAGTAACAAGGGTTGTGACGGATTCAAGTGGACTTAACAGTCAAGGAGCCCTGGGAGGGACCCCAGACCCCCTACCTGAAGGCACATAGGGTGAGAGGGAGGGATCAGCTAAAGACTGGTGAAGGGGAGCTCAGGCAGGAGAGGGGGCCAGGCTCAGAGATCACACAAAGGCAGGTTGCAGGAACAAGCAAGGAACCAGCTGT
>NW_022103968.1:8727281-8747219 GCF_000313985.2 Echinops telfairi
TGACCAGGAGGTGAAAAAGAGGGGGCAGTTGAGTCTGGCCAAGCCTTTGTGGGTTTGGAGAGTGGTCGAGGGGCAGGATGGAGAGAAAAGGCTTTAGGGTGCCTCGATGCCCTTGGGGTGCGGCATTGCAGGGGGCTCTACAGGGGGAAGGGAGCCTGGGGATGGCACCTGCCTTTGCTCCTTGAAGGGATGTGGACCCTCTGGATTCCTCCGGATTTTATTCATTTGGGAACAGAGGTGGGGAGTGGTTTTCTTCTGCCCGGTGCCATTTGGCTACTGATAACATCATTTGTGGCCTGTACTGTCAAACGCTGCATTACTCTCCCTCCTCACCCCCCAAGTGTGAGGGGTGGGACTTCTTCTCTTTGGGGAGGTGTGGGACTTTAGCTGGTAGGGATGACTTCATCGGTGTTCCCACCCCTGATTTAGGAAGTAAGTGCCTGCTCGCATCTTTGGGTGCATGTTCCGGCTTGTATTGTGCTGACTTGGGCGTGTGTTCCCTCCCGGCCCTCGGAGCAGTTGGAATGAGCTCTTTCTCTCCCGATTTCAGTGCATCCACCGAGACCTAGCAGCCAGAAATGTCCTGGTCACAGAGAGTAACGTGATGAAAATAGCAGACTTTGGACTGGCCAGAGACATCAACAACATAGACTACTACAAAAAGACCACCAACGTAAGTCTGCTGGGGGCAGGCGGGGTGGGCCGGGCGTTCCCTGGCTTCCTCCGACCTTCATTTCCAGAGCCCTCGTGGCATAGTGGTTATGCACTGCACTATGAACCACAAGGTTAGCAGTTCAAAACCACCAGCCCCTCCTTGGGAGACACACAGGCTTTCTACTCCTGTTAACAATGATAGCCTTGGAAACCCACCGGGACAGTTCTACCCTGTCTTACAGGGTCACTGTGAGTCAGAATCAACTCGAAGGCGGTGAGTTTGGTTTGGAGTTTGGCTTTATTACCTGTAGTCATCGCAGTAAGCAGTTGTGGGCTGCCTGTTTTCAGGCTTTGATACCCATGGGCACTAACCAAGCCCAGAGTGCTGCCCAGCCCGTGGGCAGCATCATGACGTGGCTGTCCCCGAGCCCACAGCTGCGCGGTGCTTCCTGGGATCCACACTCTACCAACAATAGCCTCGTGCCCTTACAGGACTTTTCTTGGCTAATTTCTCATAAGCAGATTGCCAGGTCTTGCCCCCCAGTCTATCATAGTCAGGAAGTTCCACTGAAACCAGTCTGCCGTGATAATCCTGCTGGTATTTTAAACACCAGTGTATGGCAGCATCCCTCCAGCATTCTGCGATGTACAAGCCACCCCAGGACAGCAATCGGACAGCCAGGTGTGGAGGCCTCTAATTTCGGGTACCACAGGTGAAGCATTCTTGCATATGTAACTGTTGGCAGCCTCTGCTGTGTCCGTAGAGTTGTTGGCAGGGGGGCTTCCACAGCCAAGACTAAGACCTTGAGGGCTACTTGGCTCCTGTTTTCCCTGAGTAGTAGGTCAGGGTGTGCCTGAGCTGCACAGACAAAGGGCCATGAAAACACTGGGTGATCACTTTTCCTGGCTGTGCGGAGGCCTGCATACCTTGCCCGTCGTTTGCAGCCTCAGGAGCTTCTCTCTGCCTTACTGAGGGACCTCTAAAAGCCATCCGGTGACAAGTCTGCCAATAATCAAGCCAATAATCAATCCTGTTTGGGAGATGCCCTCGTGGCCCAGTGGCCAAGCACTTGACCGTCGGGCTCCGTGGAGATGACAGCCTTGGAAGTCCTCCGTCCCCTGCAGTTGCTATGAGTTGTTTCCCACGCTGGCCACAGTTTAGGGGAGCTTCTTTCTGCTAAGGAGCCTGGTAACGTAGTGGTTATGTGTTGGGTTGCTAACCACAAGGTATGCAGTTCTAAAACACCATCTGCTCCTTGGGAGAAAGATGGGGCTTTCTACTCCGTAAAGAGTGACAATCGCAGGAACCCATTAGAATCTACCCAGTCCTGTAGGGTCGGAAGGGACCCGGAGGACATGGGTTTTTTCCTTCTGTTTGATTGGATCAATCAAACCCATTAGGATGATGGCACTTTCTTTTTTTTTTTTTTTAAGCAAAAGAGAAGAAATTTATTGGAGCCCATATGGGAAACCCTAGAGGGGCCCAGCACACCCTCCTGTGTAGGCAGGCCCAGCAAAGGATCATACCATTCACTGTACCCCCATGTCCCAGAGGGACTCCCCTTGAGCTGAGCCCCAAAGCCCCAGGACTGGCTGGGGGTGGGGATGTGGACGACGGCACTTTCGGGCCAGAGCCCCGTTGTGCCTGCTGGGTAAGCTCCTTGCTAATCTATTGCCTGTTGCCCGTGTATTTCCACACTTTCAGGGGCGGCTCCCAGTCAAGTGGATGGCCCCCGAAGCCCTCTTCGATAGAGTCTACACCCATCAGAGTGATGTGTAAGTGACTCCCTTTGCCTGTTTCTTCATCAGGCTGAGCTGTGAAAGCCTTGTTCCCATTCGGTCTTCCTTCGGCCTCTGGGACCCCTGGTAGGGGTCACAGAGGTTCTGGGCGGCCTCAGAAAGGCCGGATTTTATGGAAGGCTGGCACCCAATGCTCTGTTACTAATCTGCCTGGCTCCGAAACCACGGGAGGAGGGCCGGCGAGCCGGCTCCTGCCAGAGCAGACATGGCCCTCCCGTCCAGACGGATGTGTGTGGCTACAGAGCAGCCCTCGAATTTACAGATGGGTGGCATGTTCTTAGAAAAGACATCCTGACACCAGGCCTATGCTGATGGAAGTCTGTTGTACTTGTACTTCTCCACGCTCAGTGATGTTAGGAATTGGGCTGTAAACGGAAAGGTCAGCAGGTTTAAAGGACCGTGGGAGCAAGATGAGTCTGCCGACTCCCATAAAGAGTCACAGTCTTGGCAGCCCATAGGGTCACTGTGAGTTGGAATTAAACCGATGGTAGTGAGCGAGAGTCTTGGTTTGAACGTCAGGGGCCAAACAGACTCGAAACTTGGTCCACACTGCTGATTTCTACAGGGCCCTCGGCCTGTGTTGGCCCTTCGGGCCCCAACTCGGTGTCCGCAACAGCCTTGGGAAGATAGAGCTGTGATTCTATCACAGAGCACTGATAGGCTAGTGGCTTCCATTGGACATTGGGGTGAACGATGTCCCCATTGGGGGCATGCTGACTTGAGGCACCTGGTGCCCCTCTTTATATTATGGCCCCACAGTTTGTAGACAGGATGAAAGAAGGAGGTTAAGAAAATGTTGGTTGCAGAACCGTTTTGATTCAATAGGCCTAGATCCCTGGTGTCATAGTGGATGACACTGTTGGGCAGCTCACCACAAGGTCAGCAGTTCGAACCCATCAGATGCTCCGTTGGAGAAAGACAAGGCTTTCTGCTCCCATCGAGGTTTACTGTACGGGAAACCCAAAGGGGCGATTCTGCTCTGGCTGCTCGGGTGGCGATGGGTCAGAATCCACTCGTCAGCCGGGAATGAGATCTCAGAAGACAGTGCTGTGGTTCTTGTGATTGGAATGGGTAAACTGAGGCACAGAGGCTATGTCTGCCTGCCTCTCCTGTGGTGCTGTGGTTGCATGATGGTTGCTAACTGCAAGACCAGCAGTTCTAAACCACAGACCTTCTGCTGGAGAGAAAGAAGGATTTCTGCTCCCGTAAAGAATGTCAGTCTCGGGAACGCCTAGGGGCAGTTCTGCCCTGTCCTTTAGTTTCACTAGGATCCATTTCGACTCGATGGCAATGACTTTGTGGTGTTCTCCTGCTCTGTAGAGAATCGAGGACAGCTCTTCTCTCAGTCCACCAGAATGCTAGGGGCTGTCAAGTCAATTTTTGGCACGCAGCAGCTTCAGGTGACAGAATAGAGCTGCCCCCGTGGGCTTTTCTTAGACTAGAATCTTTGCGGGAGGGAGCCCTGGGGCAGCTGTGGACTGCTAAACTGCAAGGCTTGCTGTTCAAACCCACCAGCTGCTCTCAAGGAGAAAGATGAGGCCGTCTGTTTCCTTATGGATTCATAGTCTCAGAAACCCTGGGTAGGGATGCTCTGCGTTAGAAACGACTGATGGTCGTAGGGAGAGGTTTTAAAGAACCTTCAAGGGAGCAGATGTTCTGGGAGCCCCGGGTGGGTTGGAATCACCAGCTTTTCCGTGCATAGCCAAGCACTTCACCATAGCACTACCTGGGCTCCCTGATACATCGTGTGGGCTTCCAGAGTGTGGAACTCCGTGCCTGCAGTGCCCGAGGGAGTGAATCCCCTTAACAAAGCCCAGAATGCCCCAGGCTTGTTTCTGGTGTATGAGAGTCCTCTGCCGAGGGACACCGATTCCACCACCTTAGGCCCACCCAGCCGTGATCACCGCTCTGGCTGTAGCCAGTTCCACTCACCTTTACGGGTGGTCACATGACCCCAAGTGGGGGCCACACAGGGTGAAGGGAGAATGGGACAGGAGCGGGTCCAGCTGGGCCTCTAAGAAGAGCCGCCTTTGCGGAAGTTGGGGCTGGGACTCGCCATTTGGAGCTCTGATGGGATATGGGGGCGGCGGGGGGCGGGCAGCAAGGCTTGCCACATCTGTCTTGAAAGGAGCAAGTGGTGAAGTGGTGTTTGCTTCCTGAACCGGGGGTACCCTCCCTAACACGGGTGTTTTCGCCTCTATGCAGCTGGTCCTTCGGGGTGTTGATGTGGGAGATCTTCACTCTGGGGGGCTCGCCCTACCCAGGGATCCCCGTGGAGGAGCTGTTTAAGCTGCTGAAGGAGGGGCACCGCATGGACAAGCCTGCCAACTGCACCAATGAGCTGTAAGAACCCCTAGCCCCACCCACCCCTCCTATCTCCACTCCTCGGGGGCCCCCTGAGCCCCAACTATCCAGACATGCACCGGATGAAGGATGGGTGGAGGTTTTCTGGGCTTGTACCCAAAAGGGAGGCAGATATGGACCCCGACAGCCATCCCTCTTCCGAAAGAGAGTCAAGCGGAGGCGGAAGGTGCAGCCTTTAACTCATGCAGGGCGTCTGGCTGCCCGTCAGAGGCACCTGGTCCCCCTCCCCACCTTGAGCTGGCCCATCTCCAGACTGTCAGGAAGATCTACGTGGCTGACCCTCAGACATGGGTCAGAGATTGCTGGGAGGGTGGGGTGCAGTGTGCTCCCTGCTAGGGTGTAGGACCAGTGACTCCCCCACCCTTGGTGTGGGGCCCAGCCTGAGCATGGCCAGCAGAGAATGGAGGTCTCCAGGAGCCTCGTTCTAACTTGCTATCAACCACCTATCCTGAGAGGGAATGAGTTAGTGCCTCCTTGTTAACATCCCACCCACATTTCACATCAGAGCCTGAAACCGAGCCCAGCTGCCATGCGCCCAATGCCAGGCTGCCTTCCAGAATAGTGAGACCCCATGCTAGGCGATGTGCTGTTGTGTGTGTGTGTGACCTGTGTCTTGTGCAGTAGCAGCAGTGCTTCATGAAGGATTTTGTCCGCTTTCCTGGGCCCCCATCCCACCCCCACTCATTTACCTCCCTCCCCCACGATTAATGAAGAAGAGAGATTGTCCCCAAGGCGGCAATGCCTATTGTGTGTCTTGGGTCATGGGGATTTTATATCCGTAATCCCGTGGGTGTTTTTGATGTAGAGTGGATGTTGGGTGAATGGCCAAGTTTAATAGTGTATGACATAAAGGTGCCCTTTGTCTTCCCTGACATTCCGATGGCCTCTTCCAGCAGAGAGGGGCTGTCGAAACCCATACTCAAGATAAGACCCGGGAGCGTCGGCTCGCCAAAGGGTTAATCCGGAAGTCCCTTGGGGACCTGGTGATGGGGAATTAATGCATCCAAACCGCACCTTGGAATTGTACCCTCCAAGCTTTGTTTGGGCGCTGGTTTTGAAATGGAGGAGCCTTTCCTTTAAGATCTCAACAACCAAACCCAGTGTGTCCGACTGCTAAGGTGGAAGGGCTTCAATTGACATTGGGGTGCGGGGTGTTGACCTGAGGCCAGCCTGCTGAGATCTTCCCCACACCCCACTTTATGGTTATATTTGCTTTATTTTGGTGGTCTGGAGGAAACCCACTCTGTCTGCAAGATAGGCCCATCTTACCTTGAGGATTCCGCAGTGGGACCTATTTATTGGGTCACCCCTCCCCTTGCTGAAGGCAGGGGAGGTAGCACATTTACTGAGAAAGAGGCGCTGGGCAGGTGCGTGGTGTGGGTGTTATGGAATACCAGGACCCCCGTTGCCAGACGTACAGGGCTTGCTCAGATCTTGGCTCTTCCCGTCACCTCCCAACTTGCCCAAAAGGTGTGGGTGTGTGGATCCCATTGAGAGAGGTCACCCTGGGTCCAAGATACCGGAAGTCAACCGACACGCCTTTCTTCAAGGGCAGAGGGCCACCCCTAAGGAGTTTTGTGTAAAGCGATGTTTTTGTGGATCAGAGCGCTTTTCAGAGGAACTAGCAGCGAATCTTTAGGGGATCTTGGCTTGGGAAGTTCTGGTACTTTTTGTGGTGCTGAGCACGCCCCCATACGGTGTGCTAAACCTGGTGAGAGTCGCATGCCAGCTCCAGAGGGGACCCACTTCCAGTCGGGGACTCACTTGGGCCACTGTCCGTCTTGTCCCAGGTACATGATGATGCGAGACTGCTGGCATGCAGCGCCCTCCCAGAGACCCACCTTCAAGCAGTTGGTGGAAGACCTGGATCGGATTCTCACACTCACCACCACCGAGGTAAGAAAGGACAGGCCTTGGGAGGTACCCTCCCCGGGGTGGGGTCTGTGGTGGGGTTTTCTCATTTCCCCCTGGGGTCAGTTAAACTGTGTGTTCCTTTCAATGCCCAATGTCCTCAGAACTGTGCTGTGTGGGTTCTGACAGGGTGTGCAGGGGTACACTGCTCTGCGGGCAGGGGGTGGGGGCAGAAACAGGCAGGCACAGCAGTTGGGCTTATGTGGGGAGGAGCAGGGCGCCTGCGCCCTGGCTCCGAGTGTGAAAGCCGCTGCAGCTTCACCAGACTGGGAACCAGACATTGTAAGCTCAGTCTCCATAAACCATGGCAATGCCCCCACAAGACTTCCGGGTGATAAAGGATGTGGCCTATGGTCATATGCGCTGTCTGTCTCTCACCCACACTCTCTCTCCAATAAAATTCACTGCCATCAAGTCGGTGCTGACTCATAATGGCCCCGTGGCACAGGGTAGAATTGTTCAGGTGCGTTTCCAAGATTGTAATTCTTCATGGGAGTAGAGAGCCTTTACCTTCCTGCCGAAACACACCCATTTCAGTGGCTGCTCCAGCAAGCCTTTATGGATAGGGAAAGAGGTGCCCCAAAGGGGGTCCCCGGGCAGTGTGGCAGTGCACAGGGTGGATGTGCTCAGCTGCTAACCGGAAGGTGGAAGGGTTCCCCAGAAGAAAGGGCTGGCGATTTACTTCAAACACCGGTCAGTGAAATCCCTCTGGTTTCTCCGGACTTGTACGGGGCCGGCCTGAGTCGGCATGAACTAATAGTAGGGATGGCACTCTCAGTGTTGCCTGGACCAGTAGGCCCGCACGGAAGAGACCCTCACTGGTGAAGGAAACGGAGGGATTAGTGGTGATCAGCCTGCTGTCAAACAGAAAAGACAACCCCCACACCCCCACACGAAACAAGAGTTGTTACCCTGACAAGAGGCATGACAGCACAACCCCCCAAGATTCGAGAAGTGGCAGACTTTCCATTTCTGATTGAGAGAAAAGAGAAAGAGCGCTTAATTTGGCCATAGGAAACTCAGCCGGGAATTGTATCTGGTGAGTCCCACCGGCTGGTGCTGGGACCAGGGGAGGATGCCTTCCACTGAGCACAGCCGACCTTCGGAAGTTGAAAGGGAAGGGACCTTCGGGAGGGGTTCAAAGGAAGGGGGGAACAAAACAACAAAACCCGAAACTTTCTTCTCCTGCCAAAATGCTTCCACAAATAGCTCCTTTAGCTCAGGGCTTGGAAGCCCCCGATAGCCTATCAGATTGGAAAGTTGAGGGCTCTGTTTGGGAACGTTGCCGTTTTTTTAAAATAGGATCCCAGGTCCCGTTTGGTGCGGGGCTGTTGGTAAAGTGGGCCCTGGCGCCCGGAATTTCTGCATTCTGGCATCCTACGGGAGAGAGTGCAGAATTGCCACATTGTCTAACGGATATAAAGATCGAAGTTTCTTTCCTTCTGAAAATCATTACCACATGCTGGAGGGAAAAACCGACTCCTTGTAGGGCAGCCTTTCATTTTTATCACTGTAAGCAGCACGCTCTCTTTTGATGTGGGTGTGCGTGTTCCCAGTCCTGTGGGTCGCGCTGAAGCTGCTGGACTGACACATCCCCAGCTCGGGGAGGGACTCTGCAGCCAACCCTGGGGCTGCCTAAGAGGGGGCTGGCTTTCAAGGCTTTTGAAATGTCTAGTCGCCAATCTTCCGAGGCTCCTCTGATAGCCCTGGGGCCCTTTGTGCTGTGGTCTGCTCTTTCTGCCCCCTTCCCAGCAAAACCACGCATCTTTGGTTTCCGGCGGAGGGTGGGGTGAGTGGGGGAGCACCCCCTATCCCGGCGTCCCAGTTCAGCTGGGCCTGTGAGACCCAGAACTCCCCCAGGGTAGAAACCTCAGACCCCTGAAGCCAGCATTGCCTGCTTTCCCTGTCAAGCACCCTTGAGTGTGTCTCTTCAGCTTGGCGGGTTTTGCTGTACCCTAATCAGCTCCAGGCACTTAGTGAGTGAGTGAGTGAGCGAGCGAGCGAGCGAGCGAGCGAGCGTGTGTCTCCTTCAGGACTCTGCACTTTGAATTTCAGATCATTGTTTCTGAAGTTCTAGAATTCGATTCCACATGTGGGCCCGGAGATGGTAGTTATCTGATGCTTTCTGGACACTTGAAAATGTAAAAAAACATTCCTGGCTCAGGGGTGATCCAGGCAGCAGGTCAGATGTGGTGTCCTGCTTAAGGACACCCAGAGCCTTGCCCTTAGTGGGTGGGTGCCGACACCCTCCCTTCAGGTCCCCACTCCCCTCCAGCAACATCCAGGGATGCAGACTTTCTGAATTTCTGTTCTTCAAAACTTTGCAACTTAACCTCCATTTCCCTCAACTACGTCTCCCGACAGTCCTTTGTGAATTCAACACACGGGAGCCTTTCTCAGCCTGTTTCCATTCTCAGCTCTCCCAGCTTCTGCGAGTTGTGAATTGTATCCGTTCACTTGCCCAGTTGGTGGGGACACATTGCCCTTGAGTTAGCCTAGAAACATGGCGCTCAGAGTCTCGGCTCTTTACAGGGGGGCTGGGAACCCACGCATGTTGTGATGTCGGCCTTTGCTGGGGTTTAGGTGGGACCCATGGACCATATGGGTGGGGAGCAGGTCAGGTTTGCATCAGCTGAGTTAAGGGAGGGGGGGGGGGGGGGGAGGTGCTAGTGGTTAACATGTAGGGTCAGGTCTGCCCAGAGGCACCTTGGAAGAAAGGCCTGGTGATCTACTTCCAAACAATTAACCATTGACTACCCAGTGGGAACCAATTCAACTGTCAGGCAGGGTCGCCTTGAGTTCCAGGCAACAGAGTTTACGTGGAGTGACTGCCTGGCACCCACAGCCCAGCGAGGCTTTCTTTTGCATTTATTCTGCAGTGCTTGGTCCACAGCGGGCTACAAAACCCACCTGGGTGGGTAAGGTTTCAGATGTGGGGAGGTCTCTGTGAAGCCGAGCTGGGCTGGCTCCCTCCAAAGCTTCCAGGGGAGCCTCCCTCAATCCCAGCTCGCTCAACCCGCTTCCCAAGAGCCGAAAATAAAACGTTTCTCTCCCTTCTTCCAGGACTACGTGGAGCTCACGCAGCCTCTCGAACCGTACTCACCTTGTTACCCTGACCCGAGATGAAATAAAACGTCTCTCTCCCTTCTTTCAGGACTACTTGGACCTCACCCAGCCTCTCGAACAGTATTCTCCTAGTTACCCCGACACAAGGAGCTCTTGTTCGTCAGGAGACGACTCCGTCTTCTCTGCAGACCCCATGCCTTATGATCCCTGCCTTCCTCCATGCCCACACGTAAACAGCAGTGTTCAAACATGAGCGGACCTGTCCTCCTGTCCCCACATGGGATGGCACTGGGAGCCACCTACACGGAGCAGGGAGGCCTTGCCTCCGCTTGTATATATGGATCAGAGGAGTAAATCATGGGCACGGTTGCCACCGTCATCCTCATCATCATCGTGCGTGTAAAGAGTTAGACAGTCAGTCGGGAACTCTGCCAGGCAACCTCCGCCCGGAAGAGAAGAATGTTCAGGGGACCCTGAACTGCCGTGGGCCCACCACGTGAGCCCTCTGCCCCGCCGCCCGCAGGCACTGGCCAGGGCCCGTGGGACTCCAGGCGAACACCAGTTCTGCCGTCCGTGTTAATTTTGTAAGAATTGGAGAAAATATATGTCAGCACATACTTTCAGAGCACAGATGCAGTATATAGGTGCTGGATGTATGTAAATATATTCAAATTATGTATAAATATATATTATATATTTACAATGAATTATTTTTTGTATTGATTTTAAATGGATGCCCCGATGCACCTAGAAAATTGGTCTCGCGCTTCTGTTTTTTTTTAAAAACCAGCTCTTTGCTTAATGCTGTTCTTACATGGAACTTCTTAATTTTCACCCAGCAGAGGTGGGAAGGAAAAAAGGAAAACAAAAAAACCAACTCTTTCTTTCAGGGAAAAATGATATAACATTAATTTATTAATGAATTGGTAATATACAAAACAATTAATCATTTATAGTGTTGTCGGTGGTTTTTAAAAAAATAATGATGTTAAGTGGCATTCCTATGCAGGCAGCACCAGGGCCTAGGGAATTGTTGCTCACACTGAACTAGTTGCCGGATCCTTTGAAAAGAGAGCCAGTGATAGTGCCTGGCCTATTTGGCAGGGTCAGGGTGGGGGTGGGGGGTGTGGTTCGGATATATTTGAGTTTGCCCATCCTGAAAGAGCCCTCTTCTGGGGAAGGTACTTTGTTTCCACAAGGTCTATCATGGGACCCAGGGATCGCTGAACTCCCCTTCCGGGACCAATGGGAGCCGCCAAGTCCTCTTAAGAAGATGCCTTAATCCATTCCTTGAGGACGGAAGTGAGTTGAGATGAGAGCGGGGTGCCCGGTGCTGGCAGCTGGCCCTCTGCCCCGACTTGCACGTTAATCAGATTAGTCCAGGTTCGTAGCAGTGACTAGTGGCGTCCAATCTTTTGTCCCTCGAGAAGCCTTTTAAGGGTCTTTAAGTCCCATGATTGGAAACTGAATGACCCACCCAGAGTCGTTCTACTGACAGCTTGGTGCCGGGGTGGGGTGCCCGCCCCTCTTTTCAAAGGATCATGTCTGTTGGATTCCTCCAGGGCCTCTCGGAAAGATCAGGCTGGATATCGATGGCCTCAGGCAAACCATTGCCGCCACGTTGTCTGTTCTGTATCCATGTACCTACTGTGTGTGGCTCCGAAACACCCACTCACCTTGCTGTAGCTGTGCAACGTGAATGCAGATACACTGACTTTACATGTTTCAGAAATTGGAGAAAGTATTTAATAAATCCTGTTAATTTTTATACTGACAATAAAATGTTTCTACCGATATTAATGTTAATAAGACAAAATAAATGTCACGCAGCTTATTTTTCTAATAAGTGTGTCTTACCCACTGGTGTCCTGTGCTTGGAGTTCTGGGTTCCTTGCTCTTCGGCGTGATGACGTGGGAGCCCCACCTGGGGAGATGCCCTAGCTTGCTGCAAAGACGGGAGGTGGACCAGAGGTCTTGGCTGGGGCCAGGTGTACCTGGGGCTGGTAGTCAGGTGGAAAATCAGAGGTTGGTCCGTTCCCTGGCTGGCTTGCCTATTAGAGCCTCAAGATGGTCATTTTAGTTCTCATCATTTCCATTCCAAGAAAGAAGAAGAGAGAAGACAGACTTTTGAACCCAAGCTACGCTCCCAGAACCTTCGGGAACCCTTGGCGGTTTAAAGGGCTGCCCTTGGGGCCTTTGGTGGCTGGGAGTGAGGGGCTCATAGGGGCCATCAGGAGGGTGGGCCGTCATCCTGGGGGTGCAGTTGTCCACTTGGGCTAACATTTCCTTACCAGGAGAGCAGGGCTGAAAGGGACCCTGTTGCCCAGCAGGCTGCTAACCACAAGGTTGCTGGTTCTAACCCACCTGCCACTCTGTCTGCTCTTGTAAAGAGTTAGAGTCTCTGAAACTCTAAGGACAGTTCTTGAGTCAGCCTTGACTTAGTGGCAATGGTTGACGAGCAGATCAGGCTATAATGCCACCCAAGAGAATATGATTGGAAACATAGGGGATATAAATGAGGTGAGACCCCTCAGGTAGAATTATGTGTCTCTTCCCTTTGTCGCAAAGTAGAGCAATGAATATCTAAGACACATTGAAACAAAGAGTCCAATGGACTCATAGTAGACCAACATCAGTCTCCATGGTCCCGAGACCAGAAGAACTACTAGGTGGTGCCTGACTATCTCTCCCAAGTACTGTGATCTAAATTAAGGAATCATAGTAGAAGGTACTAGACATAGTGTAGGAATGGAGATGTCGGATACAACTCAAAATCATAAAAGAAACCAAGCGTATTGATTCCAACTCAAAGACCTTTGGCTGCATGAGCATCTTAACAAAGTACAGATGCCATGCAAAGACCGAAAGTTCCAGTGCACCTCATTGTGCTCATGTGGGACCTGTACACAGACCAAAAGCAGTTGTTTGAGCTGCATGGTTTAAAATCAGGAGAGGCGTGCCCAGGGTGGTACCCTGTATACTGAGCAAATGAGCTGAGAAGCTGGGCTCCGTGAAGAAAACTTGGCAACAGGATGGAAGGAAGTCTCATGAGCAACTTGTGATATGCAGATGTACCACCAGGCTTGCTGAGAGCCAAGAGGACTTGAAGCACTTTCTGATGAAAACCAAAGAATACAGCCTTCAGCATGGATTCCCACTCACTGTGGAGAAATAAAAATTCTTACCACCGGACCGCTAGACAACATCAGGATAAACAGAGAAAAGGTAGAAGTTGTCAAAGATTTTATTTTACTTGGATCCACAAGCAATGCTTTTGGAAAAAGCAGTCAACAAATCAAACAACATATTGCGTTGGGGAAATCTGCACAAAACCTCCTTAAAGTGTTCAAGAGCAAAGACGTTACTTTGAGGATTAAGGTGTGCCTGACCCAAGTCATAACCTTTTCCGTTGACTCATACGTATGCGGTAGCTGGATAATGAAGAAGGAAAGCTACCAAATAATTGATACCTCTGAATTATGATGTTTCCCCTGCCCCTCCTCAAAAGGGGAAACTATCCTGGGCTTCTAGAATAAACCTATCTTGGAGAAAGTACAGTCAGAGGATTCCTTAGAAATAAGGATGAAGAGACTTTGTCTCACGTTTGGACACGTTGTCAGGAGAAACCTGTCCCTGGAGAAAGACATCATGCTTGGTAAATAAAGGGTCAATGTAAAAGGGGCAGACCCTGGGCGAGATGGACTCACACAGTGGCTGCAGCAATGGGCTCAAACAGAACAACTGGGAGCACAGTGCAGGATCAGGCAGTGTTTTGTTCTTCGGTCCAAGAGGTCACTGGGAGTCAGAACCAACTAACAGACTTTGTAGAACAGTGGTTCTCAACCTTCCTCATGCCGCCACCCCTTAGTACAGTTCTTCCTGATGTGGTGACCCCCAACCAGAAAATTATTTTCCTTGCTACTTCATCACTGTCATTTTGCTACTGTAATGAATCGGGCGACCCCTGTGAAAGGGTTGTTTGACCCCCAAAGGGGTCTCGACCTACAGGTTGAGAACCGCGGTTGTAGACTGATACTTAAGCACAGTAAACGGTGTGAAAGCCAGAACCGCGTACGGTAGAAACCCATCAGAGAAAGAAAAGGCAAATAGTGTCCGCCAAAGGAGTGACACAAAAGTGATACGATTGCACCTTCTCTGTCGTCGGCCGAGTCATATAGAGAAACAAAACCAGCGAAGCTTACTTATATGTGCATATCTAGAGAGACGTTTCTATCAAGAAAGTGGTTGTGGAAGTGGGCAAGTTCCCAATGAAGTCCTTGGTGGGTCAGCTATTAGGTTGGAGCTTCTCCTGACTCCTCTAGCTGCAGGAGCTGACGGCCCAAGATCAGCAGGTCAGAAGGCAGGCTGCTGATGACTCCCAAGATCAGTGGGCCATCTGGCTAGTCACGGGTGCAAGCTAAAGAACTAGAAGCAGGAGCGTGAGCCAGATACAAGATCCCGACCCAGCAAAAGGCAAGCAAGCTTCCCCACAACATCCATTCGTATTGGAAGCAGGCCACACCCCCAAGAAAACATCCTTTCAACTGCTTGCTGCTTCTTGGAGATTCCATTAAAGAGGTGACTGCATTGTGTTAGATCTCATCATGGGGGTTACTAGGTTACTTAGAATCCTGGCCCCGTCAAGCCACCACAAAACTGTCAATATTAGAAGCAGAAAACTTGGGAGGCTTGGGAAAATCAGGCTGCCTGGTCAAGTTCCGGCTCTCACAGGCTTAGAGGACCCCTTGGAGCATCACTGTAATGGGCCCAGCTGCTGCCCTTTGAAAATACGAGAGCTGAGAGGCTTCTGAGGAATCCTCTGTGGACGGAAATTGTTTCGATGGGATCAGTTTGATCTCTTTCCGCCTGGTGGAAAATAGCAGGAAGCATGATGTAAGAGAGGTAAAAATGTCCATGGCTGGGATCCCCAAATGCATTTCTGGCCCCCTACCTTCTATACCATAGAAAGCCTAGCGAGCTTGCACGCCACCCCCCACCCCCCCAGGGTGCTGTTCCTTATGCATGCGGGCTGCTCTTCTTGCCCCGCCTGTGTTCTGATGTTATTTATTTTTTGATGTTTTGGAAGATGAAAGCAGAGTTTATCTTCTCTCATATTTCATCCCCAGGAAGCTTAGAGATGACTTGGTGGGGCACCGCAGGCGGGGACAGCAGATGCTTCCCCCTTGTAAGTGACGTCCTCTAACAGGGCCTCTCTTAGGCCTCCCCGCTCCCCCCCACTCCCCCGGAGGTTTCCGGAGGTTTGGATGGGCTGCTCAGAATGGCTTCAGGTCCCATCCCAGGGTTACGGGAAGAAGGTACCCACTACAGCTCCAGCTGCCGAGACTTCCTCCCTGAAATAACTACGGCTGGTCCCTGCCAATCTGCAAGGTGGAAGCCTTGTGAGTGAGCTCAGGCTGAGCACAGACTAGCTGAAAATACCTAAGTGGGGAGGTGAGTTTTCCTTTGTGGCTAATAGGCTCCTTTGGGGACCAGAGCTTTTGACTCGGCATTTTCCTTGTAACCAGTTGTTCGAGGAAGGGCACTTAGCCACTTGTACTTGTCTCCGGGGCCGGTCAAAATCCATAGAGCAGCGTGTTTGGGAGAGAACCTCGGGGAGTTTCTAAATTAAGAAGAGTAAAGGGGGGAAATTGGCATTTTCTGTAAAAGGGTCCCTTCCTCAAATGATTCTTGTGAGGTTTAAATGGGACTTTATCTGGGAGTGCCAAGCACTCCCTACTCCAAGGCACTCACAGATTAACTGATCTCAAGGAGACTAGATACAGAGATGGAGGGACAGGGGTTGCAGCAATAGCTCAGACAGAACAGTAGCATCGATTTCAACTTGTGGTAACCCCAGGTGACACAGGAGACCGCCCCGTGGGGTTTTCAAAGCTGCCATCTTTACAGAAGGAGCCCTAATGGCGCAGCAGTTAAGCTCTTGACTGAAACGCTGGCTGGTGGTCTGAACCTGCTGGCAGGTCCTTGGGAGAAATAGGTGACCGTGAGCTTCCATAAAGATCTACAGCCGTAGGACCCCCTGGGGAAGCTCTACTCCGTGCTATGGGGTTGCTGTGAGCTGAACTTGACTTGAGGACAATGCGATTTTAGTTTTCATCTTTGGGGGTGCGTATCACCAAGCCCCTCTCCTCTGAAGCTGCTGCCTGGGTTTGAGCTGCCAGTCTTTGGGTGAGCCCCCAAGTGCTTAACCCTTGACTCCACCAAGCCTCCTTAGAAAGATAGACAGACAGAGATGGAGAGACTGATGTAAGACAAAACTTCTTGAAATTGCTAAGCCGTTGCAACTTTTACCACACTTACCTGTCTTCCCCCCACCCTCAGACATTTTTAAACAAAGAAGCATTTGATGCATTTTATTACTATTTTTGCTTTGTTTAACAAGTTTTCTTAGCACTTCATCCACATGTCATACAATTCAATAATTCAATCATATCAAGAAGAGTTTTTATATCATTGAAGAAAAAACGATTGGGCATGTTTAAGATCACAACTTGCATCGACAGCATCTTCAACCTGTTTGAAACAAGCATCCGCTCCGTCAGCACTCTCCAGGAAATGCCC
The DNA here is from genome assembly GCF_000313985.2 of Echinops telfairi. NCBI lineage: Eukaryota > Metazoa > Chordata > Mammalia > Afrosoricida > Tenrecidae > Echinops > Echinops telfairi. The sequence continues at coordinate 8,743,656 of NW_022103968.1, forward strand.
TGTAAGAGTTTGAGGCAACAATGACAAGCTTTCAGAAGGCTGCAGACCAATCTACTGAATGGGTTAAGATCCAAGAGGCAGCCTGGAAAGGAAGCGGGAGCTGGTAGGATGTCTGCAGGGGAAGCAGGCTTGGCTCCCCTCGCGGTGGTGTTACAAGGTCAGCAAATGGATACCTTGACCAAAGGAAACACCACAGGGACCGAGTCCCGTCCGCTCCACGTGTGAGGATTGTGCATTGCGCAGGCGCCACCCCACTGTGGAATCCTCAGGAATTGTGAAATTGGCACAGGAAGCCAGCCGGGCTGGAGAGGCATGTATAAGCCCAGTGTGGTCTGCGAGGGCGTGCACCGGGGCGCAGTGGCTCATGCGTGGAGCCCAGCAGCTCTTCTGGAGCAAGGTGGCGGCATCTTTGCTCTCATTAACTCAGCGGGAGAGAAAATCGTGACAGCTGCTGCCCGTCCTTCACTGTCTAGACTCGGCCATGACTCCACCCTTTGGTGGCCTGGTGCTGGGTTTGGGTTTAACCCCAAATGCAGGAACTCCTGGCTCCTCACTGGCTTCCCCAAGTGATGGCAGGGCTGGAAAGGAGAAAGCTAAATTTAATCCGTGCTCTTGAGGGGAATGGGCTGTGGGTAGGGGGAGGGGCTTGCTCTGTGATCACCAGATCAGGGCTCTGCTGAATTCATCCCATCACCTGCCCATCCGCTAGGAAGAGTTTTAACATGTTTTAATCGGTGAACAAATTCAAAAGAAGAATAATTTTTGACCTCGGAAGATTACATGAACTTCCAATCTGGTGTCCATCTACAATTCCATTGGAACGTAGCCATACTCATTCCTTTATGTATCAGAGAGAGAGGGGGAGAGAGAGGGAGGGAGAGAGGGAGAGGGAGAGGGAGAGAGAGAGAGAGAGAGAGAGAGAGAGACCTGTATTGACTCCAATTCGTGGTGATCTCACCCACACAAACTGAAAGGCTGCCCAGGCTGCTCCATCTCCACCACGGTCCTGCAGTGCCAGTCCATCTCACTGAGGGTCTCCTTTGTCCTTGTTGACCCTCTAGGCCACCAAATTTCATACTGGTGTAGTGGTTATGCATTGGGCTGCTGACCACAAGGTCAGAAGGTCAAGACCACCAGTCACTCCCCGGTAGAAAGATGAGGCTTTCTACTCCAGAAAAGAGTTACAGTCTTGGAAACTCACAGGGGTCAATTCTACCTTGTCCTACAGGGTCTCTGGGAGTCAGCATGGACTCTCGGGGGCAGTTAGTTTGTTTTGTGTTTGCTTTGGGTGCCAGGTTCAAAGCAATTGAGTCAAATGATGTTGTTGGGATCCACAGGTGTTCGTGGGCTGTTTTTCAGAAGTAGATGGTCAGCCAGGTCTCTCTGCCTAGTTTGCTGACATCTGGGAGCTCTGTTGAAATGGGTGACCCTCCTGGTATTTGAAATCCTGGTGAAATCGTTCCCAGCAACACCCAAGCACGAACGGACGGATGGACTGACTGACGGGGGGTAGCATTGGCCTGTGATAAATAAGTAAGCTGTTCTCTGTGACTGCTTTTTAAAAAAAAATCATTTTATTGGGGGCTCATAACATCCATTGTGTCAAGCACATTTGTACATCTGTTGGTCTGTGACTGCTTTTGTGCTGAAATGGCAGAGTGGCGTCTCGGTGGAGCTGACAAGATTTACGGTCTGATGCCCTTTAGGAGCAAAGTTTGTGGGCCGCTGGCTTGATGTCCCATTCAGATGCCGAGTCCACACAGGTGGCTGGGTTAAGAAGATCATCCAACAATGAGATCCTGGCATTGGGTGGGGCTTTCACAAACGGGGCCCACTTGGAAGAGGCATAAGGGGGGTGGGACTGAAAGTCAGGGAAAAGGCCCTTCAGGCCAGTGGGGTGTTTGAAGAGCTGGAGAATGGAAATGGGCAGTGCCATCTGTCTGAACCAGCCCGCAGCACCCTGTCTCCCCTGGAGCTCCATGCAGTGACATGCCCGGGGCCCTTTCAGCCCAGGTTGCCACAGAGATCCACAAACCAAAGGCTAAATAAACAGCGTGGTGCTTCCAGGAGGAGGACCATGCGAGGTGAACATTAGGGTGTGAGTGACGGCTGTTTGGCAGGAGGGGGATTGGATCTGTCTGGCGCAGGGACACCTTTGTGCTGTAACCTTCTGTCTGTAGCCGCCACAGGGCTGGGACACCAAGGTCAGGGGCAGGGCAGCCTCTCGGCAGTCTGGTTGGCTGGGTTGACTTTTCCATGGTGCTGGTGTTTTTGCAAACACTGATCTTTCCACGGTAGAGATGGGGGCACCAGCATCCTTGGCGTTCTGCTCTAATGACAAGGATAACCTCCCGCTGGTCACAATGCCACTGTCAAGGACACATGCGCTCAACGGCTGGACACCTGAGTGACTGCAATGCCTGTGAGGGGCTTCAAAAAATTCCTGGCAAAGTTCCATCACCTCCTAATTCCACCCCCCGCCCCCCAGCAGCGTTGTATAACCTCACAATTGCTCCCAGGCTGCTACCCCAAGGTCAGTGGTTCAAACCACCAGCTGCTTGGAGGGAGAAAGATGAGGCTTTCTACTGCTGTAAAGTGTTAACAATGATAGAAACCCACAGGGCACTGAGTTAACTGAAGACTCAGGTGTTTGTCTCGTTAAAGATCCATTTCATCTTGTGGTGTTGTTGAGACAGTAACAGCAGAACACAGGCCAATTCCACGGCCTCGACCTGGACCCTTCCATGACAGTGATGCCTCGCTTGGAGTTGTGCGACCCTCCACCCATCCTCACCCTCTTCTGAGTTTTTTCTTCCTCATCCGTAGAAGCTCTGCACCCTGCCGTCCCTGCCTACATTGGCATTGAGGTGTCAATTTGACCCCCAAACCAAGAGATCTTAAAAAAGCACAATGCTCGAGGCAGACATTCTTCACTCATTCGGCCAAATTGCCGTGTGTTTTTTTTTTTTTGCGGTGTGGTTTTAAAGCTAAGTCAGGAGCTGCTTTGGGTTTAAGGTTTGAAGGTTGTGGAAGGGCTGGGCTTCCTTTATCCTCCACACCTAACTGCCAAAACTCTGTGTCCACTGAGGACTCTATCCAAAGGGGAGGGGGAGGGGGATGCCGAACAGACTTCCAGGCGCTGGGGTTTGAAATATGAGCCCTGGTGGCATAGTAGTTATATGTGGGGCTGCTCACGGCAAAGTCAGCAGTTCAAAACCACCAGCCACTCCATGGGTGAGAGATGAGGCTTTCTACTCCTATAAAGAGTTGCAGGCTTGGAAACCCATAGGGGCAGTTCTACTTTATCCTGTAGGCTGGATGTGAGTTGGAATTTACTCGATGGCAGTGAGTTATTTTGTTTTGTTTTAACCTCAGTTTAAGACTCCTGGTGGCATAGCGGGTTCTTTGTCCGGCTGTTAACTGTAAGGTCAGCAGTTCAAACCCACCAGCTGCTCCATGGGCAAAAGCTGAGGCTCTCTGCTGCTGTTAAGCTTTGGGATTACAGCCTTGGAAACCATATATATATAGGGTTGCTATGAGTCAGAATCGGCTTGATGGCATTGA
>NW_022103968.1:8747975-8772308 GCF_000313985.2 Echinops telfairi
TGCCCCTTGAAAGGTAGACATTGTTGGCCTGACCTGATTTACACGGCACCTGTGGACCCAGGATAACCCCCCTGGCCCGGCGCGTAGCTGCGGGCACGTGCAGCAGCGACAGCTCTCAGCACAATGGGCACATTCAGCGGTCCTCTGCTGGCCCACTGGACAGGGCCTTTCAGGCTTTTAGGAGCTCCGAGATCCTGAGATGTCACAGCTACAGAAGACCCGCTGCTGGCGGGTGGGGGTGGGGTGTAGATGGTTCCAGAACTTGCCAGGAGATGAACTGAGGGTCTGCAGTCGTCGGGGGAGGGAATTTGAGAAGTTGGCTTGGAGGCGCTTTTGTGAAGTGGAAGGGGGTGGGGTGCTGTTTGAATGTTGGCCCGTCAGGGAACCTTGGTGGCTGCGTTGCATAAGAATCGCTGCGGGGCTTGTTCGTGTGTCCACTCGAATTCCAGGTCTCAGGGGCAGAAAGGCAAATTCCCCAGCAGGGTGTCCAACCGGAAATCCTGGCTGGGACGCGGACATCTTTTTTCCATATGTTTGAAATGAACTCGTGTGGCACTAACGACTCCGAATCCACGTTGTTCTTCCCCTTTTCAGCCACTCGGACCCATGTTTAGATCTGAGAGACAGACTCTGGAGGGTTTGACTTATTTTATCTATGTGTTTGCTTATTTATTCTCCTATTAACCCTTCCATGTGAGTTTTGGTCTCTCCCCTTGCCCTGGTCCATTGTGTGAAACAAGGGCCAACTCCACGGTCCCTAACAACAGCATAGCGAGCAGGAGTCAGGGCACCCGTCCCCACGGGCAAGGAGGCGTAGTGGTGATGTGTTGGGTTTGCTAATGGCAAGGCCGGCGTTTGAAACCCCAGCTGCTCTGGGAGAGAAAGAGGAGGCTTTCGACTTCTGTCATGAGTGACAGTCTCAGAAACCCGCGGTGGCAGTTCTACCCTGTCCTGTAGGGCCGCTGCGAGTCGGCTTCAACGCCACGGTGGTGTTTGGTTGTCCTCTGCATGACGGGCCTGCCCCTCAGGTGCCAACAGATGGCCAGTGCCGCTTCTCTGACACCTGGGGTGGAAAGAAGACCCCCACCACCACCGCCCGCCCCCAGTTCCATTTCAGAAAAAGGCCTGATGTATTTTCCGATGAGGAGGGTTGTCATTTGGCTTCTTCCATTATCTTCGCACCGTTTTAAAACAGGGACGTGGTCCAGAGTTAGGTAGTCTGTGGACATCAGCCTTTGACAAAGCAATCACGGAGTATCTTCGCTGGCCAGGGGCCCATGGACAGGGCAGAGGGAACAGGCACCAACAATGGCCAGGTTGTTCATGGAGAGGCCGGTTCTTCCTGCAGTCTCTGGGGTGACCTGGCCCCCAATCCAGTGGTCTTTCTGCCAGCTTCAGTTTTCCCCAGCCTTCTCTGGGTCTGCTGCTTGCTGTGTGACCTTGGCCAACTTTCTGCGACTTCAAAATGCAGGCCCTGGAGCCTCACCGTGGTCACTCGAGTCTTGCAGGCTTCCGATGAAGCCAAGGAGCCAGGAGAGCAGACGTGGAGGATGTGGGCCACAGAACCCCGGTGCGGCTGTGTGGCTCCTGTGTTTTGCTTCTCTATCCAATGGCGGGGAAGGTGTGTCAGAAGGTACTCCCTAGCCGAATGTCTGAACGCATTGTTAGGTCAAGTTGCCTCTGCTGTTGTTTGGTGCCATCGAGTGGGTTCTGACCCATAGCGGCGACCGTATGCCCAGCAGGACACGACATGGGCCAATCCTGCGCCACCCTCACCAGGGTTCCTGTGCCTGAGTCTGTGGCTACAGCCACTGGACGCCATCACGTTGCCCTGCTTTCCTGGAAATGCCTCCTTGTGCCTTGGGTCCTGCCTGGCCATGGAAGGTACAGACCCCGAAGCTGTAGGCGGACAAGCCCTTAGTGGTGGTCAACTTGATTCCGACTCATCCCGATCCTATGGGTTCCCAAGGAGAACTCTGCTCCAGGGGCTTTTCCATGACTGATTTCGTTTATTTGCAGAGCTCCCCAAGACTTTCCTTTGAGGTGCCTCTGGAAGACTAGACCCTCAGCCCTTGGGTTAGCGGCGGAGCACACTCCGCACTTGTAGCACCCAGAGTCTCCAGATGAAACCCTAGTGTTTGCCTTGGCTGACCTCTTTTCACACCTGGGGTCTGGACGCTTAGAGGAGGGACGATAGGGCTGGCCTCACGGCCCTGAGAGGAGTTGGTAAAACAACCGTCAGACCAGGAGCTCTATTTCCTGATGTTCAGGGTTCTGATGCTGCATGACAGATGATTCCCGTTTTTCTTCATTGACACATTGATGTGCTGCCGCCAGGTTTCCACACAGGACAGCACAGACCTCGAGTGGCGCCAGGCTGCTGTGCCTGGATTGGCCTCTGCTGTGTTCATGTTTTTGTGATTGGTCCCCACGGTTCAAATTCAGGATGTTTCAGGTAGCATGCAGGTCCAAGATCCTCCTTGTAGAAGCTCAGATGTTGGCGGCACTGACCCACATGCTCACACGGCCATGGCTGATGACAGTGAACTAGGGTCTGTCCCCTTTAGACAGGACACACTGTACCACCTGGTCAGTTCCCCCGCTGGTCAGCTTCACTCCTGAATAGACCTGCCTGAGCTGAGTGGACACCTGAACCTGTGATTTCAGAGTGGTCATCGGCTACCTTTGAGTTGACCTGCAACTCATGGCGGCCCCATGCACAAGGCCTTGACAGGCTGCCTGGCCCCATGCCATTCCCAGGATAGCGTATGGATCAGACCAGGTGATGGTCCAGTCTATGGAGTTCCACGGGTTGATCAGGCCTTCCTTTCTGGCCCATCTTCATCTGAAAGCTCTATGGAAACCTGTTCAGCTCCATGGTTACACAAGCCACCCATGAAGGGCAGGCGGGGGCTGCAACTGAAGTGCAGGGACCGAGAATCCAACCTGAGTCTCTTGCTTAGAAGGCTAGGATTCCAGCACTGATCTCCCGCCCCCACCATCCCCAGACTTCCTGAGAAGAGCCTGACGATGCAGGAGAAGTGGATTCTCTGCCACAAGTCGGACGACGGGTCTGGACAACAGGGCCTTGGTTGGGTTACCGCCTTTGTTCCCCACCAGCTAACAGGACTCCATGGAAAGTGCAGCCACTGGACCCCTTGGACACCCCAAACTTTGCCGAAGAAATGCTGGTGTTCGCTCCTGATTGACTGGTTGCAAAGGACAGGCTTGTTTCCTTAAGGAGCTGGGCCTTGACTGGTGCGGTGTGCGAAGAGACTGGTCAGCATTTCCATTTGGAACACTTTGCTGGCCTGGAAAGACGTGTTTTGGATGAAGAATGGGTCCGTTCCCAGCTGAAACTTGGGGAATTTTGATTTCCAGGGCTCTTTCAAAACCGCGTTCTCTCTTGAAGTGCAAATATGTGTGGTTTGTGGCTCCCCGGCCACGTTTGGGGTTTTGCCGCCTGACGTTTTTTCTCCCAGTCTTTCATTTGTAGCCCTCATCTCCGATATTTATTTCTGTGGTTAAAATGGGCGCTTTCCTGTTCTTCTCCCAGAAAAGGGCCGAAGAAGGTGGCTGTCCGCCATTCCCAGTCAGACGGACCCAGGCAGGATCTGAAGTGAGCCTTGGCTTGAACCACCAGACTCCAGTGGACGTGTTTTCCCTGTAAGCGAAGAGGGCCTTGCCTGCCTCTGTGTGTTTGGTGTGCTGCGCTTGTGCAGAGCCTGCCTGGCCTTCACAGGGATCTGTGGTCACTTTGATGGTTTCAGCCTGGGCAAATGGAGCGCCGGCTGTCAGGGGAAGCTCAGAAAAGGCACTGTGTCCTCTTTGGGGTTTTGAGAATTACTAGGCATTTTAAGGGTGAAGGGACGACCTACAGAAAATGAGAACGTAAATCACCCACATGGCGCTCCTTCCATGCAGCCTGGTCTACTCAGGGATGTCCTTCTTCCCGCCTTGGGATCAGCCCCTTCCATTGAGTCTCCCAAGCCGACGGGAGAGTTGACCTTGGACTCTTCCTCCCTCCCATATCCAGTTGGACACCACTTCCTGTCCACTTGTTGGGGATCCATCCCATCCATCCATCTCCACTCCCACAGCCTTGGTTTTTGTCCTCATTATTTATTGCCTGAGCTCAGCCTTCTGACTTAACTGCTGTTCCTTCGATCCTCATGGAGGCCACTCAACCCTGCTGTCGGTTTTAACCCAGAAAGAGTCACATGTCATTGCATAGCAGTCTAAAAACAAAACCCCCAAAAGGAAAAGAAAAAGTCTGTTGATTCCTGCTGCCTCGCCATCAAGTTCAAGCTGGGCAGCCTGAGGTGCCACCCTGCTTTCCAGGCCCCCCCATCCACTACTTCTTCCTTTTTCCCCCTTCGGGCATTCTGGTCCTGTCCAATTGAGCCATCCTGCTGTGGACGACCAAGCCCTTTCCTAAGCGCTCTGTGCTCGGAGTCTCGAAAAGTTGGCCTCAGACCCCTTTCTTTGGCAGACTTTCTTAATCAAAGCCCGAGTCAAGCAACGCGTGTCTGGGGAGGGTTTTCTGGTCTCTTTCCATTGGACAAGCACTGTGTTCAGAGCTTGGCAATAGCATTCATCGTGAAGCATCAAGGACCGCGTCCTTGGACATGTCCTTAGGAATGACTGTCTGGAGTAGAGGAGGTCATGTTTGGTGTCGAGGTGAGAGAAAATGAGAAAGACCTTCGACGAGATGTTGGACACCATCGCTACCACAGGGAGCTCAGTGTATACCGCTGCTCCTGGTCATCAGGGGCCATCACGATGATCATCAGGGGCCATCACAATGAGGGAGCAGCACCGAGCAAGGCTGGTTCTGTGATACATACAGTTGTCACGAGCCACAGCCTACTCCACGGCCCCTGAGCAGCAGCAGCACACAGTCACCTTCTTGGGCGGCTCTCACCTTCTCTTCAACGATGGACACTCTGATGGCAAGTTCTGCATCTTTATTGATCCCTGAACTTATGTCACTTTGTACAGCGTCTGACATAGATGGTGTTCCCCCAATGTCTTAGGAATTCAATAATCAAAGCTAATCCTTGTAAAGCACTTACTGTGCCCCAGGCACTGTTTCAAGTTTTTACAACCATCTTTGAGGTCTATGCCCCGTGAAGATGGCATTGGCTGGTGAGAGAATGCGGTGAGACACTCTCTGGAAGTTGCCCAAGCTCACCCAGCCCAAATCCGATTCTGCTGAAGCTCAGAGCCTGGTGGCTGAGTTCTTACATTATTCTGTTCTCCACTACACGAGTCCCAAGTTAAATGCTCTGGTTAACCCTTGGAGATGAAGTCATAGTAGGCCAGGATTCATTTCTGGCTCTCAGGTCTGCATTTCAGATTTGAGGCCAAAGTTTTTGTTTGCTTTTTATCTCCTCAGCTGTGGGACCTGGTGAGCCAAAGGATTCTAAAAGACTCGGGAGGAAAGTTGATCAATGATGGGCCTGTCTTTGGGAGATAATTACTTAAACCCTGCATTCCTGACCTAAACCAATGCCCATGGTAGCAGTCGAGGCCTCTTAGGAATAAAGGCAAACACATGGGCCCCATCATCTCCATACCCCTCGCCATCATCATCGCTTCTGTCAAAGTCATCCTGCTCTCCACCATCACCACCATTATGACCATCACCACCACCACCTGTGGTGGTGAGCTGTTCCATCACTTAGACCCGCCTCACTGGGGCTGGAGTTCAACCTGTCAATCAAGTGGTAGCGTGAGGACACCTCCTTGGTGGGTGTGGCCTTCTTATAAGAGTGAGAGGAACTGTAAACTCCCCCTCTCACTGCCCCTTGATCTTCCTGCTGGCTGGGACTCTGCCTGCCTCCAGGGGTGGACGTATGTGGGCTGCCTAACCCCGAGAGCTGTGGGTGCCCTGCCAGGATTCCACCGACTTTGCATCCACGTGACTTTGCACCTACCAGCGTGCGATCTTCCTGCTTCCTGTTTCACCTTTCTGTCATCAGCCTGCAGCTACCTGAGTCTGGAGGACGCAGGCTGGCATGGGAAGATGGACCTGAGTTGGACTGGGCTGGGGTGTCTCCTTGATGTAAGATTACTTATTGATATAAAGCTCTTTCTTATACACATATGGATGTCTCTGGATTTGTTTCTTTAGACAACCAGGTCTAACACCTCATCATCATCATCACCATCACCATCATTTTCAACATCACCACCACCACCACCCCATCACCATCACGGCCTTCTTCAGCATTTCCCTGGTCAGGGAATCTCCTTCAAGTCAGGAAGTAGACTCTATGCAGTCCTGCACCCCTGCGTCCGGGCACAGGTCTACTCAGGGATGATCCAGCAGAAGCACACTTTGCCCAGGAACTTCAGGAGAGTGGGGAGGACGACATAGTTGCCTGAAGGATTTGGATAGAGTGTCTTTTCCTGCCCTGGCCAGTCTTAGGACCAGTCTTTCTTGGGTGTAGAGACATGAGCTCTGTACACCCCCAGGGATTGACTTTTGAACTTGAGGGCCGATTTGGGAATGGGCAGAGGTGGTAGAGCAGGGACCGAGGGGTACCTCACCTGGTTCAAGTGCTAACTGCCACCCTGGCCCGCATCTGCTCTTGCCTCCTTGCCTAACCCTTGGTCCTTCCAACAGCCCCCAGTCTCTGATGTGATGTCTATGTGCTTCTAGGGTGCTAGGCATGGAGCATGGCCTTGGCCAAGCAGCACATTCTAGCCCCTCTGACTGCAGATATTGGTGAGGAGTGGCCATGGGACCTAAGGCAGCCCCATCAGAGGACTTTGGCTGGAATGCAGGTCAACGAGATTCTCATTTCCCTCTAAATACAGATGAGGAATCGTAGAGTCCTGGGGACTTGTCAGATGTGCAAGTTCTTAATCACCAGACTAGGCTGTCCCTGGTGGTGCATACCACCTGAAAGACGGCCAGTTCCAGTCTCCCCAGAGAGCCATCGGAAGAAATGCCTGGCCATCTGCTTCTCAAAGTCACAGCCACCCCCAAGCTCACGGAGCACCGTGCTACTGTGATGCATGTGGGTCCCTGTGAGGTGGACCTCATGCTCTGATTTGGCGTTGTGAACCCCAGACCACCTGCACTGAGACCTCTGAGCTGGAGGCCAAGCAAGGAGCCCTCAGATGAGTCCAACAACAGCCCCTCCGCCCGTGGGACTCACAGGGGCTAAAATAAACACAGGCCCAAGGAAGTGTAACGAGACTTGTCCAAGGTCACACTGCTGGTTGGTAGCCCAGCTGGGACCAGAACCCCGCCTCTCTTGCTGTGGTTTGTTTTCAGTACATTGTGAAATAATTCCAGTCCCACTTGGGCCCCTCCCCTCCCTGTTGGGGTGGGTATGGGGGTGGGGGTGGGTAAGTGTCCCCCCCCTGGAGGTTACTTACCCAAGGTGGAACCTGTGTCCTACTTCCAGGGTCACTCGCCGAGTCCCAGGGCATGCTGGGAGGAAGGTGGCTGCCACCATGTTTTGGCCCCCCGTTTGAGTTGGGCACCCCAGCGCACCCCCCCTGCGGATAGGGACTGGGTGGGGGGGTCCAGCTGGTTGCTGGCCAGGGCCGTGGCTCCAGTCTGGAGTCTGGGCATACCGAAGTCGTCTCGTGCGGCTCCCCAATGCCATATTAGGCTGCCCCCTCTAAGGCGAGAGCCTGTGACTCACCCTCCCCTCCCCTGCCCCCGCTTGCCTGCCAGTTTGGGCCAAGATTAGAATCCACTCAGATCTGCGGGCTCTCAGGTTGGTGTGCTGCTCCAGTCGGGCGAGCGTTCTCCTTGTTTCAAATGAGAAAAAGAGACCTTTCCCTGAAAGGGGCTGTTGGGAGGCTTTGCTTGGCAAGTATGGTTTGGGGGCAACCGCCAAGCAAGCTGGGAGTTTCCATGCACAGGAACCCAAAGGGCGCTGACTGTGAATCTTGGAAATATCCCGGAGAGGGGTTCGTGTCCATAATGACAACAGCGGGGCCATCACATCCTATCTGTGCTGGAGTGTCCTGCCTGGGCCTGGGCCTGCCCAGGCCCCTAGGGTGTCACCATAGAAACTCGTACCCCCGGACCCTGAGGTAGGCAAATGTTCCCATTTAGAGCCAAGGAAACGAAGTTCAGAGACATCAGGCTGAGTGGGTACTCAGGACCTGCCGGGGGCTCATGCTGGGGTGATTTCCAATCTCTGGCAGAGGTGGGGATCCAGCTCAGCTACTGCTAGGTGATGGAGACCTGAGGTCACTCCCTCTTTGTCCTGGAATTTGGAAGGTGACAGGCTTAGTGGCTTGCGGACCCCAGAATAGGGGCTCAGAAGAGAGGGGCAGCTTGAAGAACTCATGAAGCAGGTAGCAGAGCTAAGGCCTGAGGGCTGGAGGCCACTGCCCGGGGCTCCTCCAGGGCAAGTGGGTGGAGGGTCGGCCTCCCCAGGGTCTGCCACTGGACCAAGGAGCCTGGACCACATCCCGACTCGTCCCTTTGTGCGTGGTTCCGGTTCCAGGGGAAGGGTGCGGTCGACCAAGCCAGGTGGCCAACTCTTCCCTTAGAGAAGTGGGAAGAGGTCACTTTCCTAAGAAGAACAGCTGGGCTGCACAGGCACTGGGTGTCTGGTGAGGACCCGGGAGGCTCTGATCCCTGAGACACTGGGGAAGCTCCTCCCTCCTATGACATTTGAGTGTCAGGGACACGTGTGTACATGTGGCAGTCTTGGCTGACCAGTCACTGAATCAGGGATTGGAGAGACTGCCAGTGTGACAATGTGCTGGAGCAGCAACCTGTGCCTGCCAGGGACACAGCCGGCCTGGACTTGCATTCCCAGACCTGAATCTCCCGAGGCTACTGCCTGCTACCACCAGGGTCTCGCCAATAACCTCCCCTGGAAACTCTGGGGCCGGGAAGGCCAGCAGAGGAGGGAGCTGAGCAAAAAAGAGTCTCCCTCTGCTGCCCAGAAACACCCCTAGGCTGAATTCTCACGGGGGAGCTGAGCTAGCTGGTAGACATGAACCATGCCAGCCCTGTCACTTTACGGGCTGGAGAAGGGAAGACACCCAAGGTTGTCCCGTCAACTGATGACTGCACTACTGAGTGCGAGGGGCCCTGGTCAGGCCGCTCCTCTGACTGGCCACTCTGCCCTTCAACCATCGATTGCAGTGGGCAACGGGCGGGTCAACGGTAGAGTTCTTGCCTCCCATGCTAGGGGCCCAGGTTCCACTCTCAGCCAATGCACCTCACGTACCGCTAACGCCTGGCTGTCGGTGAGGCATGTGTACTGCAGCGTTGTCAAAGGGAGAGATGGACCTGGATCACCTACTGCCCCAAACCAGCCAACGAACAGCACAAGCATGTGACTCACAGTAGGAGGCTGGTGCAGGACCAGCGGCCATTAGGCTGTGCTTGGGGAGGATGCCATGGCAGCTAGCGGCAGCTATGTGCTAGGCTCTGGGGCACACTTGTGATGGTTGGGTGCCATCGAGTGGGTGGGTTCTGACTCTTAACGATCCTCTGTGCCACAGCACAGAGCGCTGCCTGGTTGGTCCCTCGCTCTCCTCCCAGTTGTTCTTCTGTTTGAGCCCCTGGTCGCAGCCATGGTGCCCATCCATCGTGTCGAGGGTCTTCCTCTTTTTAGCTGCCCTTCTGCTTTACCCAGCCTGACGTCCTTCTCCAGGGCCTGGTCTCTCCCAACAGCGAGTCCAAAGAACGCGAGTTCTGAGCCTTGCCATCCTGGCTTCTAAGGAGCGCTCTGGCTTGTCCTTCTTCCGAGACAGAGTGCTTTGTTCTCCTCGCGGTCCGTGGCATCTCCCGCCATTTTCGCCAGCACCCCCATTCTCAGGTACTGATTCTTCACCTTCCGGGACGCCGACGCACTGTCATCGAATCCGTGCTGCCTCAGCGTGAGCCCCTCGGACAGGTAGAACCGCTCCTGTGTGTTTCCAAGACGCTTAACTTTTTCCAGGAGCGGAAACCTAAGCCTACCCGCAGGGAGCATGCAAGCTAATAGGGAAGAAAGAAGAAGACCAGCATCATAAGGGCCCAGGAAACCGGGCAGCTCCCGCTTCTCTCCGGGCTTCTGCTGGCCCCAAGGACTTGCACCTGCCTCCGGAGACCAAGGACAGGGGCGGAAAGGGCTCAAGGGAGGAGAGTCCAAAGAGGGCCTCAAGCAAAGGCAGCCTCGTGCAGTGGGGCGGGTGAGTGTGCACCTGGGTGGCTGAGTGCTCTCCCAGGCTAGGCCCTGGCTCTTTTTGTCCTTGCGGGCATGTGCTGCTGCCAGGTGGGTTTATTAGCAGAGGAGGAGGGGATATTTATGATGCCATCTGGCGTCACGTGTGTTCTCGTGTTCTTGGCCAAAGGTTTTGGGAATTAAAAAATTTAAAATTCCCTGGCAGTGACGTGACCAGCCAGGCCTTGGCTGCCCTCCCAGCCCGGCAGCAAAGGAACCTTCACGTGCACCCATTGTCACCCTCATACTGGACCTCTAGCCCCAGCCTTTTCTCCTGCACACTGCACCTGTGTCCTCAGGAGTCCCCCCTGCAGCTGGACACGAAAGAGACTGAGCCGGGGCCTTGCCTCCTCAGTTAAGCACTGGGCAGGCAGTGAGCAAGGACCCAGCCAGCTCTGGGTACCTGAAGGCTGACCCCTCTCCCTTGGGCCCCTGGTGCTCACTGGCCCACCATCTGGTTCTAATTCCTCAAAGCACCTGTTCCGACAGGCTTTCCACACACGATGGGTGTACCTCCTCCTGAAGTTACAACCGCATGCATGAAGTCATAGCACAACCTGGAAGGGGCATGGCTTTCACCTTGAGTGGAGGTCAAGCCCAGCCCTGCCACTTCAGGACTGTGTGCCATTGGGCCAGCTCCCGGTGTCTAGTCTAAGCCTCAGTTTGAAAAACAAACTAGTTTGCTGTTGTGTCGTGGGTTGCGCATGGACCTGTTGACCACAAGTTCGGTGGTTCAAAACCACCAGCAGCTCCGTTGGAGAACGATGAAGCCATCTACTCCCATGAAGAGTTACAGTCTCAGGAGCCCACAGGGCAGCTCTAGCCTGTCCTTGAGGATCACTGTGAGTTGGCATGGACTTGATGACAGTGGGAGGGATGGAGAGGAAGGGGAAGGGGTAGACTGGAGGGTAGGCTTGGGTGAAGTGGTTGACGGAATCATAAAAGAGGGAGATAGTGGTGGGGAAGAGGGAGTGAGGTGGGAATAGGGCAAGCTATACGGAGGGTTGATAAGTTGTAGACTACAAAAAGGATGATCTGCTCTGTGAACGCCCACCTAATTTATAATAAAAAAATGAAAGCCCAGAAAATCAGTGGGTGTTGAGCTGTGTGTCAGTGTGTGTCAGGGTGGAACTCTCTCCGCGGGGCTGGCCCAGGCTGGGTTTTCAGGTGTGAGCCCATTGGCTTTACTTCAAGAGGCCCCTCAGGGTGCATGCACACCCCTCACCTGTTAGCTACCAGCTGCTCACCACCCAAGGACACCACACCCTAGTGTACTGCTCTGTATGGCGGGCGCGAATGCAGATGCATATCTCATTAGAAGCCTCACAGGACAGGGCAACCGCTAGCTATTATGATCACACACTGATAGGACCCATTGGAAAAAATAAAGACAAATTGAAATTTTAGTGCCTGGGCCTAATCTTGAGACTCTCTCTGCCTTCCAGTCAATTCTGACTCTTCCAGGCCCTCTATCTGTAGGATAAACAGGAGAAAGAGAAGGGAGGAAAGCTAGAAACCGGTGCTCATTGGTGGGTTCCTCTGAAGAACACAGTTACAGGCCAAGCAGCAAGGCGTGAGCCACCTGCCCTGATTAGATAATCCTGCCAAGGGTTCCCATCCAGGACATAGGCTCACCTAGGAGGGTGGGACTACCTTAGCATTCTTACTACAGGTCTCAAACTAGCCAGGGGTGACCTTCCCCACCCACCGAAAGCCTGGCTGATGGTTATCTCCAGCTTGTGCCTGCAGAGGAAAGCTCTGGAAACTGATCCCCTCCAGAAGACTCCGCAGGAAATTAGCGGGCAGACGCGCCAAAGCACCGGGGACGCTGCCTTCCCTTGAAGAGCTGCACCTGTTCCAGCAACCAGAGGGCTGTTGCTGGCGTTGTTTTTGTTAGGAGCCACGGAGTTCGTTGGACCCAGAGTGACCCTGTACACAACCAGGGAAACACCTCCCTGACCTGCACCATCCGCACAGTTGTTCGTATGTTTGAGTCCGTCCTTGAAGCCACTGTGTCCAGCCATCTCATGCAGGGTCAGCGCAAACGACTTTCAGACCCTGTAAAGCAGCGGGTCTTAATCTGTGGGTCCCGGCCCCTTTGGGGGTCGAACAACCCTTTCACAGGGGTCGCCTGATTCATCACAGTAGCAAAATGACAGTGATGGAGTAGCAATGGGAATAATTTTATGGTTGGAGGGTGACCGCAACACGAGGAACTGTATTCCAGGGCCGCGGCGTGAGGAAGGCTGGGAACTACTGCTGTCAAGCTTTCCAGCGGTCCACACCCAGATGGCCAGTCCTGTGCTGCAGAGCTGCTCTGTGTCCAGATGGACTGGATGGCTGTGAACTTGGTGTTCCGAGTTTGACTCTGAGTTGCAATCCATACGGAAGGCTGCCGTCTGTGATTTTGATCAGCCAGGGTTTCAGGTCCTCTCTCTCGGCAAGCAAGGCTGTGTCCCGGCTCCCTTTGGTCCTGGGGCTGGGCTCTTCCTCGTTGAGTCTAGCTTCTTGGGTTATTTGCCCAGCATTGAGTTTAATAAACGACTCCCCGCCATCGAGTCCATGCTGACTCATAGCGACCCTATAGGGCACTACAGAACTGCCCCTGTGAGTTGCTAAGACTAATTTTTTAAAATTGAGAGTTTATATATATATCATATCATTCCATAGTTCAAGCACATCGAACAGTCTTGTACAATTGCTTCCACAGTCAGTTGCCAAACATTCTTTTCCCTCCTGGACTCCTTGGCTGTAACTCTTTGTGAGAATAGAACGCCTCGTCTTTCTCCCACAGAATGCCTGGTGGCTTCTAACATTTGATCTCTGGTTGGCTCTTTGGCATTCTGAGGGCCGGGTTTGCAGTAGGCTACACGATGACAGTGCCAACCTAAAACGCATTTGCAGAGATCTCCCAGGGAATAAGCCGGCATTGAATCCCCTGGACCATTGACGAGGGATGTGAGAAGCCCGCCCCAGGGACAGTACGTCAGAAGGTGAGTTATACAGTTAGGTTCAAGGCTTACCGCTATACCATTTGTTTCCCTTTGACTCATCTTCAGTTTGTTCTATTTTGTATTGCTTTCTAATTTCTTTTGGATTGAAAAATAAAATGTAACCAATGTTATTGACAAATGGATTAGAAATTACTGAATGGAAGCCTAACCTGCTTGTAAACTTTCACTAAAAGCACAATAGACTTTTGCTTAAAAAACAAAATGCGATACAGTGGATGGTGTAAGATATGAAATATATATATCTATATAATTACATATAATATATATAATCATATATATTAGTATTATAGTCTATAATTTACTAAGGGTTTAGGAGGGTGGGGGAGGAAGGGAAAAAAGAGTAGCTGATATCAAAGGGCTCAAGTAGAAAGATAACGTTTTGAAAATGATGATGGCAATATTTATCTGGCAGGGGAGACACCATGCTCAAGATGGTGGTTTTCCCAGGGCGAGGCTCACCCATTGCACTGCGGGTGTGCTGACCCCTGTGATTTCCCCAAATGTGGGAAACTCAGCTGCATCATTTGTGGTAGTGGGGGACTGCGTTCACACTCTCCCCTGAAGAAAAACAAAAGAAAATGCTGACGGCAGCATATGTACAAGTTTGCTTGATATATTTGATTTGTGGATTGTTATAATACCTGTAAGAAACCCCAAGAAAATGACTTAAAAATAATAATAATAAAGTACAAAAAATGTGTTGTAAACCTTAACTCCCATACCTGTGGCTATAACCCCCTCTGTGGACCAGCTTTGTTATTATGTTAACAGACTGCCCCAGTGCCAGTCACCTTGGACCTATAAGAAGAGCAGATGGGTGCGATGTCTCCTGAAGATCCCCCAAAGGCAACCCCAGAGGGAAAGGCGTCCCCCAGAACCGGTGCCTTGACTTCACCTCTCTGGTCTTCAGGGCTAGAGAGAAAATACATTTCTGTTGGTGGAAGGCATTCATGATGGCTCTTCTGTTACAGCAGCCTGAGAGCACCAAGACCTCGTGCCAGTAACTGGCATTTTCTTCCTCATGCCAGGGCCACCAGAGGGACAGACGCCGGGTTTTTGACCAGGCTTGGTGGGAATTTGTCAGCTCTGCGTAGTGGCAAGCCAATAACCTGAATGAATCACCACCATTATTCTCCAGGGCAACAGGAGAGACCTAGATAGGTCTCTAGTAAACCGGGGTTCATTAAACACCCCAGCTAACCTGGGCCTTAGTCAGAGGGTCTTTGGTGATCTGGAGGCTAGGGGGCCGCAGGGGGGTCCCCTTCCCCCTCAATCCTGGCCCTGTCTGTGCTGCCACACTGGATCCACTGGCACGTGATGGCCACAGACAAGTTTCCTTGGATTCTTCCTCTCACCGTCTTCAGCTCCCCAAAGTCTGCAGTAGCATAAGCTAGGATTTGGAGGGTGTAATTCCAGGGGTGAGACTAGTAATTAGAGGCTTGTTTGAAAGACTCCTGGCGTTGTTTAATTACTTGAGAACGATCAGCCCATCCTCAAAGGGATAATAGGCCCTCTACCACATAATGAAGCCACTCTCTCAGCCTGAAGAAGCGTTCCCAGTGACATGCTGGTGGGAAGGGGGAGCCAAGCTCCTGTCCTGGCCGCTCAGGCCTGCCTGCCTGCCTGCCTTGGGTCGGCGCCTCATCAGCTGGAAGGTGCTGGGTGAAGATGGCATAGGTTGGAAGACATGGCAGGCCCCCGGGGTGCCACCTCATGCAGACACGCTCCGGCTTGTCCAGAGACCCTCCTCCATGAAATCAGAGCTGAAACAGCCACGCTAGGGGAACAGGGCAGGCGATGGGCAGTCCCGGAACACCTAAGGTCCACAGGGTCAGGCTAGGGTAAGGCCCGAGAGCCGCCTAGGGTGGACATCTACAGAAGACGCTCCTTCCCAGGCCTGTGCCCCTGAGGCCAAGGGCCTCCTTAGACTTTCTTTCCAGAGTACTGCCCTTGCTGCGCCTCAGCTGCAGCCCCTTGTCTTGCCCCACAGCCCCTTGTCTTGATAGCTACCTGCCTCCCTGCCCTCAGCACACCTGAGCTACACACAGCACGGGAAAGTACTGGTCCTGGGCTGCTCCTCCCGGCATGCACCTTTCCACCGCTCTTTCTGGGCTGGCCGGCTGGAACCACGGACTTGACTCCACAGGCCTCTTCCACAGCCCAGGGAGCACCCAGCCTCTCAGACCCAAACGTGCTTAGGGGACAATAAGCAGTTGTTCTGGGATTGAAAGCGGAGACCTTTCTGACAAGGGCCGGGAGTGGGGGTGGCTTTTCTCAAATGTTTCCAGAAGACTGCACTTTGAAGATGGGGGTGGTGGATACGGCTCTTGAGAACAGGCAGGGACCCTCTTGATGTGTGTGTGTTGGAGGGCGGGGGCGGGGGGTGTTGAGTGGTTCTCTCTTTGCTCAGACTGAATTGGTAATATTATAACTTTTCACTTAATCATTGACCTAAATGAGGTGTATTTTAACCTCAGCAGGAGCCCTAGCAGGGAGGGGAAGCGACACCACTTCTGTCTGAGATAAGATGGAGACATTTTCAAGCTATGTTCTGAACTCAGAAGAAGCTGCATCTCCTGCCCAGGATAAGACCGGAGGGGGTCTGGGTCACTTGGGGGAGGTAAGTGCGGAGCGATGGAGCGCTGGGCCAAGATGAGGAGTCACGCGGCTTTCTCTAGGAGCACCGTGGCTACTCAGTAGCCTTGAGTGTGGAGCTGCGATCAGGTTAACTCTTACAAGTGGACAGAAACTCTTGCAGTTGATTTAAAGCACACACCATCCCTGCCTTTCTGGGGCAAGTCTTAGTCCACCAGGCCCGCCTCGAAGACCCAAAGCTGATCCACTTCTGGGCCTAGACTAACCTCGCGGTGTCTGATTGCAACGCCAAGTGCTCTCGCTCACTTCCACCCTCCAGAATGGATGTCCTAGCCGGTCTGCAGAGCTCAGACTCACACCAGACGGTAGAGCCCAACCAGAGGAAACCCGCAGTCATCGAGGCCGTTGGAGCCAGGGTTTCGGTTCCCATAAAGAGCTACAGCCTCCGAAACCCACAGGAGCCGCATTTACCTGGCTCTCTAGGTCGCTCTGGGTTGGGAGCAATCCCATGGCCGTGAGCTTGAGGATGTTTTTCGTTTTATTTTTGAAGACCTTGGAGAACCACCCCACAGGCTCCCCAAGGCTGGGTGTCTTTCTGGAAACAGGCTCCTTGCCACATCTTTCTTCAGCAGAGTGGCTGGTGGGCTCGAACCTCCTACCTCTCTGACAGCAGTGCAGCACTCTGACCATGGTGCCACCAGGACTCCTATAGAAAACCCAACCCGACCCACTGCCACCAGGCCGATTCGGATACGTAACCCCAAATCCAGCCTCTGCACTCAAGCCATCTGGGACTCACGGTGACCCTGCAGGACGAGGAGAGCTGTTTGCTAGGGTTTCCGAGGCTGTAAAACCTTCCAACAGCAAACAGCTGCCGTTTCCTCTTGCAGAGGGGCTGGTGAGGCCGCAGCCGGACACGTAGCCCTCTGTGCCGCCAGGACCCCTGTTCCGACTCTTCTGAGATCCTGTCATCACAGCCCTTCTTCACTCTGTTGGAATGCAGGACGGGCCTGCCTGCTGCTACAGCTGAAACACTCTACTGGTCATTGAAAGGTTGGAAGTTCGAACCCACCCACGGGTCCCTTGGAAGACAGGCTGAACGATCTGCTTCCAGAAGGTCATAGGCCTGAGCCCCCTAAGGCACACAGCGGCCCCTTGCTGCACGCCTGGGGCTGCTAGATATCAGAGTCGACAGGAAGGCAAGTGGCCACTCAGAGTCAAGGGCTTGGCATACTCCAGAGCTGCGTACTCCCGTACTGCGGGCCTGTGGTCTGGTCCCTGAAGTCGTCGTCTTTGATAGCCTCCCTTCTCAATGTCTCTGATTTGGAGGGTACGATCCCAATTCCACAGAAGACAGCGGTCGCCCTGAGAAAGCACAGAGGGGGACAAATGGGCCCAAGTACCTCCTCATGCCAAATTGAACACGTGGCTGATTTATCCCAGGAGCCTTTCTCTCTCATCGCCTCCCTCAGCTGGTCTTTGGACAGGAGGGTCCTGGAACCCTGAGGGAGTTCAGCATCCTCTCTGCTGGCCACCCTGATCAAAGGCACCCCCTCTGTGGGCCACAGGGGTTTGGAACATCTTTGTCAGGGTCAGGGGATCCTCTCTCTCTCCTTGTCCTTTCCCTTCTAAGGCATCCCAAACCCATTGGATCGGGTCAGCTCCAACTCGGGGCAATACTGCTTGTGTCCTAGGAGTGGACACATGAACCATTAGGTTTTCAGCAGGAGGTTCAATGCCTGTTTCTCTAACGTGCCCCTGGGTGGGCTTGAGCCCCCAACCTTTCAGCCAGCTGTTGAGCGAGCTCACCGTGTGCACTACCCTGGGGAATGCTTGCAACCACGACTGTCTCTTGTAACAGCAATGGTTCCAACAATGGGTTGTTTTCTAGTGTGAACAGCACATTCGTCACCTCTTCCTGCAAAGGATGTTGGCAGTCTTGGATCAAGGGCCATCATTCACTTTATATTTTGTTGGCTAGGCACGTGGGCATGGTTGCACCTTAGGCAGAACACACCTGCTAGTGAGCTGGGGACGCGTAGGGGCAGCGTGGAGGAAGAAGGCACCCATCCGACAAAGGAGAGGAATCCTTGATGACATGCTACCTGGTGACTTTGAAAACGGAGAAAGAACCAGAGAATTTCTATCAGCCGACCCAGGCGGATGTTCTTTTTCTTTCCTTCAGTTCCTTTCCCAGGATAAAAGGAGTGGACAGAGGGAATGCAGTCGGTATAATTCATTCCAGGCTCGACTGAAGCATATTTTGTGTCGTATGAAATCTCATGGAAAAAAAAAAGTAATTCAAATTGGCTTGGAGATGAGAACTGTCAAATAGATTGAAAGTTGGATTATAAACCAAGACTAATGAGAGCCTGCCGCCGCCGCGCACCAAGTGAGGGACGGAGTCCAGGAGAATGGAGGGAAGGTCTTCCAAGGGAGGTAAACAGACGATTAATTAAGGTAGCAGATGGTAGTAAATGGGGAGATGTTTTGGATCCCAAGGACAGAAAAAGCAATGAATGCACAGGCTGTCTTGGGTCGTTAGAAAGCCCAGCACGAAATCAATGACAGGAGAATAATCAGAACCACAGGTCGCCTCAGAGGCGAGCAGTATTGCCAACGCCACAGGGTGAGAGCCACGGGGTGAGAGCGAGACAGAGCTGCCAGTGGAGGGGCCAGGGAGCCCCTGGAGAAAGTGATGCCCCATGCAAAGGCTCCGTTTCAGGGGCCCCAGGGAACACACTTCAGGGGGGTGTAATCTGAAGAGGCCCCCAACTGGGGTATTTGCAATGAAGGTTTCCAGCCTCCTTCCAGTTCGACCCCTGTGGAGAATTTGCATTCTCATCTCACCCCAGCAAGAATCTATGTTTAACAAAGTCTCTGTGCATGGGTGTACATGTAGGCAGGTCTGTTGGTCACTCCCCAGGGGTTCTAAGATAAGAATGAACCCAGTTTGAAGCCTTGCCATAAGGAGGCTGCTAGAGAAGGGACCAGATTCGGTGTGAATTGGAGAAGTCAATTAACACAAGGGCTGGAAAGCAGGTGAGCTGGGGCAGCCTGTGATTTGGGGTGGAGAAAAGGCAAAGTAGGCGGACCTGGGGCGTGACTGTCCAATCAGGCCCACTGTGGCCTCTGCCACTTGTCTTGGGTTAGTGCCTTGGGTCTTGGTTTTCCCACCAATAGAATGCTTTCTTACTATTTATAGATACTTTGGAAAGAGCTGATTTCTGCCCTTTGACAGATTGGTACAAGGGGCCCTGGTGGTCCCGTGGTGGTGCGTTGGGCCACTAATCACCAGGTCAGTGGTTGGAAACCACTTGCTGCTCCAAGGGAGCAGGGGTTGCTGTGAGCGAGAGTTGACTCTCAGCGGGCGATGAGCAAGAGTTGAGGTAGAGATGGCAGAAGGAGCTGAGGGTCTGGCTGCTGACCCACGGATTGGCGGGCTCCATTAAAACCCACTAGCTCTCCTGTCCTATAGGCGTTCTACTCTGCCCTACAGGGATCGACTCAAAGGCAGTAGATTTGGGGGTGATTATCAAGATGAGAGACTCTCTGGGTGCTGCAAATGGTTGATACGCTCGACGGCTAGCCCCAAGGTTGGAGTCCATGCAGAGGTGCCTCAGAACAAAGACCTGGTGACCTGCTTCAGAAACATCAGCCATTGACACCCGTGGAGCACAGATCTGCTGGGCCACACACGGGGGTCTCCGGGACTACTTTTCTTCTTTTTAAATCAATAGTGTGAACATTAGATGGGATTTGTATGTGGGTCCCGACACCGTGCAACCATCCCCACTAGCTAATTCCAGAATGTTTCATCCCCTCCAAGGAGAACCCCATCTCTCCTGCTGCAGCCCCTCCTCCGGTCATGAACCTGCATTCTCTCTCTGTGGATTTGCCTTTGGTGGACATTTAAGACAAACAGACTCATAGGATCAGAGCCCACGGCCCGGAGGGCGACTCTAACTCACAGTGAGCCCATTAGACCGAACACAAAGGATCCAGTGGGTGTCTCGGGCTGCAAGTCTTTACAGAAGGAGACTGCCACAGCCTTCCCATGTAGCGCAATTAGGGGGGCTTGAACTTTGGACTCTCGTGTTCCAATCCCAGTAAAGGCTGTTCGCCATCTGGTTTCTTTCCAGTAGTACTTTGTCTTCAAAGTTCATTCAAGCTATAGCTCGTGTTGTCCACGTTTCAGCCCTGTGGATTCCTGGGTAGTAGGCCCCTGTGTGGATCTGCTACGCTTCACGTACCCGTTCATCCGTGGGTGCAGACTCCGGTTGTCACCACTTTTTGGTAATGATGGATAATGCTGCTGCAACATTCAGGTACATGTTATTAGTCGAACACCTGTTTTCTAATCTTCGGGGGCCATTCATCTGAGTGGGAGATCGGGGGCTCATAGGGAATTCTCTTTGAACTTTGTTCTGTGGTGAGTGTGCTATTTTGTGTGCCACTAGCAATGCCTAGGAGCCTTGGGAGCTCAGTGGTTAAGAGCTTGGCTCTGAGCCCAAAGGTCAGTGGTTCTAACCCCCCAGTTGCTCTGGAGGAGAAACCTGTGGTAGTCTGTTTCTATAAAGACGAAAGCGTTGGAAACGCTGTAGGACCCTGTCCTACAGGGTCATTAGCCTGAAAGTCCCAAATCCACTCCACAGAGTCAATTCCAGCACAGGACAGCTCTATGCAGGGTTTTTAGCCCATCAATCATCATAGGCGTGAATAGCCCCATCTCTCTCCTGCAGAGCTGCTGGGATGCCAACAGTACAACTAAGCAGGTCAGCGCTCACCTGGAAGTGCCGTCAGGCCTCCTTTTCGGGTCACTGTGCGTCCGAAGTGACTCAGTGGTAGAGGATTTGGTTGAGAGCAATGTGTGGGAGTTTCAATTTGTCTGCATCCTTGACCGCACTTGATAAGTTCTGTTTTTAAAATAGGTGTGAAAGGGGCCCTGGTGGGATGGTGATTAAAGGGCTCAGCTGCTAAGTGAAAGGGTAGTGGTTCAAACTCACAAGCTACCCCACCATGGGAGAAAGCTAAGTCAGTCTGCTTCTGTCAATATTTACAACCTTAGAAACCCTATGGGGGCAGCTCTGCCCTGGCCTTCCTGCACAGTAGCTAAGAGTTAGACACAGCCTCCTGGCAGTGGGTTCATGGTGTGAAGTGGTATCGCATGGTTTTGATTGCATTTACCTTATGGCGAAGGAGGCTGATCATCTCCTTTTGTGTTGATTGACCCTTGGTTACTCTCTTCTTGGGATCAATGCCTAATCACATTCTCTACCATTTTGTCATCGGGTTGTTTGCCTTCTGTTGTGGTTGTCGCCCCTTATCAGAGACACGACGGACACATTTCCTCCCATCGCCCTCCCCCATTGCTGAGGATGTCCTTGGATGAAGGCCAGTGAATCCAGTTGCTCCTTCTTGTTTGTGCTTCTAGAATCCTGTCTAAGAATCCGCGGTCACGGAGAGTTACTCCGAGGTGTTACGCCATCTGAGTTAATTTTTGCCTGTGATGTGCAGGTCCACCTTCTTTCTTGTGCACGTGGGACACCCTCCTTTACATCTTTACAGAATTTTGTTCCAGAATTTATTTAGCCACATGCCTGCTCAGATATTTGAGCTGTTTCCAAGCTTTCACTGCGAAAACCAAGGTATTCCATCCTTTTATTACTGAGAACAGTGACGCGTGAATATTCTTGTATGAAGTCACTCCTTACATATCTATGCAGACAGCTTGTTGGCTAAGTTCCTGAGAGTGGTGTAATGGAGTTCAAGTTCAGCTGGTGGCTTCCTCTCCATGGCGCCGGGTGGTGGGCAGGGTTCCTAGCACAGTGTGAGGGGTGATCCTTGTAGACCCTTCCCATCAGGCAGGCAGTTGTGATGTGGAATTCACTTTTTCTGAGCAGGGTTGGACACCTCATAAATTCAAGAGCCGCTTCTATTTTGAGACGTTTTTTCTTGTTATGACCTGTTCATAACCTTTGCCCACATTTTCTCTTGGGTTCTGGGTCTTTGTTTCGTTGGAGTGATCAGGGAAGCCAATGAGGCCTGCACATGCAATATGCTTGTCATTGACCTTTCAGCCTGACGAGGAATGCTGTTAGCAGGAAAAATCAAATCCACGCAATCAAATGCCTCCGTTTTCCTTAGTAAGACTCTTAGATTAAATGTCTACTTAGAATAGCCTTCCCATTCCAGTACAATGATATTATTTGTGTGTGTCAGTTACATCATCTCCTGACGACTTGCGAAGGGGTGGAGTCTAGCCTGTCAATCAGGTCCCAGCTTGATAACCTCATTTGGAGCCATGAAGGAGATAAATCGCTCACTGGGAACCAGACTCACACACTCTCTCCTTGAGACATTCCTGTTGACAAGCCACTTGGAACACACTGATGGAGCCAGAGCCCTGGAGCTGGAGGAGCCACATGGAGACCCACACCAGCGCTGAGATGCTTCCACCACTACTGGATCTACAAGACTTTCCACCCACTGGCCTGTGATCTTCCTGCATTTGGCATCATTGTATACATTGTGTGAGTCTGAAGAGGAATTTATAGATTTGTATCAGAAATATGGGCTAATATCGGACTTATGGACTTGATCTGGGCTGGGTTGTTTTCTTAATATACAATTACTCTTTTATATAAAGCTCTTTCATATACACATGAGTGTCTACGAATTTGTTTCTTTAGTCAACCCAGACTAACACAGTGTGTTTCTGATTTTAATTATTGAATCTTTGATACATTTGCATTTTTATTAAAAAATGTATTGCTCTAAGATGTGAGGTAGGGATTACTTTTACTCCTGAGGTGATCGAGGTAACTCAACTTTATGCGAACAATGCTTATTTTCTACGTTCCCTTGCCACATGCCATACCCCCTTCCCAAAGTATTTAGTTCAGTACTGCTCTGCCGCTTTAATTTGCAGGTTGCTCTACAAAAGCTAGCACAATGCTTTTGAAAATATCTCAAGGAGAGAGGGTGCTGTAGAAGTCGAGCTCTAGCTGAGTGTAAGCATGGGCATTGCTTTTGGTCAAATGTCTTTTGTTTCTCACTGCAGCAAATCAGTGATTGTTTAATCCTGACCCAAGGGAAGTCCAAATATGCTTCCGTGCTTGGTCCAGACTGCGATGGGCCTCTCTGGACAATGGAACCAGAGGGTAGCCCATTCTTGGCTTCTCCTGAGTAAGGTTGCACAGGGTAGTGGCTAAGGGCAAGTCTCTGGGAGCAGGCAGATCGGCCAAAAGGCTAGCAACCTCATGATCCACTTGTATGACCCTGGCCAAAATGTTCAACTGCTCTCTCAGGCACATCCTCTTCATCTGCCACACGGGAATAACCACGGTGAGAGTGGTGGTTGGGAGTAAACAGTCCTGGTCAGTACTGTCACCATGACTGCTACCATCACCATCTCACCATCACCATCCCCAACCCCATCACATCATCACCCTGACTATCACAATGACTGCCCCCACGGCCATCTCACCATCTCACCATCCCACCATCACATCATCATCATCATCATCATCATCACCATCCCCAACCCCATCACATCATCACCATGACCGTCACCATCACCATGCCTGTCACCATGAGCATCTCACCATCCCACGTTCACCATCACACCATCCATCACCGTCACTGAATCTGGATACTTGGTCCTGGCTCCATTTCCAAGCCTGCCCTTTCTGGCCTAGAAGAGCCTGGATGTGGGAAGACACCGCCCTCTTTCTCCTTCTCAGGCGAGGGAGCTGGGCTTGGGCTAGTCCATGCGGGTGGGCTCTCTGTTTCGGCCAGTCTTCTTCTGGGGCAACAAGTGACCCCTGGGAGTCTGGCCTGGGCCACTCTATGGGAAGTCAGGCCTTATTTTGTGTCTCATCCATTTCTCAATTGTTTTAATTAGGTGAAACAATAACAACATCAATTAAGCGAGGCCCTGAGGCAGATAAGCTCTCACCAAGGGCTGGCACTGAGAAGTTATGGGAAACTTGCCCCAGATAGCTCGGCAGTCAAGTTCACCCCCTCGCTGACAGATGTGACGCTAGGGTTTGCAGGAGAAAGGCCAGCCATCTGCTTCATAATGATGTCAGTCGAGACACTCAACGGGCAGTTGAACTTGGTCCTAGAGCGTCACTGTCAGTCGGCGGTCAACTCAACGGCAATGGATTGGGTTTTTGGTTTTGAAACTAAGGTTTCGGGTCTCTATTAGGGTGCACGGCTCGTGTTGGAGGTGCGAATCCACCGCAGGCACCCTGATAGAGAGGCCTGGGAGTCTCTTCCCAAGTGCCAGCCCTTGCGAGCCCTGCGGAGCACAACTGACGTTGGCACGCCGGAGGCTGTCAGGAGTTGGAATCAGCCGGATGACGAGTTGCTATTTGGGGTTCCTTTTTAAACGGAAGCTCAGAGAAAGGGAAAGCCCCCAGATCAACGATTTAGGAGTCGACCAGGGTGCAAACCATGGATTCTCTAAGCAAGGCCTCTCCAAGCAGCCTCAGCCCCCAGCCCTGCTGCCTCCCTCGATGTGT
>NW_022103968.1:8773149-8802745 GCF_000313985.2 Echinops telfairi
CTTCCATAGAGACGACAAAGTAACCGAAACCACTGCCACCCTGCCGACCATGCCAAGGCAGAGACCCGAGAACACAGGGCAGAAATGCCCCCCGGGTTTCCAAGGCTGCAAATCTTTAGGGGAGTGAAAAGCCTTCTCTTTCTCTTTCGGAGCTGTTGGTGGGTTCAAACTGCTGACCTTGTGGCCAGCAGCCCAACTGGTAACCCTCGGGCTCAACCTGTTCCTCAAAGATGACAGCTTTGGAGGCTTGCTGGTAGAGCGAATGCTTGGTCCTATCGGGTCGCTCTGTGCTGGCATGGACTCAGCGGTCGTAGGTTTGGTTTTGATTAGGGGTTTGAAGCATGTACAGTTTGGGTATCTCCTTCAGATAAGAGAGTCTAAGATGCTGAATCTCAAGGCCGGGAGGGGCAGAGTTTCCTTTCGGGTGGTGCTGATGTTCAGGTGTGTGGCAGTTATATAATCTCCCGTCAACTTGTGAAGGGGTGGAGTCTAGCCTGTCCATCAGGCCTGTGTGGGTATGGCCTGTTCCTGAGGCTTCTGGGAACTCCTATGTTCCTCCCTGGAGGTGGGACATACTCTCTCTGCTTGCCATTCCTGCTGACAAGTCACATGGAGCTACGATGATGGCTTCAGAGCCCTGGAGCTGGAGGAGCCACATGGAGACCCATGCCAGCACTGAGATGCTGCCACCGCCACTGGATCCACCCGACTTTCCACCCACTGGCCTGAGGTCTTCCAGCATTCAGCGTCATTGCACGGGTTGCATGAGTCTGAAGAGGAATTTATTAGATTGGTATCAGACCTATGGGCTAATAGCAGACTTATGGACTTGATCTAGACTGGGATGTTTTCTCAATATACAATTGCTCTTTTATAGAAAGCTCTTTCTTATACACACATGAATTTGTTTCTCTAGTCTACCCAGACTAACACAAGGTGAGTGGGATGGTGGTCAAACTTGGTGAAGCTACTGAAGCCATCTAAATTGTCCACTTTCAAAGGGTGGGTGTGATGGGATGTGAATTATATCTCAATAAAAAAATACATATCACTAAAAAACAATCCAGCCCCAGCCTCTGGAAGGGGCCTCTGCATGTGAGCTAAAGGCAGAAACTTTGTCATCCTCCTCCTAAAGCTGCCCCTGTCCAGTCCCGGGGGGTTGAGAGTGACACCAGAGTGGAGTAGATAGTAGGCCAGGTGGAGGGGAGTTCTTGCCTCTGTGTGCTGAGATGGCCCCTGGCACTGGCTTCTGGCTTCTTCCCAGCCCCGGACTGCCTCCCATACCTGCCTTGGTGAATCTGGGACCTGGGGTGTGATTCTGGGCACAGAGTGGAAATCCCACTGGAAATAGTCTAGGATGAAACTTCAGCCTTATGGAAGGGGAGCAGGAAAAGAAAGATGTCCCATTTCTTGCACCCGACGTTAAGGACTGAACTTCAAACCTGCTGTGTGTGTAAAAGCTCTGGCTTAGAGGGTGCTCACTGAGAGGTTAGAGGTTGATGTCTACCCAGAGATGCCTCGGGAGAAAGGCCTGGCCATCTACGCCCGCAAAAGCCGCTGGTGAAAACTGGAGGGAACAGTTCTGCATGAGTCAGGGTGGACTGGACGTTGAGGGGGCTGTACGGGAAGACCACCAACTCTGCAGGCCAGGCCGGTTTCGGGAGCCTCGGCCTGGTGGGGGGGTGTGCGCATGGTGGGTGCTGGCGGGGTCTCCCCTTGCCTCCCCCTGTGCATCCTGAATCGAGTCTGTGGACTGGGCAGACTCTTCGGAGGCCCAGAGCCCGCCATTGCCATATTTATAAGCTAACCCTTGTTTATCTTGAACCAGACCCGGCTCGTTGCCTAACCTCTGTCCCCACGTTTTGAAGATTTGAGCCCAAAACACATTTCAGGGAAGAAGGAGAAAGCTCTTGTTTGAAAACGTACCAGCAAAATAAATCATTGTGCTTCTGACATGATGCCCGTTGAACGCTTTTCAATTCTTAGCTCTGGCAGCCGCTTCGTCAGAAAAAAGCACACACGCACACACACAACCTATCACATAATTCTTTCTGAAAGGCTCATTCAGCAGGCCTGGCCCTCTGGGTCCCCTGCCCCATTCCCCCCCCTTCGCATTCTTCCCCAATTTCTTCTTTCAGCCCAGCCCGTCTGGTTGAGAGGGCGAATGTACACACTGCCATCCATTGTGTTTGTAAAACAGAGCTCTATCCGTTGGGCAGGAACGATAACATTTGTAGTTATGTAAGCGAAGATAGCAGTAATCACACCTCCTGCTCTGGGCACCGTGGAATGGCCAAAGCCTCACAATTGGTTGGGGCCGGATGCCGCCAGGCAAGGGAATGTGCTTGTGTGTTTTTGTTTGTTGTGTTGAGAGGGGAGGCGATGTGGTCATGTGCTTTGGTTTTATCAAAGCACCATGTGGTTTTCCTGCCAGGCTATCTCCTGGTTAAAGCCTTTTTGAAGTTACCTGCCCCCGGCAGAAGGAGCCCTGGTGGCAAAGTGGGTTATGCAGCTGACTGTGGTGTGAGGGGTCCGTGGTTTGAACCCAGGAATCGCTCTCCAGGAGAAAGATGAGGCTGTCTGCTTCGGTAAAGGTGGGCAGTCTCAGAAACCCACAAGGGCAGTTCTGCTCCATGCTGTAAAGCTCACGGCCAGGAACAGAGTAGAAGAGCTCCTGTGGGTTTCTGAGACTAACTGTTCGCAGGAGCACAAAGCCTGGTCTTCCTAGCTCAGAGGAGCCAGTGTTTTTGAACTACTGACTTTGTGTAGCCCAACACATAATCACTATGCCACCAGGGCTCTCTGCCTTAGCCGTCCAAATCAACTCAACGGCAGTGGATTTTTGGACCCCAGAGTAGTCCTCGGGGAGCACAAATGGTGACATAAGCCACGGATAACCCAAAGGTTGGCTGTTTGAACCCACCCAGATATGCCTTAAAGAAACACCTGGCATCCACCCCACCCTGGGGAGGGGGGAGGTGCAGCCTGGACTCGGAAACATTCGGGGTCCCCATGCATGGGGATGGACCTGGTGATAACTGACAACCAGGCCCCCAAACAGAAACCCCTGGGGGCAGTGCAAGTGGTTCAGTGCAAGTGGTTCAGTGCTCAAAGATAGACCAAAAGACTGCTGGTTCTAATCTACCCAGAGGCTCCCTGGCAGAAAGACCTGGTGATGTGCTTCTGTGGAGATGGTGACCCATCATCCTCCACCATATTCTCCTCTGTAACACAGGGAAGGGGTCTCCAGGTGAAATGACTCAAGGGCTGTGGCTTTTGACGCCCCACCCCCTCCTCGTTCCAACTCTCAGGCGGTTTCTTCCTGGCCTCCAATGATTTAGGGCTTCCTTTCTCCAGCAGGTAATCTGACCTCTCCGGGCCGGAGGGAGCGAAGGCTAATGCGCTCATTCAAGCACAGGCCGGTCGAAAGATAGCATCGGTTTGCAATGCCTTTGGGACTTTTTCGAAGAAAGGTGTTGTTCAGGACTTGCCCTGTTCTTTCCCAATCTGATTTCCCACCGGGAGTTTCTATGGCATTGTTTCACCCAAACAACATGCAAATATACGGATACTTGGGGGTTGAAAGAGTGGCAAGCAGCAGAGGCAGTTGCCAAGGCAGGCCAGGCTGCATAGCTTATAGGCAGGTGGAATTTGAAGGCTCAGAGTCGAAGGTCCTCAAAGTGTGATCTCTCCTTGGGGCTCAGCTAGAGAACCCCTTACTTAGATGCTGGATGCCTGGGTGCCTCTGCTAGCTGCTGTGTCATGTTAGGGGTGCCGTACAGGTCTTTTCTGGGGGTAGAAGTCATCGTGAGTTCTCCAGATGTAGCTAATAAAGTTACTTAGCCCTGGTACTGTGGTGGGCTAGGCGCTGAACTGCTAACCACAAGGTCAGTGATTCGAACCCACCAGGTGCTCCTCGGGAGACAGATGAGGCTGTTCACTTGGAATCAACTTGGGGATGTGTTAGGCAGGGTTCTCCAGAGAGACAAAACCAGATTGCTAATAATGTTATAAAGATAGATTGATAGACAACACAAGAAATGAACAGTTAAATTATATACAGATAGATATATAATACAAGAAATGAGCAGTTAAATTATAAAGCAGTACAAGTGGCTCAGTGCAACTCACTCCCGTGAGAGAGTTGTGAGACACTAGCAATCCTTCAAGTCTTGAGGACCTCCAGGTAGTCCTCTGTTGATTCAGTGCTGACACCTGCCCTCTACCATCATGGGGACCAATCAGCCCCATTGTGGGCAAATGCCGGAGTTCACTTAGGGCAGTGCCCACTGTTAATCCTGGTGCACATAAAATAGCAATTAGGAGTCTGGAAGCCAATCATGCCACAGCATGGACCAAATACCCCGGCTGGGGACGGTTGTCCACAGAGACATCCGTCGTCTTATCTGACCTGGGTGGAAACTTGGATGCACAGCCACCCTGGCTTTCCATCAGATGGGGAACAAAATACTTTTCGCGTCTGTTCGGAAGCATTCCTAAGTATGTTTCCAGTGGAATGTAGGCGTTGCCCCTGGCCACCTGAAGACATGGCCCGAGTTCTTCCGCCTCCTCCTCCTCCTCCTCCTTGTCCTCTCCACTCGCCCCTACCTAAAAAACAGAAACTGGACAGACGAGTGTGGACCCCCGGGCTGCTGGCGATGGGGAGAAACAGCACCAGGAAAGGCAGCTTAATTTTGTCCTTGCGCGGAACATCGTCTTCCTGCCTGCGGACAGAAGGCTTGGAATTAAAGGGAAAAAAATCTACTTTGAATGCAGTGCAGATGTTGGCATTTAAAAAACGAAATGCCATTGGTCTGCTGGTTGCTAAGTTGCCTCCGAGACCCCCTCGGCCCCAGTTTGCAGAGAGGAACCGAAGTGTCTGCCCCTGCCTCTGGAAAGTAGGGTGGGGTAAGGCAGGGGGGCCCCCCTCGTGTGAGCTTGCTTGCTGCAGCGAGCAGTTGCCTTTCTCTGGCTTCCCTCGCCCGAACATGCATTTTAATTTCGCCGTGTCAGTTCTCATTACCTGTCTACGTGGAATCCTCTTTTTGGTTTTCAGAAATAATTAAGCCGAAAAGCCCTCCTCCCGCCCCACATTTTTTGGCATTGATAAAGACATTTGAGGCATTTCAGACGAGATGGGAGCCTGTATCAGAGCCGTCTTTGAAGATGCGTTTTTAACGATGCTTTTGACAGACAGACCAATTAAACACCCCTGCACCTCCCCCTCCTCCACAAATCCGAGTTCAGTGGCTTTAAGTGCCCTTCAAAAGAAATGTGCGCGCCCTCTGTTAATGAGGTGGGTGCTGGACCCTCACAGAGTATGGGCTTCCGGCAGGCCCAGTGGCTGCTGAGTGGAACGGCCCACCGGCTCTGCCAAAAGAGGAGCTGGTGCTGCCATGAATTTTTGGTGGAACTGCTGCGGGAGAGTTTGAGAAACAAGTTTCCAAACCACAGCGGGAGCGTAGATTCCAAGTGGGCCAGCACAGGTTTATGAAGAAAGCAGCGCCGGCTGCTCCCAGTCTTCTAGAAGGTTCCCCCTCTTGGCACCATGCAACAGCCTCAGGCTCAGGGCATGGTGGGAAAAGGAATAACCCAGGGCTTGTCCGCCGATGTCGGGATCCGAGGATGGAATCAAAGGGCCCTGTCAGTCTAGGGGATCAAGTGCTGGGCCGCTAACCGCAAAGTTAGCAGTTCGAAACCCCCAGCTGCTCCTCGGGAGAAAGAAGAGGCTTTCTGCTTCCCTAAAAGCCATAGGGACGGTTCTATCCTGCTGTACAGGGTCACTGTGAGTCAGAACTGACTCCGTGATAGTTTGGGGGTTGGAATCGGGATGGCATTGAGGGCACGGTGACTCCCCAGAGATGAAGCTCACCAGTTCTGTTCTTGCCACGGGAGGCTGGGAGCAGAACGGCTGTTCTTCCAGGGATTTCTCTCACATCTTGGGGGGAGGAGCCAGGAGCTGGGGGCCAACAGGTAGTGCTCGTGGAATGCCCATACCAGGGCAGCTCTTGGGGTTACTTCATCCGTTTCCATAACCAAAAGAGGCAGTTATTTGCTGGGGACATTGTGTTTTGAGCCTAAAATTTGACTCTGTATCATTCCACTTCCATGGCCATGTCCGGGGGTCAGGTCTCACTCCTAGCCTCTTTCTCACAAGAGAGAGACACACCTTTGCATCAATGGAACCTCTGAGAAAAGAGACTGCTAGGGTCCCTCAGCGTCTGCGGGTCCCAGGACCCCTGAGTTGACTGAACCCTGCGAATGCTGGAATCCTTGATGCAGCTTGGCCACAGTGTAGAACCTGCATCGCACCTGCACACACCTGCCCTGCATTTTAAACCGGCTCTATGATGACTTCCCATACACCTCACACAACACAGAACTATGCACATGCCCTTTGCTCCTCTTAGTTGTTGGGGATTGCTTTAACTACTTGTCCGTCTTTCCTTCCATCCTGATGATCAACCAGCCAAGGGCGAGTGAATCCATGGGTGCAGAAGCACCCCAGCTGCGTTTTCCTGTTGGCAGGAGAACTGACAGGAAGGGAGAGGGAGAAAAGGCAGGCCCCTCTCCTCGGTGGCTGGGAGGGCGGATGGAGCGGACAGGCTGCTGCGTGACTTGCTTTGGTCAACCTCAGTCACTCAGCAGGGACCTGTCTTGGATGAGGCACCCAGCACCTGCAGGCGTAGCGTGAGAGCAGCCAGGCCTGGGCTGACACAGATCCGAATTTCAGCTCAAAGTCACGGCATCGATGATTGGCTTCGATCCTTGTCACTCTGTCCCCAGCGGTGGGCCCAAGGAGACGTGCAGAATCTGGAGGCGGAGTGATCAGCTCAGAATGGGGGACTCCCTGATTCTCCTGCCCTCATGTGCCCGAGGGGCACCAGCTGAGTGCTCAGCACCCCCAGGAGTGAGGCCTGCCTTGTGGCTGGGCATTTGGCTCCCTGCCAGGGTGCATGGTTCTCAGACTGGTGTGGCTGTCACTGAGTTGCCCCTGGTTGGTCCCAATGACTCAGGGCCCATGGGTGCAGCATGAACTGTGGTCTGTGGGGCTTTCATGGCTGGGATCTTTCAGAAGATGGCCAGTCCTGTCTCCTGAGGCACCACTGTGCAGTTGACTCACCTGCTTTTCAGCTAGTGGTAGAGTGCTGGTCCCCCTGGCTGGTGGCCCTGTGGATGGGGTAAGACCCTGGCCACCATGATGTTAGGTTAGGCCCTGTTGGGTTGGTTCTGGACCCTGTGTACAATAGAAGGAAACACTGCCCGGTCCTGCCCCATCCGCACAATTGTTCTTCTGTTTGAGCCCATCATGGAGGTCTCTAGCTAACGCTCTGTTTTCAAGCCCTGCCGTACCTCCCCCAGCGATTGTGCCCCTCCCACAGCCGCTAGCATTTTCTGTGCTCGCCCAGTGAACATGAGCCCTGACAAGGAACGAACCCTCACAGCTGTGCAGGTATCCCCCCTGTTGCTTGAGTGGCTCCTATGTAGTGACTGGGGTACCCTGGTGGCATAACGGGTTCATGTTGTGTCGCTAACCATAAGGTCAGTAGTTTGAACCCACCAGTAGCTCCCAGGGAGAAAGACGAGGCTGCCTGTTCTTGCAAAGAATTAAAGCTTTGGAAAGCCTAGGGAGCAGGTCTACTCTGTCCTACAGAGCCCCTGTGAGTCTGAATCCACTCGGTTGCTGTGAGTTTGGTTTTGGGGGTACAATTTCTGTGGTATGCTCAGGTAGTGTATCCGGTTGACACGCTGGGCTGCTAACCAAAGGGTGAGTCCACCCGGAAGTCCTTCTGAAGAGTGGCCCGGTGATCTCATTCCCGATGAAACCAGCCCCCGCCCTGTGGACTGCGGTGAGTCAGAATCAGCCCCTCTGCAAGCCCCGCCCCCGCTTCTCCGCGGTCTTCTAGGAAGCCTCTCTTTCTCGTTGACGGGGGCAGCTGGGACTTGTCGACTTCCCACTTGGCGCTCTTCACCTCCTGCCAGGCCTGTTGGGGGACGGGTGCAGGTCTCTGGGCAGTGAGTCATCCACTCATGCGGACCCAAGGTGA
This sequence comes from Echinops telfairi, assembly GCF_000313985.2. NCBI lineage: Eukaryota > Metazoa > Chordata > Mammalia > Afrosoricida > Tenrecidae > Echinops > Echinops telfairi. The sequence continues at coordinate 8,781,198 of NW_022103968.1, forward strand.
GTGCCTTCACTGGCCACAGTCGCAGTTTCATGTCAACGTCTCGGTGGCCAGAGGTCACGTAGGAGCCCTGGAGACGCGGTGGTTAAGCTCTGGGCTGCTAACCACAGGAGGCAGGTGAGGCAGGTGGCTTCCATAAGGATGTCCATCTGGGAAACCCTGCAGGGCAGTTAGTTCAGGAGTAGGAATCGGCCTGCAGGGACGGGGGTCACAGGGGTCATCGTCTGCATGGTAGCCTGTTTGAAAGGGTCCCTAGGCCTCTCAAAACTCACTTTCCCCTTTGGAGCAGGAACATCCTTAGAGGGCATCGAGAGCATCCCTCACATTCTCCATGTTAGTGCCCATCTGCAAACTGGAAGGTTGGTGGTTTGGGTCCACCCAGGGACTCCAGGGGAGAAAAAGTCCTGGCCCTGTCCTGTCACGGGGTGGCTAGGAGTCGGAACAGACTTGACGGCACGGGGCAAGAGCGACCACAGCAATGGAGCCTTCCAGCAATCCTGCAGGGGGTGAACTATGTCCCCCCATTTTGCAGCCCAGGAAATTGATACACAGAACAAGCCAGAAACTTCCCAACAGGCCCAGGCAGGCTGCCAGAGAGGCACTGATGGTCACATGAGGGTCCTCGGTGACTGCTTTGACTCCAGCCTGGGGCTAAGGGATAGCTCACCTGCCCCAACCGGCCAGAGCAGCTTCCTGGAGGCTTTGGAGATTAGTCATCTCTTTGACCTTGGTTTTTCCAACTGTAAGGACTACATGTGAGCCCCCAGTGGTGCAAACAGCAGTGGAACTCAGCTGCTAACAGAGAGCTCTGTGTGTGTGTGTGTGTGTGTGTGTGTGTGTGTGGAGGTCTCTGTGTGGTGTTTTCCCAGAGGGGCCACTGAATAAAGGCCTGCTGGTCTACTTCCAAAAGGCCAGCCACTAAAAACCTTAAGGAGCACCATTCTGCTGTGGCACATGCAGGCCTTCACGGACGGGAACCCACTCAACAGCAACTGTTTTTTAAAGGATGACACTAGCTAGTTAGGTAAATTGTTGGTCTAGTTAAGCAGTTATATAAAGAGAGAGGGATCCTCTGCTGACTGTGCTGACAAGCTTGGCTGTGGAGCCTTTAGTTTCGAGGGTGTCAAAGGAGGCTTGGTGGCATAGTGAGAATCTCACTGGGTTGCTGAGCTGCAAGGTTAGCAGTTTGAAACCACCAGTCCCTCCCCAGAAGAAAGATGAGCCTTTCTACTTCCATCAAGAATGAAATCACAATAATAATATATAATTGATCAAGGGTTCATGCGGGTGGGAGGGGACAAAAGAGGAGCTGATACCAAGGCTCAAGTAGAAAAAAAATTGTTTTGGAAATGTTGGTGGCAACATATGTACGAGGGTGCGTAATACTATTGAATGATGGATTGTTACAAGATTTGGAAGAGCCCCTGGTCTCGGGAACCCACAGCAGCAGTTCTACCCTGGCCCATCGGGCTGCTACCGGGCACATTGACTCGTTGGCAGTGAGTCAGAGCTCTGGGTGGAGGTCTCTGTCCCTGGCTCATGCCACTTGGCTGTTCTCGCCAAGTGTCAGCCACGTCCCAGCTGCAGAGAACAGAACCAACCCAGTTGTTAGCCCCTGAGGATGTTTTATTTCATGTGTCCTGTATTATTTTCTATACTTTTAGAGGTTGGAGTGGCTTGCCAAACTGGTAGGAGGAGTGAGGTGGGAAGAGGAGATATGCTGAGTGTTGGAGGGAACAGTTCAAACCTAGAGGATGCTTAACTGAGACAGGGGGTGGCCTCTTTGAAGCTGCTGGCCCCTGCACTCTGGAGGCCACCCAAGGAGGCCAGCATGCTTATACCAGCTCCAGCAGCCAGCCAGGCCTGGTCCATCCACACCACCGAAACAGATACCCTGAACCTAGCTGCCTGGCACCCTCACCTGAAACCCCAAACTCTGCTGCCAGTTGATTCAGACTCAGCGATCCCACGGGACAGGGTGGAACGCGGCTCCTGTGGCTTTTCGGAGACTGAAACTCCTCACAGGAGTAGAAAGGCTCATCTACCTTCTGCAGAGTGGCTGGTGGTTTCGAACTGCTGACCTTGTGGTTAGTAGCCCAGCGAGGTACCCACTGTGCCACCAGGGATCCTTCGGCACCCTCAAAGCCAGGGGCAAATATGGCTGCAGAGAAGCTAAAGGGCTGCGTGGCCGAGTTTGTCAGCAGAGGACTGGAGGGATCCCTCTCTGCTGCCACCTTAAAACAAACATCCCCCCAACACAACAGTAGCAATAACAAATTCAGGTGCTTGCATCAGCTTGGCAGACACTCCATCACACCCAGAATCTGCTGCAGGGGATTCTGGGAAATGTAGTTTTCCAGCGTCCTAGTCACTACACCTTCTGAACTATGAGCTGCTAAACTCAAGGTCAGTGGTCGCAACACCCCCTAGCTGCAAACCCATCATCAGCTATGAACCTACCAGCCGCCACGTGGGAGAAGGATGAGGCTTCCCGCTCCCCTGAAGATTTACACTCTCAGAAAACCACAAGGGCAGTTCTCTGTCCCACAGGGGCTTCTGTGAATTGGAATCTGCTCGGTGGCAGTGGGTTGAGTTGAACCACAGCACTTCACATTTGCACGCAGAGAGTGCCGAATGGACGTGGACCACCAGTGTGCCCAGCCCACCTCATGAGAGATGCCCAGGAAAACCAGTTGCTGGCAGGTCGATTCTGACTGGTGGCATCCTCGCGTCCAGAACGCTGGTGGAAACATTCCGTTCTCTCTGAAGTCTTCTCCCCTGTCTGGGAAGAGCTGTGCTCCGCACGGTTGCTGATGGCTGGATTTTGTTTTTTGGGGGGGTGGGGTGGCAAATAAATCACCAGGCCTTTTCTTCTGCGGTCCCTCTGGGTGGACTTGACCCATCAACCTTTCAGTGTACAATGGAGTGTGCTAACCGTCACATCCTCCGTGTCCCCGGGACCCCAGGGTTGTTCCGCAGAGAAGCAATCTGCAGGCTGCAGAGTGGGGCTTCTACGCACCAGTCTGATGATGTCCTCTGTCACATCGCTGGGAGCATCGTGTGGCGCAGGGCATCGGCACAGACGATGCCAAACTCCTGGGCCATCCTGCGCTTCCCGCTGGACTTGGAAGTGGCTCCTCTCCCAGGCCTCTCCTCCAGAACACCCCGTCTTCTCCACTTCACGCCACACAACACCCAGGTCTTGGGGCAGCAGGGTCCGGTGCAGGCGCCCAGTTCCTGCCCTTTGTCACCAAAAAGGGTGATGTGGGGCATGGGTCTTCTCTTGCTCAAGGACGGGGCTGAGTAAAACCCTCATTTCATTCAGCAGCCTCCCTGTTTATAAGAAACAGACTCACATGTGTGCACTCATTCCAGACCAATTTTGGAGAAATAACATATTCCTTTTCATTATCAACGCTGTCAAAAACCGCAGGATCTGGGTCGGCATGGTTTCTGGTGAAACAGGGGCTGTGAAAACGCTGTCAGTGCAGACGTGGACGTCAATGGGTCATCAATCTCGATCGGTAGACAAACAGACGGCTGTGTGCGGATCCCACTCTGCTCACCCGTGGGAGATCCAGTTCGGCTGAAGGCTCCGCTCCTCCCACTGGACAAAGGTTCAGACATGGAAGGCTTGCGGATTTCACTGCGCAGAACACAGAAAGTAGGAGCAGCTGTGTCGCGTGTCATCCTGCGGAGGGTTACCCGACAAGCCAGGTGATACTTGGATAATCTAGAGTGGTCAGTTTCACCTGGGCTTTACCACACTGTCGAACCTTTAGGACCAGGAAGCTCTCCAGAGCAGGGCAAGACGTTTCTCTAGAGATGGGACATTTACTTGATTGCTCGTGTTGCTCATCGTTGCAGGCTCTGAGGTGGGTCACGGAGATCCGGAGGACCAGAGGGGACCAATCCCCCAGGTAGTTGGAGAATGAAGCCAGCCAGGAGAACCCCCTGGGGGTGGGGAGGAAAGAGGGTTCTGAGGATCGTATGATTGTCAGTCCGGTGGAGTCTCCTCCAGATCACAGTCCAAGTGGCTCAGCTCTTGCTGGACGCTCAGGTCTTTGGAGCAGACAACCCTTCTCACATTGACGCACCCGCGTTTATCTTCGTCCTTTCTCAAGCTGTGCGGTGCTGCCTGGCTCTGCAGCATCCCAAGAAGTCGCCCCCAGCGGGCCCACAGCTTGGACAGTTTCCTCACTTAGCTTGGGGGCTGTCCTGATAGGATGGACAGCCTGAGTGGCCCTCTACGGCCAGGTCCCCTCCTCTATCTCTTCTGCCTCTTCTCAGAAATGGATTGGGCTTGGCTGGAGGGGCGGGGCGTAAAGAGGGTGGGTAGCTTCTCACCCGGGGCAGCAAGGACCCCTCACAGGGGTCAGTAGACAGCAGAGTCCACCCAAGGAGCCAGCAGGTGGTGGGGAAGGCTGAGATCCTGGAGGCCTGGGCTATGGGAGCCAGGAGAAGGCAGCTCCAGGGGCCCAGGGCCTGCGGGCTTTTCTAGAACAGAGAGCACTGTGAGCGAGGTGAGCATGAGCCCCTGGGCTTACAGGCTGAGGCTGAGCCCGGAGCGTCCACTGTCATTTTGGCTCCAGAGATGCCCACCATGGGCCGGAGATCTCCCTGGTGCCAGGCCAGGGCGGTCACCACCCTGGAACCCTGTGCTGCCCATGTTTCTCTTAAAGTATTTCGCAGAAGTGGGTGTTTAGGGTTCCAAAAGCTCTTGTGGCCGTCAGAAACCTCTTTTCTTTAAAACAAAGTCACAAAACCACCGAAGGTGTTCCCTCACGTGTCTGCGTTGGGTCGGCACCAGGCCCTGCTACCTCTGACACACGCGATATACATGTTCCAATGATGTCAGCCAGTGGGTTTGGGTTTGGGAATTCTTTGGGTGGGGCACTGCAGCTGGATGTGGTTCCAGAGACAAACGAGTGCACGAGATTTTGTTGAAGGCCGATGTCCAGCGAAGCTGAGCCCCCTGCTGCCTTTTGTTACCCTGGCAACACCTGACCAACCTCTGTTGATCTATGATGTGGTCCAAAACTTCGGATGGTTTCCTGGGGAGGGGGGTCTCCTTTCATCTAACCATCTTCTCAGCCCCCTGTCCTGCCCACACATACCCTGCTTCAGCACAGTAGCATGTCCGCCTGCATGTCTGCATGTGTATACACCTGTACAGGGGTGCACACAGGAGCCCCACCTGCCTTCATCAGCTCCCTGCTCCACCAAACACCTCTGCCCCTGCTCTCCCCCTCCCCCCAAAGCTGGCCTGGCTCAGGCCTGGCTGTTGGGAAAATGTGGAAGACCACAGCCCTGTGGGTCTCCTTCCAGCCCAAACCTCAGACAGATGGTGGTACACACTCCCTTTCTCCCACCTCAGATTTGGACATGTCATCAGGAGGGAGCAGTCCCTGGAGAAGGACACTGTGCATTGTAGAGTCAAGGGGCTGCCCACAAGAGGGAAACCCTTCATGAGATGGAGTGGTGCAGTGGCTGCCACCATGGGCTCAAATGTAACCATTGTGAGGCTGGAGCCGGACCACACAGTGTTTCAGTGGGTTGCCTATGGGTCGCTTGAGTGGAAGCCCGCTCAGTGGCACCTAATAGCTGTCATAATGGAGGATTTAAAGACTGTGTTCTGGGGACACAGTATCACCACAAGGTGACCACTGGGTTGGTGGTGTTGGGGGTTGCCTGGGCCCTAAGTTGTCTCCCTCCCCAATCTCACTGCCGGCCACAGGGACAGATGTCCACCTGCCAAGAACTATTCCCATGGACTTGCTTCGGAGCCCTGGTAGAGTGGTGCCTGGATCCAGAGGCCTCCAGTATTGGATTACTCAGTAGTTACATAATCTCTGTCAACTTGAGGATATTAAGAGTGAAGGGGTGGAGTCTAGTCTGTCAATCAGGTCACAGTCAGCTGATACCTCCTTGTGGGTGTGGCCTTCTCATCAGGATTCTGGGAACTTCCGCTCTTTCTCCCTGGAGGCGGACCACACTCTCCCTCTGCTTCACCTTCCTGCCCTCAGCATCTCCTCAAGCCACCCTCAGAGAGCAGGAGGAGCCAGTGCTGAGATGCTTCCACCGCCACTGGATCCACAAGACTTTCCACCTACTGGTCTGTGATCTTTTTGCATTTGGCATCATTGCAAGTGACATGAGTCTGAAGAGGAATTTATAGGCTGGTATTGGACATATGAGCAAATATCAAACTTATGGACTTGATCTGGACTGGGCTGGGATGTTTTCTTAGTGAACAGTTACTTTTGGATATAAAGCTCTCTCTTACACATATATGAGTATCCCTGGGTTTGTTTCTCCAGTTAACCCAGTTTAACACAGTAAGCAAGGTAAGCGTGGGCTTGCTTGTGCTTACTTGATAACCTGTAGCAAGTACATGCTTTTTTATTGGCATTAGTAAATAAGCACAGGTAAGCCTGTGCTGTTCTGCTTATTGGGTAATCTGCTACTCGTCAGGGATTCAAACCCAATAGCCTCTCTGGTAGAGAAACACGCAGCTGTCTGCTCTGTTAAGATTCCATTCACACCAAACTCACTGCCACGAGGGTGACTCAGATGTATACCCACTCTGTAGGACAAGGTGGAACTGTCCCTGGTGACCCTGCAGCACAGGGTAGACCTGCCCGATCAGGTTTCCAAGGCTGAAGATCTTTACTGAGGCAGATGGCCAAGCTTTTTCTCCCGGGGAAGGGCTGATGGATCTGAACCATTGACCTTTCAACATTGGCAGCCTCGTGCTTACCTAATGTGCTACCAGAGTTCCTCCAAGAGAGTGGTTCTCAACCTTCCTAATGCCTCGACCCTTTAATACAGTTCTTCAGGTTGTGGTGACCCCGTATGTGGATGTATCTGCATGTAGGCAGACCCACCTGGAGACAGATAGAGAAGCGGTGTCTGGGTTCCTAAGACCATTGGCAATATGGTCTCAGGCCACCCCTGTCTGCTCCTGTAAAGACTTACAGCCTCCACATGGACAGTTCTACTCTGTCCTATAGGGTCACTGTGTTGGAACCGACTGGAAGGCAGGGTTTGGTTTGGTGGTATTTGCGGTGTCAGATGACCCAAGATTCAAGGTAAGCATGGGCTGACTCACGCTTGTTTATTGTTCTGTAATGAAACATTTTTTGTCTCACCACTTCCAAGATTCTATTTCTAGGTCTGGCTGGCATCTGTCTCTATCCCAACCCCACAGCCCCATCCTACAGAATCCAAGGCTCATTTCCGATGTCCAGTCTCTGGCATAGACAGAAGAGCCCTGTGGCAGCGCGGTGAAAGTGCTCAGCTGCTAACTGAACAGTTGGTGGTTCGAGCCCACCGGCCGCTCCCCAAGAGACAGAGGGGGCAGCCTGCTTTCATCAAGATGTTAAGCGTGGGTGTCTTATGGGGGCTACTCTGGTCTGTCCTGTAGGTTTGCTGTGAGTCAGAATCTACTTCAGGCAGTGTGGACAGACACGGAATACCCAGTAATCCAGGTGAGCATGCATTTACTTGTGCTGACTTACAAGTGATGAGAACAGGTGACCCCGTGAACATTTCCCTTGTGGCTGAGTTTGAGCTCTTCACGTCACGTCACTGAACCGAGTTGGGAAGCGGCAGACCGACTGGGGTTTCAGAAGCTGCTCCCAGCCAGTCTCAGTGCAGCCCGCTTGGATCAGCCAGGCCAGCTGTCCCTGCTTTGACCTTGTTGGGGCAAAAGGGAAGGAGCAGCTGGTCTGGCCATCCTTCCTTGGGTGGGTGTTGACAGTGTGCTCCTAATGTCAAACCAGGGTTGAGAGGTGGGCAGGTGGGGGAAGAGGAGCAGGGAGGGTCAGCTCCAGGTTCCTGACATCGTCCCTGAGGCAACTGAAGTGCCTCTGAGAAATTCCAGTAAGTCCAGAGATTCTACAAGACCAAGATGTTAATGGAAACAAGCAGGAGGTCTTCAGGGGAAAGTGCCCATTCCTGGAGACTGACCCTTTTAAATGATGTCTGAGGAGTCCTCGTGGCACAGCGGTTATGAGTTAAGCTGCCATCTGAAAGGTCACCATTTCAAAACCACCAGCTGCTCTGCAGGAGAAAGACTGGGCTGTCCACTCCCGTGAAGAGTTACAGTCTTGGAAACCCACAGGCACAGTTCTATCCTGTCCTATTGGGTCCCTATGAGTTGTCGTCGTCGACTCAATGGTAGTGCGTTTGGTGAGAGTTGACCTTGGGGGTCAAGGATCCGCAGGGGTCCTCCGTTTTGGAACTAGCGAGGATTACTTGGAAAGGAATAGCCCCTCCATCTCTCGGCGCATATGTGCACTCCATAGGTCCTAGTTTTTAAAAAGACTGGTTCTAAAGGAAACTATTCTGTCCTTTGGCCCTTAGTGGTCATCTTGCTTTCCAGACAGCATGTGCTGTAGAGCCCAGGGTGGTCTTCCCACAGGTGTGGCGTTTTAATTCCTGTCTCCCAAGTACTCCCGAAAGAACTAAGGCACCATGGCGGCCAAATGCAACCTGAAAGATTGCTGCATGAACCCACGCAGTGTGTGATGGTTAGGCTTTATGTCCACCTGGCTGGGCCAGGCTTCTCCCATGAGCGGATCTACCATAGTGCGGTCAGCTCCACGATGGGGTCTTCTGTGAAGCAGCCGAGCAGTTGTGGGAAGAAGAGAGGAGAGGCCCATCTCCTTAATGCGGCCACAGTCTGGACACAACAGAGGGAGGTGTCACTGGGGTGTGGCCTACCCGTAGTTTAGACTGACAGTGGACTGAGGGAGGCAAGTGGGGAGCCATGGTGACTGGGACGAGGGTGACAGCTGTGCTCTGAGAAGGCGACGTTCATCGGACAGTTGGGGTGGGAAGAGCGACACGGAGAAGTGTCCCCGCTCCTTTCAGGATAGAGGGAACGGCTCTCCGTGTGGGAGGAGCTTGAGGAGAGGGAAGAGAGCAAGTCCATGGCGAGTGTTCACCTGAAGGGAATCCTAACTGTGGGAGAAGCTGTGCGCTCCACACCGACTTGACGGAGGACCCCTCAGAGGAAGTAGCATCTGAAGGCCAAGTGGATTCCTGGTCTGAGAGTGGGAGGACCCCGTGGAGACCGGAGATACGGAAATGGCAGGAGCAAAGGCTCAGCTAGATCGTTGATGGCTGCCGGGGAGTAGGCGATCCAGCTGGAGCCCCTGTGGAGAGCCTTGAACGAAAAGCTAAGCAGAGCTCCAGAGGGTGTCTAAGGAGGAGGAAGAACGTGGAATCCATGAAGACTTCCTGTACTTCAAGGATCCCTGGTGGTACCTTGGCCTAAAATTTGACTGCGAACTCAAAGACCCTGCCCTCGGAACCCATCACCCCTCACGGGAGAAAGATGTAGCCATCTGATTTCATAAAGATTCAAATCTCGGAACCTCTGTCGGGCAGTGCGTGCTGTCAACACTTGTTGTTGTTGGGCGGCATCGATTTGGTTCTGACTCAAGGGAAGCCAATGTACAACAGAACAAAGGACTGCTTGGTCCTGTGCCAGCCTCATCACAGTGATCTCTGACCCCATTGTTGGAGCCATTGTGTCCACTCATCTCTATCAACCATGATCTCCTTCTCCAGGACCGGTCTCTCCTGATGACATGTCCAAAGTATGTGAGCTCAAGTCTAGCCATCCTCACTTCTAAGAAGCATTGCGCCTGGCCTTCTTGCAAGAGAGATTTCTTTGTTCTTCTTGCAACCCACACCACTCTCAAGATTCTTTGTCAACACCGCAATTCAAAGACGTGGCATCTTCTCGGGTCCCCCTGACTCATTGTCCAGCTTCCACAAGCTTATGAGGCAACTGAAGATACCCTGACTTGGGTCAGGCACTTGGGTCAGTCCTCAGAGAGACCTCTTTGCTCTTTGATACTGTAAAGAGGCTTTGTGCAGCACATCTGCTCAATGCGACATGGTGTTTGATTCCTTGACGGATGCTCCCATGAGCAGGTGTTGGTGAAATCGAGGGTCATGAGGAGTGAGGAGTTACTCACTGGTGGTGGGCTTTGCTCTCTGTCCCTGGGTGTTGAAGACCCTCAAGACGAAGACTTGAACTCAATTCCAAGATGGAAAGTTGAGGATGATGCAGGAGGGAAGGAGGAGATTTGTGTTTCCTCAGGCCAGGTTTTTTCTTCTTGTCTATGAGCTGGCAGCTTCCTATTCATCATCTAACAAACCTCCTTGCTTGTGGTCTGTGACGTAATGTAACCGCTTTAGCCCAGACCATTAGACGGGAGTGTGGGCTTGGGGTAGTTGCGGTCTATGCACGAACCGCACTGCAGGCAAGTCCATTCCGAAGCACAGCAATCCATTGCTCCACTTGGAGGATCTGTTGGGAGGTGATTAACTGGCACCGGGAAGATCGTTCGGAGAGACCCTCTCCAGAGGGGACTCCCACAGGCCTTAATGGTCTTTATCTCTGATCTCAACCAGAGGGCTTTGTTAGTAGCATAATGGATGAGGGACATTACTTTCCGTTGATGTAATACGTGTTCCAAGTGTGTGGATTGGCTTGTGCGATTATATGGATATCCTCCCCTCCTGGGAGCACATATCAGAACTTAGAGGGCATTTAGCACGAATAGCCCCAGGTGGGGTTGTGAACTGACCGAAGCGGTGCTTTGGGAATCCTGGCTGCCGGTGGTTAAATCCGGTCATATTGACCTTGAATGACTTTTTCCTAAAAAGACAGAGTTGGGACTTGTTCAAGTTTATAGAACAGGTTTCGTGACTAGTTTTGTGCCTCTCGGCCTGTTAAGGCATGTCTGTATCAGGGGCAGAGCCAGTCTGAAAGTAGCTAGCCTTGTCACCTAGGAGGGAGGGTATGGGAGGGAGGCCATGTTCCATCTCTACTGGATGTCAACGATACTTCCCTCAAAGTACCTCATCACTGGCAATGGTCACACTGACTGGCGTCAGTTTGCAGCTCTTGCCTACAGGAAGGTATTGTTGATATCTTCATAGTACAGATGAGGATGCAGGCCCAGAGAAGAGGGATTTGGTTTGCCCAAGGCCACACAGCTGGGACATACCAGCGCTAAGATTCAAAATGTCACCTTTACTCGTTCTGCTGAAGCAGAATGTAGCTGTCATTTCTTTCTCCATCATGAAAAATTAATTTGTAGCAGGGAAGGAGTGGAGATGATATATGTAGAGTTTGCTATTTGAAAAAGAAGACTGTCAAAGGTCTATATTTTTAGACTTCATTGCTGGGGGCTGATGGAGTTGTGCAGGGGCCAGGCCTAACCCTCCGCACCCGCTCGCCTCTCCCAGCTCCAGGGGAGCCAAATATAGTTTTCAATACTGCTGCCTTTCCCTCTGGCTCATTCTGATCTTATTTTAAGGGCAAAGGAGAACATTAAGCTCGGTTTGGGTAAAATTGGAATTCACCTGCCTGGTGTTTTCTCTTCTTGTCAGCCAGTGCTAGCCTGGTTCCAAGCAGGTAAAGTAATGGGATCGCTGAAGTGGTGGATGCTATTTCTGGCCTCTCCAAGAGTGACATTATGTTCCTCCAGGGGCTTGTCATGGAAATCCTACCCCCTTTTTCTGGTGAACAGTTTAGGGGGGACCCTGTAGCATCATCCACTAGACGGAGTGTTGGACTGCTAGCTGAAAGGTTGGTGGTTTGAACCCACCAGCCACTCTGGGAGAAGGATGAGACAGACTACAAACATTTACAACCTTGGAAACTCTATGGATCAACCCCGCTGTCCTATTAAGTCTCTATGAGTTGGGATTGGCTTGAAGGCAGGCAGTAGGATATGGTGCTTGGACTTCCTTCCTGCTTGGAAAAGATGCATCATGTGAGAGTTTGGTGTTTACAGTCCTGCAGCAACCATTCTGTGACCCTGAGGTGGCGGGGATGGGGATGGGGTAGAGGGGTGGGGGGTAGGGGAATGAACTGGAGAGCCCTGGGGGTTGGGTGGTACGATTGAGCTGTCTAGCTAGGCCTGGACCTGTCAAGCTCCAGCACAATTGTTACAGCAAATGAGAGTGGGAAGTTATTGAATCCGCACATCTGTCTTGCAAGACGTGCAGCCAGAATGCTCCTTGGAAGCAAAGCTGGCGAGATTGGACCTATTATTCGGAGAGAGCAGTCCTTGGAGAAGGACACCATGTTGGGTAAGGTGGAGGGGCAGCAAAAAAAAAAACGAGGATCCCTTTGAGGAGCTGGACTGACCCAGCGGCCGTAAACAAGGCTCAGGACTGGGCAGCGTTTCATTCTTGTAGACAGGGTTGCTGCGATTTGAAGCTGATTCGGCGGCATCTAATAGCAGCCGGTGTAGGGTGGGCGGATCCTCAGCTGAATCCCTTCTGAGTTTCAAAGAGCCCAGGATGGATACAGAGATGTGCCAAGAGAAGAGACGGACTGACCTCCAGGAATATCAGCCCTGGTGGTGCAGTTGCTGGGCTGTTAACCTCAAGGTCAACAGTTTGAAACCACCAGCGGCTCTTTGGGAGAAAGACTCGGTTTCTACTCCTGTCAACAGAGTCTTAGAACCCCCCAGGGGCAGATCTGCCCTGTCTCACTGGACTGCATTGAGTTAGGATCGACCCGCTGGCAGCGAGTGGGAAGGAATGCTAAGTCTTATCAAGGACTTCCCGGCGCCTCTGACGTGGAAGGCCTGCCCCCAGAACCAGGCCCCCTGTTTGGATTTCTAACCTCTTGAACTATGAGAAAATAAATTCCGATTCTTTAAAACCACTCACTTGTGTTATAGTAGCCTGAGGGAACCGAGATGGAAGCAGCTGCTTGTACTAATCAGGGAGATTTGAGTTGCAATTGAAAAACCCTCAAAAGAATTTATTATTGGTTTAATAAGTGAATTATTGAGCAATCAGAAGAGTGCCCCCAAAGTTTCCAGCCAGACGTCATTGCTCATTGTTTTCACGGCTCCTCCTCGAGTAGCTGGGCTGCCCGGGGATGGCTTTCCAAAGCGGTTGCACAACGTGCAGAAAAAACGTTAGCTGTCCGGTCTCAAAGCAGGAGCCCTTGCCAAGGAGAGGGGTACGGGGCACACTGGTGGAGGTGATGATGGGACAAAAGCCCTTCTGGCCTCCTCTTGTCCCTGTTGTGGGGTTGCCCATGGGAGGAGGTGGCCTTTGGTGGACAGAGAGGGTGAGTCAGAGAGCTGAAGGAGGACACCTCTTGATGCTCCTGGTTCATTACCTTCTTGAGTTGCCCGTGGTGAAGTGCCCCAGGCACAGCTCGCCAGCATGGGAAACCCTTTCATTTCGCCCAGAGTGGAGGCTTTGGCTTGGCACCAAGATGGGGTGGGGAGAGGAGGCGTGGGCAGAGGGAGGTGATGGCTGGCTGTGTCCTGGCAGAGCGCTGGAGGGAGGGACCGTCTTACCTCTCTCTGACCCCAGGTCCCTCCTCCCCTTTCCTGTGGTCCCTGCCAGGGCTGGCAGGAGCCTGCTGAGCCTGGGGCCCAGGCCCCTAGCTGTGTCCCCTTACCCAGGCCCCTTCCTGTCTCCTCCTGATTCCTGGAGGGCTCCAGGCACCTTGCAGGGTGACATTTAAAACCGAGGAGGAGAGAGACACACAGAGCTCCCCTTGAAGGGAAACCTGGCCTAGCACAGCCTGCGTGACGGGGGCTGAGCCCTCTGCTCTGGGGGCCACTGGGGGCTTCTGGCCCCAGTCACCTCCTGTGCAGTGGAATCAGCGGAGCCGGCCCAGCCCTGTTCCATGGGACGAGGGGGTTTGAATTGGGGTGCCCATCGGCAGGGATTGAAAGGGGGAAAGATCCGAGTTCAAGTTCCAGCTCTGTGATTTCTACCCTCTGAGGCCTTAGCCTGTTTCCTCACCTGTCCTTGGGGGATGGGGTGGAGTGGGTGTTGTTCAGCTGAGTTAGTGAGACTGTGACCTCAAAGCGACAGCATGTTGACAGCTGGCGTCTCAAGCAGGGTTGGAGGTCAGGGCACCATGGGTCTTTTAAACAGGATGGCTCAGCGTCATCCTCAAGCACACCTGGCCAAGACCCTCCACGCAGCCTCTAGATCCTAGTTCATCTCTGATTTTGAACGCTCTCTGGTACTTCCGAGTCTTGGTGGCCAGGGGCAAGGACAGTCCCTGATGGTGAGCCTAGTTTAAGGTGACCAGACGTCCCGCTTTTGGCGGGACAGTCCCATTTTTAACAATTTTTTCCACGTCCCGCGGCGTTTTAAAAAAGTCCCGATTTTTGGAAAGAATGCACGACAAGCTAGGGTATATGGTTTTCGGCTGCCATGTGGCTATTTGGCCAGGACATGAGTTTTATCAATGGTGTCCTGCTCTACCATGGTCACCTTAGCCTGGTTACCCTTTTCTGATAGCAAGGGTCCTGATAAGCAGAAGAAAGCCATCTTTAGTTTGGTTTTTGTTTTTTAAAGTAGAAGTGCGCCCCTGCCATCTTTGGCACCCACTTCTACTAAAAGTACCGTGTTGTTTATCTGGAATTCACATGAACTGGGCATCCTGTGTTTTTATCGGCTGACTCTGGCAGAACCTCCACCCAAGCATTGTGGGCTACCGCTGTGAGGAGCCCTCTGCGTTCAAGCCATCCAATGGAGCTCTGGTGGCACACATTGGGCCGCTAACTACAAGGTCAGCGGTTCTAAACCTCCAGCTACTCCTCTGGAGAAAGATGCAGCTTTCTATTCCCGTAAAGGGTGGCAGTCTTGGAAACTCCCTGTAGGGCTTCTCTCAGTTGATGCTAACTCCGTAGCAGTGAGTTGAACACAGGGCACCCAGAAGAAGGCTTTGGGGAAGAGGTAGGAGAGGCCGTTGTCCTTGGAGCTAAGCGGGAGGAACAGTTGCCACAAGCAGAGCTCCAATGGAAACAGATATTTGCAGGCAAGACTCTGTGGCGGCTGCCGCCATCAGTGAGCGGGGGTCTGAAGTAGCCAGGGCGGGACACGACCTACCGCCCCAGCCTCTTGGAGGCTCACGGGGCCTCTTCAGTTTCGCGCACAGATGGGGAGACAGAGAGGCCGCCTCTTTGAGAAGTGGGATTATGTCTTCTTTTCCTCATCCATTATTTTCCAGGAGCTTGGAAAGTTTTCAAGACAACCAGAAGGGCAAGCTGGAGGTCCCCATAGTTGTGTTTTCTATTGTGTGGGCGCAGAAGAGGGATGGCGGGCCCATGAGACCAGGTTTTCAGGGTCTGAATCTGAGCAGTCCCACTGGGTTTCCAAGGCTGGCATCTGTGGGGCCGCTGGCTTTCTCTCGGAGCCTCGGGTGGGTTCCAGCCATAGGCCTTTGGGGTAGCACTGGGGCATCTAACCACAACCCCCGGGCCCTCTTCCGTGTGTCAGCCACTTTAAATTACTCTTCAAAGAAAGTGCCAACATGCGTGAGAATGAAAGTCTTCTTCTTCTTCTTTTTTTTTAAAAAAGTCTTCCTTATTATGTGCTCATGTCTTAAGATCTTAACATGCCGGTGTCAGATGCAAGTAGTTTTTTACTATCATCTTGAAACAGAATCACGAGCCACGTACCCCAGAAAAATGCAGACCATCTTTTTTCCTTCTTCCTCGAGCCTAAGTAGAAATAGCACATTATGGCTTGCACATGTGCTTCTCCCTTTCATGTGCCCCGTTTCATTAGGTGACCTGTCTCTCCCCGGCTTTGTAGTTGAAAAGGTGAGGCTTTGCCGAGGAAGGCAAGCACCCTGCAGAAAGGCCTGAGACTTTGGGTCCTGCGAGGCCCCTCCTGCGGGGCGGCCTGGTTTATAACTGCCCGGGAACCCAGTTCAGGGCTCATCAGGGCTTCCCATCTCGGCTGCTCGATTCCAGGCTTGTTGCCTCTGGGATTTTCATTTTCTGAGTTTGGAATTGCTTTTCCCTGGAGGAGAAAAGGTCCCCCGTAGTGCAGTGGTTATGTGTTGGGCTGCTAACCACAGGGTTAGCCGTTTCAAACCACCAGCTGCTCTGTGGGAGAAAAACAGGGCCCTCCACTCCTATAAAGAGATGCAGTCTCGGAAACTCACAGGGGCAGCTCTACCCTGTCCTGTAGGGTCACTGAGAGTCAGCCTGGACTCAATGGGATGAGAAAAGCAGAAACTCTCTTTTCTGCATCCAGCTGCTTCAAACTGCTACTCAGAGCCTTCCTTCCCGTCCCTGGAAGTCAGGGGATGGGTGGCAGCTTGTGCTGCTGTGACGCAGGGAGCCAGGCCACCAGTACTTCAAATAACAACCAAGTCACCCATGGCGGACAGGTTTCAGCAGAGCTTCCAAATGGAGACAGACTCGGAAGAAAGTCCTGTTGATCTACTCTTGAGAAGTAGCTGGTGGGAAGCCCATTGCATTACAAGAAGATAGAGTGTCCAGGAGAATGCTGGCAGATGAACCCACTAGGTTGTAGGTCTCTCTGCCATCGAGTCTGTTCTAACTCAGAGCGACCCTACAGGACAGGGTAGAACTGTCCCTCTGGGTTTATGAGCCTCTAACTGTTTACCAGAGTGGAAACCCTCATCTTTCTGCAGAAGGATAGCTGGGGAGTTTGAACTGCTGGTTAGCAGCCTGGTGGGTCACTCATATGTCCCCCTTGGATGGTAGGGCCCTCAGAACACACAGTGGTTGTAACGTGGACTCCAGCTGACCAGCATGCCCCACTCGGCACCACACTGGGACTCAGAATGGAAGTGTGTGCTAACCCTTCCAGGATTTCCTCACAACTTCCACGAGTCCCTCTAAGGCAGGGATGGGGCACTTCCGACCCTGGAGCCATAGAAGGCCTGCGAAATCATCATTGCCATTTGACACCACACGCCTCACCAAAGAGAGGCAGTTCCAGCCGATCACCTTCTCCACACCACGCCCTGCACCATCAGGTTGATGCCGACGCACAGGGACCCTGTAGGGCAGGGCAGCACCTCTGTGGGTTTCTGTGACTGTCGCTCTTTGTGGGGGCAGGAAGCCCCTCCTCTCTCACAGATCAGCTGGTGGTTTTGAACCACGGACCCTGCAGTTAGCAGCCCAACGGGTAACCACTAGACCACCAGCCATCACATGAGGGCTATGTTCGTTAAGTGCCCCATCTCCACCACCTACAAAGAATAAATAACCTGACCAGGATGACCCTCGATTGATATTATACATCCAGATGCCCCCACCCTTGCTCTAAGGAATGGGCTCAGAAAGGATCTCATAGAGTCCCTGGCCAATGCCACCACATTCTGCCAGGTGATGGGGAGCTATGGGGGGCGGGGTGATAGTCCCAGCCCTCCAGGGCCCATTGTCTAGGGCACCAGAGTGGCAGGTGCACACAGGGTGATAATCCTCCCTTTGGGGAGTGCTCCCTCGAGAACAGGCTGCTGTGCTGGACACTGAGCCTGTGGCCAGCTCTGTTGGGGGAGCGTGGGGAGGGCTCTTGCCGCCTGCTCTCCGGCCTGACCCTCGACAAGTGGTGGGTTGTTGGCAGGTGTCTCACAAGTTAATCTCCATCCATACCTGCCCCTGGATCCTTGTCTGCTCTCTGGTTGGGGCCTTCATCTTTGCTGGATGCTTCTCAGCTGGCTGACAACTACTTAGATCCCCTGCCTCCACTGGATGTCTACACTCATTTTCCAAAGACAACACAAATTGTTTGTTTAACCTCCTCAGGCATGAGCGGGGCAGAGGTGGCGTGGGAAGGCGCTCGCTCCTCCTGCGGCCTGGCCTTCCTGGGCATTTCCACATAGATTCCGGGCAGACTCACCTTATTTGATTGTCCCCATTGTGTTTAAAAAAAAAAGTCACCTTGCCAATGCTTCCTTATCCACCGCCCCCCTTCCTCTCACTCCCCCACCCCCACCTCCTCACGTGCTCATGATGAAACGTGGCCAATGCCCTTTTATTTTGCATCTTTTCGTAGGTGTTAGGGGGCATGGGACTCATGGGACTCATTCCTGGCACGCACAGACGCCATGCAGGGTGAATTGGGTGGGGGCCCTGCCTGGCGAGTCTGGGAAGAAGCAAGCTTTGGGGCAAATCCCTAAGGTCAAATTCTCATCATCAGTAGACTGGTCTCTCCTGGGTGGGCTCACCAGGGGGTGGCACCAACTGTGTGTGTGTGTGTGTGTGTGTGTATGTGTAGAAATCTTAAATTGAGTGTGGGAGGACTCTCTGTCACTGCCATTGAGCCAATTCTGACTCACGGTGACCCTACAGGACGGGGTAGAACTGGCCCATGGGTTTTTGGTGGTTTTGAACTGCTGGCCTTGGGGTTAGCAGCCCAATGTGTAACCACCATGCCACTAGGCCTTCTGAGCAGGAGCAGCAGGACAATGATTCCTAAGTGGGCTATGGCGTTCCCAGGACAGCCGGCCACACAGCACTGTCCCCTTCCCTGCAGCTTTGGGTTCGTGAAGTCCCGTGAGAGGGCTCAGCACTGGCATTTCTGTGATGCTCTCAGGGACCAGACCCAGACCACAGGCTGTCCCCTGGACCGGTGACATCAGCCCCTCTGCCAAGAGCCAGGGGTTAGGTTTTGAAAGCTGGCCAGGAGGCTCTGACGGGTAGCCAAGTTTGCCAGCTCCGGTCCTGCTCTAGTTTGAGTCCGTGGGCAGTGAGACACGATGGTGGGCCCAGACCTCGGTTCCCACTGGGTAGGCTCAGGGTGGGGAACTCACCTTTGCAACCCGCTTGCTGGTGCTGCAGGGGGTCTGAGACCACACTCTGCACCTCAAGCAAGGCCACTGTCCCTTCACCCCTCACTCCTCCATCCTGAACCCCAGCCCTTCCTCACAAACATGGGGAGCCTGGCGTTCCCTGTGAACCTGCCGGATGATCAAGTGTCTGCCTGTCTGTCTGCAGACAGGGCTGACACCAGAGTCGAAGGAAGTGGAGACTGTCTTTTCCAGAGGAAGAGGCCGGCCTTCTTCAACCATCAACGGTGCAGGTGCATTCTGATTGTGTTGAATCCCCACTCCCATCCAGAGAGGGCCTGGCTGGGGCTGGCCTAGGTGTCCCCAGGTCCAGGTACATGCCTCTCTGCATAGCTTAGAGGTCACTTCAGGCTGAGCTGGAGCCACACAGGTCGGGGAGGTGGCACCAAGGGCTGTGACCAGCTGGCATGTCCTGGGCTACAAAGGCTACCATCCTGGGATTTCGTGGGATCAGGGGCACAGGTACCAGGTACATCCACAGGCATCAGTGGATGTCCTACAAGTTCTATGAGGACATAGACTGGACACCCAGAGAAAGGAGAGCAGCATGGTCAAAGGTGGCCTTGAGCACACACAGAGGCGTGGTCTTGCTTCTGTCTTCCTCCCCCTGGGATTCAGGCAGAGCCAAAGCAGATCATCTTCCAGCCAGCTAGCTCTGTAGCCCAGGAGCTGCTGAGCCCAGAGCCCTGATCTGGCAGGAATCACACAGGCTTCGAGAGGCCACCTCACCTTCGCCCATGGTCAAAGAGCAGTAAATGTCAGACTGCTCTCTCGGGAGCATAAGGCCCTCTTTGTTAGGTGTCAGGTTTATCTGTGAGCAGTGCACTGTCTTGAGGCAGCATGCCCACTCTTTCTGACTGTTTGTCTTGGGCCAGGTAAGCCAGAGCCCTGGAGCCTGCTGCCCGGAGTTGCAAAGGAGATGGGTCTGCTTTGATGGGGGAGGGAGCTGGGAAGAGATCCAGGGAGGCAGCTGGAAACAGGTGAGGGGGACTGCAGTATCTGGAGGCTGCCAGGCCTGGTACCATGGGGGACCAGGCTGCTTTGCATGAGGCCTGCCTTGGGGTTCCCTTGAGAACTCCGTTTTCATTAAAGAGCCTTGTCTTTATGTGGGCCTGAGAGGGCATCGGGGCTACTGTGTTAGCTGTCCTTGAGGTGATTCTAACTCATGGCCGCCTAATGTGTAAATAGGACGAAATGCTCCCCGTCCTGCTCCGTCTTCATGGGTGTTGGCACCTTTGAGTCCCTGTGGTGATTGTGTCCATTGTCTCATTGAGAGGGTCCCCCCTTGCCACTGGCCCTTGACGCCCAGAGGGCTTGACTGTAGGAGAATCCTTTTGCCCTCAGCAAGCAGTGAAGGAGAACGTTCCAGAAAATGGGCCCACGAGGCTGTTTAAAGTCCAAGGAGGCTGGACTTTGGGGGTTAGCTTCAAGGAGCATCTCTTCTTTACTGTAAGAGGAGCAAGGATTCCCCAGCCAGGGAAGGAAATCCGATGATCGAAGGAACCTTGGGTCCTGGTCAGTTACAGCTCAGGCCCTGTTGGGAGCCGCCCCTGTGCCCACCACGCACTGAGAGTGCTCACCAAGGTCACGAGAGAGGGCATCTCTCCCTTCAGGCCACAGTTCTCATCATTTTGGCTCTAAGGATCCTTTGTACTCTGAGAAACTGAGGTCCTTGCAGAACTTGCTTACAGGGCTGTATCTACCGATCCATCCATTCTGTATTCAAAATGGAAACAAAGATAGGATTAACACCTTTATCATTTACAGAGAACAACTATCAACATAACATTTTTTTTAACGAAACAGTGATATTTTCTCTACTTTAAACAGCTTTCCCCCACCCACTCACCACCACCGACACACAATAAACTGTACGTGTTGCAAGCGTGCACACTGATGTTTGACCCAGGTTTGTACCTGTGAGGACATCAGGATGGTATATCCGCCACCAGGAAGAGAACTTGTGCCCCTTTTCATTCCTTCTCTGCGCCCTTTCCTGCCACACACCGACTGTTGCTGCTCTTATAGATTTGTTTGTACGTTATAAGGTTTAATCTAAATGCAGCCATATATGAGGAGCCTTCACAAAGCTCATGGGAGAATTCTGTTATCTTTTCCACAACTTGCTGGAAGCCAGTCCTGCTGCCACCTTGTCGCATGTGGTGTTCTCTGATGGCTTCTTTCATGGGCACAGGCTTATTTTGTGATTTATCCACATCGTTGAGTGTGTACCTACGTCATTCCTGGGACTCCAATTATCCATACATTAGACCTTTTGTAATTGACACATGTACACACCACATACACACACACACCAATCCACTATTTGTTTTTTTTCATTTATTTTTTAATCATTTTATTGGGGCTCATACAGCTCTTTTCAAAATACATACATACATAGATCCATTGTGTCAAGCACATTTGTACATTTGTTGCCATCATCATTCTCAAAGCATTTTCTTTCTACTTGAGCCCTTGGTATCAGCTTCTCATTTTTTCTGCTCCCTACCCCACCTTCCCTCCCTCCCCAATGAACGCTTTTATAAATTATTATTGTTTTTTCATGTCGTACACTGTCCGATGTCTTCCTTCACCCACTTTTCTGTTGTCCGTCCCCCAGGGAGGGGGTTATATGTAGATCCTTGTGATCAGTTCCCCCTTTCTACCCCACCTGCCCCTTACTCTCCTGGTATTGCTACTCTCGTTATTGGTCCTGAGGGGTTTATCTGTTCTGGATTCCCTGTGTTTCCAGCTCTTATCTGTACCCATGTACAGTCTCTGGTCTAGTCAGATTTATAAGGTAGAATTGGGATCATGATAGTTGGTGGGGCGGGGAGGAAGCATTAAAGAACTAGAGGAAAGTTGTATGTTTCATCAGTGCTACACTGTACCCTGACTGGCTCATCTCTTCCTTGTGACCCCTCTG
>NW_022103968.1:8803998-8815084 GCF_000313985.2 Echinops telfairi
TTGTTTACCTTCAAGCTTTTAAGACCCCAGACGCTATATCTTTTGATAGCCGGGCACCATCAGCTTTCTTCACCACATTTGCTTATTCACCCGTTTTGTCTTCAGCGGTTGTGTCGGGAAGGTGAGCATCATAGAATGCTACTTAACTGTATTTCATATGTTATAAAGTTATAATAGTGTTTAGTGTCCTTCTCTGGAGGAGCGCTGGTGGTGTAGTGGTTGTGAAGTTGGACTGCAATTCACAATTCACATGGTTGGCAGTTCAAAACCACCAGCTTCTTTGTGGGAGAAAAACAAGGCTTTCTACTCTTGTAAACAGTTGCAGTCTCTGAACGCCCCAGAGGGAGAGGGGTTACTCTGAGTTGGCACTGACCTGACGGCAGTAAGGGAGTGCAATCCTTCCCTGGAGCTCACTGCCAGGTCAGCAGTTCGAGGCCACTGACAGCTCCTAGGGAGAAAGATGAGGCTTTCTACTCCTGTAGATATTTAGAGTCTTGGAAGCCCACAGGGACAGTTCTATTGTGTCTCAAAGGAGATGCTATGAGTCAGAATCAACCGGATGGTAGTGAATTGATATTTTTGGTTGTTGTTTTATTCCTTCTCTGCTGGGGAACCCAGTTGGTATCATGGATTATGCATTGGCCTTCTAACCGCAAGGTCAGCAGTTTGAACCCACCTCTGGGAGAAAGAGAAGGCTTTCTACTCTGGCAACCATCGGTGCTTCTTCAGTCTTCCTCACCCGACTTTCACAGGTACATGAGCCAATGGGAAATACCATGGCTTGGGTCAGCTCAGTCCCCAAAGTACCAGCTTTCCTTTTCAATACGCTGAAGAGGTCTTGTGCAGCAGATTTACCTGCCTCAGCACCTCTTCTGCTCTCTTGACGGCTACTTCCACGATCATTGATTGTGGATCCAGGAAAGACAAAACCCTCATCACCATCAACCTTTTCTCTAGTTACCATTGGTGTTATCCATTGGCCCAAACTCCAGAAACCCAACTCACTGCCATGGAGTCAATACCGACTCCTCGGGCCTTCCTCCCCCGTGGGTTTCTGAGGTTGTGACTGTTTGCGGGAGTTGAAAGCCCAGTCTTTCTCCCTCAGAGCGGCTCATGGTTTCAAACTGCTGACCATGCAGTTAGCAGCCCAACGTGTAACCACTGCACCGCCAGAGCGCCTTCTACCTTCTGGCCCAGTCAGGAGAAGTTTGATCTTCTTTACATTGGGTTGTAATCCATTGTGAAGGCTGCGATCCTTGATCCTCACCGGCAAGTGCTTCAGGTCCCCCTCACTTTCATCAGCGCGTTTGTGTGCCCCAGAAGGATATTGAAAGAACCACGGGCTGCTCGAAGGACAAGCCAATCTGTCTTGGAAAAAGTATGGCCAGAGTGCTCCTTAGCGTCAAGGATGACAAGACTTCGCCATCCATACTTTGGACATGTTGTCAGGGGAGACCAGTCCTTGAAGAAGGACATCATGCCCTCCATGAGATGGATGGACACGGTGGCTGCAACAATGGTCCCAGGAAGAGGAACCCTGGTGAGGATGGTGCAGGACTGGGCAGTGCTTTCCGTCCACTGTACGTAGGGCGGCTGTGACTCAGAGCCAGCTCACCGGACTTCACACCACAGCACTCTGCAAAGACGCACAGTCTCTGTCCTACAGCGTCACCATGCGTCAGAGTTGACTCGGGCCATGAGACCCTCCCTTGTGAATGCCAACGTCTGTCTCCAGTTTGCATCGCCTGCCACGGATTTCCTCTTCTCACCTGGCCTGGGTTTTCCTGCGTGGCAATCTTGGATCACTGTCAGGCGTTGCGACTTCACCTCACTGGTGTTGGGGATTTGCGTGTTGCTAAAAACATTCCTGTGCTTTCTGGGATATGGTTAAGTTCCTTGCATGCTTTTGACTCTTGTGTCTGTCATTTGCTAGGATGGCTGGGAGTGGTGCTCAGGTAGAGGTTAATTATTCCTCACTACTGAGGCAGGAACTTCGCGAGCCTTCGTCACGAGGCCCATGCATCACGTGTGTTTTTCAGCCCCGTGATGAAAACGAGCCTTGTATCGGCCCTGCGTGAGCACCAGGCCCTCGGGCCGGAGGCTCTCCCAGACTCTGTGCTTTCCTTACACGCCAGCACTGAGTCGTCCTCTGTGGAACCCTGGTGGGGGCTCTGCAGCCCTCGGGGGTGTTTTTTTCAGCACACGTCACTCCGACTTTGTCCTGGTAACTCTAGCTGCCTTAGTCTCCTCGAATTCTTCAACTCTGGCTCCTCAACTCAACTCAAGGAGTGCATAAAGATCAGCCTCAGTTTCCTCTCCTCACGCAGCATTCTGCAAACTCTCCTGGCAGCAAGCTACGGCCGTCGCCGGGCTCTGCCCGGGTGCCTCACTGTCTCCACCCTAATAACTTACCTGCTATTTCATACACCTTCTCTGGTTGTTTCAGATGAGAGCGTAAGTCTAGTTCCTGCACTTCATCTTGATCGGAACATCTGTAGAGTAAAATATA
Organism: Echinops telfairi; assembly: GCF_000313985.2. NCBI lineage: Eukaryota > Metazoa > Chordata > Mammalia > Afrosoricida > Tenrecidae > Echinops > Echinops telfairi. Next base: position 8,806,508 of record NW_022103968.1, read on the forward strand.
TACATTTACATATTTCATATTATCTGTATAAAGATGAATCTACTTGTATATATATCTATCTATCTATCTGTCTGTCTGTCTGTCTGTCTGTCTATCTATCTGTCTATCATGAGTGAGCCCTGGCGTCGCGGGTCACGTGTCGAGTGAATATCTGCAAGGTTAGCAGTTAGCAATAGCTGCAAACCATCAGCCACTTCTCAGAGGAAAGATGAGGATTTCCACTCCTGTAAAGAGCTACAGTGTCAGAAACCCACAGGGGCAGTTCTGCCCTGTTCTACAGCATTGCTACGAATTGGAATTGAGTTTGGTTTTATATATTTAACATGATCAGACCCCTGCTCTGGGATTTGGATTCACTAGTAAGTCTAGGGTGACCAGTGTGTGATGCGATTTTCATGCCTACCCCCCTGCCCCCATCTTGGGACTCTTGATAATTATAGGAGACAGATGTTGGCTCTGACTTCAGGGGACTTTGTTCTGTTGGAGAGGGGGGTGTGTGTGTGTGTGTGTGTGTGTACAGAGGAAGGAAGCATGACTGCTGGGCCTGCTCCATCCTCACGCTCACCCGCAGGATAGACGGGCCCATCCTTGTAGCTCCTGTGCTGGTCTGTCTCACCAAGAGTCCTCCTGACCCTCCCTGGCGTTCTACTTCACCACGGCGATGGCCTCCTTCTGCAGCCAGCAGTCCCTCCTGATGACGCGCCCTGAGCAAGTGTGTCATAAAGTTTTCACTGGCTAATTTTCACAAGTACATAGCTAGGCCTTTCCTCCTTGCTTATCTTAGTCCAAAAGTCCCCCTGAAACCTGCCCAGCATGGGCGACCTTGCTAGAGGGTGGAGATGCCAGCTACCTGGCTTCTGAAATCACAGCAATGAGCAAGCCACCGCGGTACAATGAATGGACCAAGGGGGGTGGGTGGGGGTGGGGGGTTAACTATAATCATACAATTCTCTCTCATGTGTTTCCTGTATGCCATGTTGGTTACCTAATTATTTTGCCTACTTTGTTTATTAAAAAAAACGCCCACATATTCGTTTTCTAAAAATAGATTATTTTGTTAAGTATCTTACTGAGACTGAAGACAAGACAAGAAAAAACAACAAAACTGGGCTTTTGTGACCTCAGTTAGTTTTCTAAGCCTGCTTCAGGGTGGTGAGAGGGCCAGCCTGTGCTACGGCGCTGGGCGCTCAGCCCGCTGCGGAGACTCCAGCAGCAGCGGCTTTGGCTTCCTGAGCCGTTCCTATTTGGGACGATGATTTACGGTTTTCACTGCTCCGTGGCCTTGAGCAGTGACATCACCATGTGGAGATGGCTCTCCCTTTCTTGGTGATGCGGCTTCCTTTGGTGTTCTTTCAGGCCTTTTAAAGAGAAATGGAAGCATCCAGCCTTTGACACAAACAGCAGGGCGCCTACAACCTGCTTGCAGAAGACACAAAGGATATCTTTGGACCCACGAGCCGGCTCAAGAAAGAGTCTGGTCATCCCCATTTATAGACATTTCAGGCGACACCGAGGCAGGGGTGGGGAATCCAGTCGAGCCCCATGGGGTCATGGTGCCCCCCATGTGTGTCAGCACAGGACTGTGCTTCACATGGCTGTATCCCTGTTGTTATCTAAGGTGGGTCACCAGGCCTTTCTTCCCTGTTACCTCCGGGTGCCTCGAACCTGCCACCTGTCTATCCTGCTCAGGTACGCAGTCCTCTAGTGAGGCCTCTACCCGCCCCCACCGTGGTCGCTGGGGGTTCTACCCTCCGCTCAGAGCACACTCTCCTGCATGGCTGATTGAACATGGTGCCTCAGACAAGCAGGACTCCCCTCCCCCAGGAGATGGATCGGCACGGTGGCTGCAGCAAGGGACTCCAGCCTCGGAACAGCTGTGAGGGGGGCGCAGGACAGGGCAGTATAGGGTCGCTGTAAGTCGGAACAGCCTGGGTGGCGCCTAACACCCCTGGCTCAGGAGGTCCTCCCACAGCCCAGGGACTCAAGGCTTCCAGCGGAAGAACGGTCTGGCCATTTGAAAGAGCGCGTGATGCACTTCTGACTGTCCTGTAGCAAGAGGCCAGCTAGAGAAACCAGAAATCTCTCCCAGGGAGCAAAGGCGTGAGCGTTCCCAGCAGTGGTAGCCATCACTCATTTTCGTGCCAGAGACCAGAAACTGCTGACGGATTTCTGCAGGCCCCTCTACATGCTGGTGTTGCGCTGAAAGCAGCAGCCCCCTGGACCACCCCACCCATGCCCTTCTCACAGAAGGGGGAACACAACATCTGGTGCCTTCCCTTGGGATGGGTCTCCAATGAATGCCACCCGCGGACACCTGAGTGGAAGGAGGGTGTGCTAGTTTGAGGCTGACATCCCCTCCCAAACTTCCGGGATGAATTTGCTTGATGCTGTTCCTTCTTCACCCACCTGGGGAAGGTCAGAGGCCCTGTGGGTGGGGGACCATGACATCGGGGAGGGTCTTGGCATTTAGGAAAGAACATTTGGACTTAGAGGTGCACTAACGCTTACGTGTGTCTGTGTGTAGACGTATCTCAGGGTGAGTGGAGAAAAGCAGGCACCCTGGGGGCGTCCTGGTAGCACACTGGGCTGCAACCGGCAAGGTCGGCATTTCCAAACCTTGGGAGAAGGCCAGGCTTTCTGCTTCCGGAGAGTTACGGTTCCAGTAGCTCCCCAGGCAGCTCTATGGCTCTCTCCAGGGTTGTGACGAGTTAGCATCAGCTCGATGGAAAGGAGGGGTTTAAGTCACGAAGCCTGGCTACCAGGTTTCCGGTTCACACAGGCACGGCTTTAGACATTTCAGGCGAAACAAAAGTTGCTTCATCGAGGCTCTGCAGCCAGTGGGTGCGATGCACGAGTTCCCTCGGTCGTACACTTTTCGGAGTCTTGCTGGTGCCCTTAAAGAAAAGGTCCATCAAAACAGTGGCTTGAAGGCACGGAGGTCACTCACAAGGTTATGCGGCTGTTGTTTGGGACTTTTGTGGAGGGCACTTATCAGCAAGACGTTTTAAGGAACCTGAAACTGCACGGATGACGTGAAGGGCGGGAAAGTTGGGCCGACGAAGACGTTTCCCATCTCAACAAGGTCCCTGTTCATTCTCTGAGGGTAGCAAGGGGTGTCCCCAAGAATTTCGTCGGGAAAACGTTCCCCATAGCCACCCTAAAGCCCTGATCTCGCCCCTTCAGACTTCTTTTTGTTCCCTAAACTCCAAAGAGCATTGCAAGCCAGCATGACGTGAGTTCCCCACGGCTCGTCCCACTCCGCCATTTTGACATGGTGTCAGTCGAAGCGCTCAACATCCCTGGAGGAAGGGAGAGAGACAGAGAGACAGAGAGAGAGAGAGAGAGAGAAGACAGGGAACATGGGGACAAACATCAGACTCACATGTTGCTACTTTTGCTCAGTGAAGCTCTCCACGAGTTTGCAGCCATGCGTTCGGCTCACCCTCCTGGATGCACCTCTAGGAGCCTGGGCTGGGCAAAACTGCCCGCAGAAAGGATGGCAATTCCTACCTGCCACGGTCTCCCTGGCCGGGAGAAGGCCTGGCGAGCAGATTCTGTCAAGGACAAAGCTCAGCAAACCTCATGGGGCAGTTCTGCTCTGTCAATGGGTGTCACTGTGAGTCAGAAGGGACTCGGGGCACCCAAGACGAAGGTTTGCACGAGTATACGTTTGTATATGTGTGTGTGCACATATACACACACATGTCGTAGACCCAGTGCCGTCGGTCGAGTCAGTATAAAGTCCAACAGTAACCCGGTAGGACAGAGGAGGACTCTGCCGCACAGGATATCCAAGGCTTGGGTTAAAAGTAAACAAGAATCAAACCGGTTGCTTGTGGATCGAGTGCATGTTTCCCAAGCAGATCATCAATCTGACACCGCAGCTCCCTCCGGCACCATCACTTCCCCCCGGGTCCCCCATTTCCACCCCTCCTTCTTTCCTAACTCTCGACCTTGTCTCTGGGTAAAGGTGGCCCTTTGCGTCTCAAATGATGGATCCCTCTGACTCTGGGCATGTTCTCTTCCAGACCCTAGGGTCACGAAGGGCCATAGTCTTGGGGGTTCTGCCAGTGTCTGTCAATCAGTCAGCCTCATCTCTTTTATGATTTGGGGCTTTGTTCACCTTTCTCCCCCACTCTCTCCAGGACCTACTAATGTGACCGTTTTCCAATCCCGTTGTTAGTGGGAGTGGGGTACCATCTAGCTCTCCTGATCTCAGGGTCGTGGAGACTGAAGCACAATCCATCAGTTCATTAGACTTAATGCCTCCTCCTTATGTCTTTTGCTTTTCCTCGTTCTCTGTCTTCCAGATAGGGGAAAACCAATAGCTGGACTTTCGGTGGCTGCCAAGAGCTTTGAAGACCTCAATTGCTACTGGCTAAAGCAGGATCTCGAGCAGTGCCTTGGCGAGCTATGTGACAGGGCTGAGGTCTTCATAGAAGCAGCTTGTGCATCTGTCTCACTCTGAGCAGCTCCTGGGTTTAAACCACCAACCTTTCAGTTAGCAGCCACGCATTTAGCTACTGCACCATCAGACCTCCTTCATGGACATAGAAATTCATGTGGTTGTCAAAGAAGAACCCCTGAGTGATGTAAATGGTTGATGAGCTCATTGCTCACCATCAGGTTGATAGTACAAGTCCACCCGGCAGCCTGGAAGAAAGGCCTGTCCACCTACTTCCAAAAAGTGAGCCCAGGAGAGCATTTGGGAGCACAGTTCTTCTCTGACACACGTGGGGTCATCATGCGTTAGAGTGGACATGCATAACAGCTACTCAAGTCAAACTCACTGCCAGCAAGTAGATCCTGACTCATAGGGACCCTCTAGGACAGGGCAAAACTGGGCCTGTGGGCTTCTGAGAACTCTTTATGGAAGTAGAAAGCCTCGTCTTTTTCATTCAGAGTGCCTGGTGATTTTGAACTGTTGACCTCGTGGTTAGCAGCCCACTGTGTACCCCACCCAACCCCTGGGGCTGTAGCTCGCAGATATTAAATATGTGTATATGCTCTCGGGATTCACAGGATAGCGCCATTCTACTTGTGAACTCATAGTAACTTTTTGTCACACATTTTTCCAGTCAAGAGATAAAAATATGTTTATGGAGGGGATTGATGAAGTCTTCTGACATTGAAGGTCAGCTTCTAAGTGGATTAGATCGCCTCGAACCCCTCTCCCTGATGGGTGAGAGATGGAGTCTCAGGCTTGTTTTAATTTGAATTTCTCTCATTGTGAGTTTGAACATTTTTTTCCCCTTTCACTTGTCGGAGGGTCATTGTTAGATCCTTCTATGGAAATTGCCTGTTTGTGTCAGTCCTCTTTTTTAAATTGGATTTTGGTGCTCTGCCCCTCGCAGGACAAGATGCGTGTCTACAAGGGTTCATAGCTGTGGGTTGATGGCTCACGCCAGAAATATTTCTTTCTAATCCTCAGTTGGTTTTGTGTGAGCAATAACACCAGGCCCCAAACAGTTTTTCCTTTCACTTTGATGAACACAATCGTTGCTTGCCTCTTGCGGCACATCCCTGTGCAGGAGCGTCTGCCGCTCTGGGTGGGACCCGTGGGACCTCTGGACATCAGCGTCTGCGTCGAGCGTCATTGGAGGGGAGTCTGCAACGCTTCTTGTTACGCGGGGTTCAAGCAATGGTCTGCCTGGCCATGATTCCCCAAGCCAAGGCCTTATAAATCATTTGAAACCTAGCTCCGATGTCTGCATTCCACGAGTGACTGCATAGGTTCCCCAGTGGCTCACCAAGGAGATCGAAGGCATGGCCCTGGGAGGGGTCCCGGGGAGTGGAATTTAGAGTCAACCCAACCCTGGGAATTAGACCATTCTCTCTGCACAGGTGAGACGCCGAGGCGAGCAGAGAGGATGGACCTGAGACGTGCAAGGGTTAAAGTAGTTGGTTTTTGTTTTTTTTTAAAAAGCCAAACCCAAATCAAACCTGCTCAGTCTGTAGATCTGGCTTTAGAGCTCCAAGAATATACATTAAGCTTTCCTTTCTAAAAAACAATAAACACAAGAAAAAAAGGAGGAAGAAGAAAATTTGATCTGCCCTCGAAAGGCAGCTCTCTTGAAAGTACCTTCTCAATCCCATAATCACTGTCCGCTTCCTGTTCCTGAGGGACGCAGGCGGAGTTTTGGTGAGTGCCCGGAGCATGTTGTTCAAGGAGCTTATTCTTCCAGTTCACCCAGCGAACATTGATCGGGACTCCTTATCTTCCAGGCACCCATATATATTTATATATTTATTTTTTAATTTTTTTTTCTTTCTATTTTTTCTCTTTTTTTTTTTTTAACATTTTATTAGGGGCTCATACAACTGTTATCGCAATCCATACACACATCAATTGTGTAATGCGCATTTGTACATCATTCTCAAAACATTTTCTCTCCACTTAAACCCCCGACATTAGGTCCTCATTTTTCCCCTCCCTCCCCGCTCCCCCCTCCCTCATGAGCCCTTGATAGTTTATAAGTGGGTATTTTGTCATATCTTGCCCTGCCCGACGTCTCCCTTCATCCACTTTTCGGTTGTCTGTCCCCCAGGGAGGAGGTCACACACAGTTCCTTGTAATCATTTCCCTCTTTCCTACCTATTCTCCCTTTACCCTCCCTGTTTTGCCACTCACAACACTGGTCCTGTAGGGCTCATCCGTCCTGGATTCCCTGTATTTTCAGTTCCTATCTGTACCAGTGTACATCCTCTGGTCTAGCCAGCCTTGCAAGGTCGAATTCGAGTCATGGTAGTGGGAGCAGGAAGGAAACATTTAGGAACTAGAGGAAAGTTGTATTTCTCATCGTTGTTACATCGCACCCTGACTGGTTCGTCTCCTCCCTGAATATTTATATTTTTAAACAGAGGCCCACATCCCCCTCAAGTTTAGTTAGACTCTCTCTGGCTGTGGTCCCAGGGGGCAGCTCGCGGGGAAAGGCCATGCTATGAGGCACATACAAGTGTGCATACAAGTGTGCATACAAGTCACCAGGCACCCTTGTCAGCATGTGTGACTCAGCAAATGTGAGGGGATCCCCTGGGGGGGGCATGTAGCTAACAGACACTAAGAGATGCTGATAGTCCCGGGCCACACTGAGAGTGTAGCACTGCTGAGAACATTCCAGAAAGTAACTTAGAGATGGTGTTGCATGGCATCCAAAGTTCAGATGGACTGAACCACAGCCAGGAGGGCTGAAAGACCCTTGCCTGGGGCCAGGATTTCTTTTTCCTTCTTTTTGTTGCCCAAAGATGGGGGAGCCCTGCTCATGAGACTCAGTGATGGCTGGAAGTCTAACACCATGCCAGGCGAAGGTCCGCTGGGCCTCACTCACGGGCATCACCGGCAAGCTGCTTTAGGGGACGAGGCTGTATCTAGTCTCCTTGTTAGTGCTTGTGTGTTTGGAGACAGGAGGTAGTCTCAGCCTCTTTTTGTATTCCCGTCTTAGCGGGAAAGATTGGTCTCCTCCTTGGACAGGGTTTTGCCTTAACGTGGGTTCTGACTTTCCAAGGATTTCTTGTATGAGCCACATCCACTGGGGGGTCCAGGAGGACTTTCAAGTTGCCCAGCCCACCGAGGAGAGAGAGCACAGACTTGGGCCTTTACCGAGCAGACCACCCCCTCGCCCGCCCCCTCAGTGAAAAAACAATGGGGTGTTTCAGTCCACATGAAACGAATTCGGGGCTGCCTCATCTTGATTTTCAAGGTGCTCTGGGGAGGAATGTTCTGCGATTTCGGTTCAAGATGTGATTAGTGGTTAATGGGCCTTGAACAGCATCTTTATTCTCTTGAAGATCCTGGCTGTCTTGATATTGATCTTTCCCCACTTTGGACTCCGGCCTTTGAAATTCGGGGGACACGGCAGGGAACACCTCATGGCCTGAAGCCTACACTGGGGGCAAAACTCATTTCCTTTTGCAATTAAGGGTCCGTGTGCATTTCACTGTGATTGCCGCTGGTGAGGTGGCCTTTCTTGCAGGGCCCGAGGCGTGAGATAAAGAGAAGAGGCAGTTTCAAAGGCAGGGCAAGAAGCTTAACATTTAAAACGAGCTTAAAAATTAAATCCCAAACCTGGAAGGCAGCGTTGATGCCAGGCCTCATCCGTCTGATGTTGGAGAAACTCTAGTTCCTTGTTGATCACCTAGGAAGGAGAGCCAAAATGTCCAGTTTGGGAATTTCAGAACGCAGGTGTGCTAGGGGGATGGGTGAAGACGTTGCTGACCGGATGTGCATCTTCTGCGGTGTCCTGAGGAGCTTTGAATGTTCAAATCCCCTGGATGGCACACTCGGTTAACGAGCTCTGCTATTAACCCAGAGGTTCGAAGTTCAAGTTCACCGGCACCCAGGCAGAAATGGCTAGTGATCTGCTTCCGAAAGATCAGCCATTGGCAGCCCAGGGGAGCTCAGCTGTGCAGTTCCATGGAAGGTGCCGAGGGATGCCGGCTGCAGCTCTAGGTATCCAAGAGTGGAAAGTACGGGCACCATGGGGCCCCTGTGGACCCCAAAGGCCATCGACTACCCACTGAGTGGTCTCCACTCACCCCTGAAGGCAGTGTGACAGTGTAGCTCAGCTGTGTCCATAC
>NW_022103968.1:8816379-8818424 GCF_000313985.2 Echinops telfairi
CACACTCCCCGGTGGGGAGGGGCTGAAACCGAGTCTCTGGGGAGGTGGCCTTGGGTATTTTTTTTTGAAGTTCAATATTATGATATGAGTTGAAAACAAAACCAATATGTTCAGTTTAATGAGCCAAACATGGGACAGAAGGGTCCTCACCTTGGGTCAGAGTCAGGGAAGGTTTCCCATCTGGGGAAGGGGCTTCTCTGGGGGTACAGGGCCTGGTGTGAGAGCAAGGAAGGTGGCCTGGGGGGAGGGCTGTGAGACTCAGGGGGGGGGCCCAGTGGAGCCCCAGCATGTACAGGTGTTGCTTGGTGTGGGGACTCGTCACCTCGTTTGCTGCCGTGGGCCCCCTTGGTGGCCTGGTGAAACTGAGGAACTGGGTTTCACAACGATGCTCCTGGAAGGCTAAAATAAGGTGCATTGACTGAGAAGAAGGGAGACAGGTCACGCTTTAAAGAAAGTTGTACTCTGTGTGCCTTTGATTAAGACACCGTCACAAGAGCTGGAGGCGGGCCTGATGGGTCCTGTCCTTCTCAGTCTGCCAGACACCTCACCTCGGCACAAAGCTGGGGGACACGCTGCCCTGCAAGTTCGTCTCCTAGGGATACAGGTGTCATGAAGGAGACAACAGCAACTGCAGCGACAACAGAGGGTTTACACACTCAAGGTACAGACGGAAGGCTGTGACGAAGATGGGTGGGGGGAAGGGGAGGGGGAGAAAGAACCACCTACATGGGTGGGGGTGGCCGGCTGGGCTGCCGTCCCTGTTCTGACCAGACGCACTGTGCAACCACCAGAGTATGTTTGTCTTGGTCTGTTTTATAGTCCACACACACAAGGGGACAAGATAACGCAACGAATCAGAGCGAGGTTGAGAGTCACAGTCTTGACCCCCCTCCCGATTCTGACCCGTTGCATCTAGACACTCGGCTGAGTGGTTAGCAAAGGAAGAACAGTAAAATGGAATCTCACTTACATTCTCCTGTGACACACCAGCTAGTTTGGATCAAATGAACAAACGCACAAACAACCGGTGCCCAGCTCTGCGCTGACCCGCCTGGGGCCACCTTGGATTGAAGTGACACTGGCCGCTGGCTTGCATGGGTTTGGGAAAGGAACCAGAAGAGGGTCTGTCTGACGAACACAGAGACTGGAGTCTGGACCGGCGACCGGTGGCTCTGTGAGACTGCAGGACACGTCCCACTCACCTGCGTGTCCCACAGCGTGCACAGTGACTGTCGTGAGGTGCAATGGAGACCCATGCATGGCATCGTTATGGCCACTGTGTCAATCCATCTAATGCACATAGAACATTCCATAAACTAAGGTGACCAGATTTTAACATCAGTAAAGCGGGACACCATTGACAAAACTCATATCCTGGAGAAATACAGTAGCCACATGGCAGCCGAAAACCATATACCCTAGCTTGTTGTGCATTCTTTCCAAAAATCGGGACTTTTTTAAATGCCGTGGGACGTCTGGTCACCCTACCATAAACCCAACCCAGCCCAACCTCGCCCACTGCTGTTGGGTTGGTTCTGACTCCCATTAACTCTCCAGGACAGGCAGAGCCGTCCCTCAGGGACTCTGGGCTGTCACCTCTGTGGACACAAATTGCCACAGCTTCCTCCAGGGAAACAGCTTTGAACTGTCAACCCTGAGAGTGGAAGCACCGTGCCACGGAGCTACTAGAACATTCCAGAAGGTCATATAAATGTAACAGGAGGCATGCAGTCACCTTTGATAGGGAAGAAATGGTTTCAGGGAGACAAAGTTACAGCACATGCATCGCATCCCTGGGTTTGGGGGTTGCCCCTGAAAGGGTCCCCCCAACCTATTTGGGCAGCAAAACCATTGTCCTCAGCTTTGAATGTCGTTAAAGAGACCCTCAATCAGTAACCCGTTTCCTCACGAAGGGGGTGAGAAAATGTCAAGAAAACACACATCTTACAGATGTTGGCTGCTGTGCGGTGCCATCAAGTGGGTTCCGACCCACAGCAGCCTCGTGCATGACAGAACGAAGCCCAGCCGGTCCTGCCCACCTTCAC
>NW_022103968.1:8819220-8835880 GCF_000313985.2 Echinops telfairi
CGCGCAGTTCCTGTTGTGCCCCCCTCGCCTCGGAGAGTCGGAAGAGCGACATTATTGGCATTGTTAGGAGCCAGCTGGGACTTAACGGCTGAGCCCGCTGAACCCTCTGCCCGTCATCTGTTGCATTTCTTGAGACCTTGTCGGGTCCTGGGCCCCTGGCCGAGAGGAGGCAGCCTTGGCAAATGGCTTCACCCTGCGTGTGGCTCTTTTCCCACCAGTGGTGTGATGATGTCGACCTCCTGGATTTGGGTCTGATTCGGGGAGAGCAGCATTGCCTGTCTGTCCATGGACAACGCTGCGGTGGCTTGTGTGTTGCTATGAGGCTGGAGGCTAAACCACCGCGAACTCCAATCCCAATTGGGCCATCCATCACGGGCAGGGTTCAGCAGGGCTGGCAGACCTCAGCAGACGGAGCAAGGCCTGGAGACGTGCGTCTGAACAGTCGTCAGTAGAGACCTTGTGGGTCACAACAAGGAATTGCCCGCTACTGAGCCTCCTAGGTTGGGAGGCCCTTGTGGTACTCCTACACAATACGTTTGAGCCTCTCAACGAGGTCCATGTCATAACAAGATCATCAATTGGGTTCTGCCCGCATTTCCAGCTGTTTGGCCATGGTCCAGGGATGACCCTTCCTGTGTCCTGGCTCCCCCTGTCCTGATAAAGGGATAATGAGAGGACCGTTTTTATCTGGTGTGAGGCTTACACGGCTATGAAGATGAAGTGGGGGGCCAGTGCCTGGCATAGTCAGGTCTCAGCTCATGGAGGTACTTTGAATATCACATTATCCTCGGGATTCTGATTACACATGTGCCCAGATCACAGCCTTTGGAGACAGTGTTTGCTGCTTGTGGTTTTTAAGAGTCAAACAAAAAGAAAGTCCAGGTTTACCTTTTCTCAAATGCTTTGCCCACGAATCACTTATTTTTGAACCGAGTAGTTTTCAGAATTGACCGTTGGGCTCTCTATATCTGCATTCGGGTAGAGATGATTGAACGAACAAGCAAACAAACAGACAGACAGACAGACAGACCTCCCACTGCCATCAAGTCAATTCTGAGTCATAAGTAGGTAAACTCGATGATTCATGGAATTTGGGGCTGAGATGACCTGGAAGCTAGAAATAAGCCAGAAGCGTTATCATTGCTTTGTTCCCGAATGGTGAACATCTGCACCCTTTAGCTTTAAAAGCTAGACTTTCATGAGGGGCCTGTCAAACACCCCCAAACCTTATCATTCCTTTTAACAGAAGACAAGCTAGGAAACAACACAGCAGGTGGTCCCACGCTCACGGCAGAAGTTGCCATTGTTAGGTTAGTTTCCATCAAAAAGGACAGAAGAGCGGACGTCTTACAAGCGGAGCTCTTCCCTGCCCGACCAGTGTCTCATGGTCATTACTTATTCAGATGTCAGCTGTGGTTACGAGGCGGGCTGCGATCTGAAGGTCAGCAGTTTCAAACCGCCAGCCACTCCGTGGGAGAAGGTGAGGTTTCTGCGCCCTGCAGGGTGGCGTGAGTCGGCATCGACTCGTTGGCAGAGAACGCAGGGATGGTTATTGAGCACCTTCAGCCCATAGTCCTACCTCTTGGACCGGAACACTATCCTTCCCATGGTCTGTTTTCCTGTGTTTTTAAGCCAAGTGTGTGTGTAGATCCACAAACCATAAATCCTGCGCCTTGACACTGGATGTCAATGGTGTTGCTCTCCGTGAATTTGTCCAGATCGTTGTAATTGCTCATGGCATTTATCATACGGCAAGAACAGTTCAGATAACACCCTTGAGAGCCAGACGAGTTGACTCCCCAGGAGCAGAATTGTCACCAACAGCCTTGGGTGCTTGGGAGATGATCCCGAGAGGGGGAAATTCTAGGAGCATGGGGTACGGCAGGCAGCGACTCTTCAACTTGGTGCGGTTCTCAGAAAGTTTTCTCCGAAGCGGACTCACGGTGGTGTGCCCTTTAGGCCGTGGGTGTGGTGGCATTCCAAAACAAACCTGAACGTTCTTGTGACCTGGCCAGCGTGAGTTGGTGAAGCACACATTTAGCCAAATTGGAACAGACATGTTGCAGCGCTTGCAATTTTTAAAGACATTTTTTGGGGCTTGGAATTTTTGACTTCCAAACAGCACCCCACCTTCTGTAACACATTCCCCCCTGCTTTGACACCACAGCTTCACGTCTGCTGGGCCTATCGTGTAAATGAGCCTTTGCTACGCCCTTTGAATATCTTTCCCATGTCACGCTCAGATATGGAGTCTCTCACAAAATCAAAACCAAAACAAACCCAAGAAAGACCAGAACACCTTGATTCTGATCCAAAGGGACCCTAGAGGACAGTGAACCGGCCCCGCTGAGCTTCCAAGATGGCCACTGTCATGAAGGGACCCTCCCTCCTTCTCTCCTGCAGAGTCTCATGGCTTGAATGGTCAGACTTTCAGTTGGCAGCCAAGCACAGCACCGGTGGCACCAGGATGCCTTCACCTCTTCCAGGGTTCGACTTCAAAGAGAGAAATGCTTCCCATCAACGAGACAAATCCGGACTCGCCTCAGAGCTTAACCCTTTCCCAGCCAACAGGAGGAAGGGTCTAGACAGATGGAAAGCACATCAAAGGAGGATGGATGCTGTTTCTGCTTTTAAGGAAAGTATAATTCAGTTGCGGGTGATAGATTGTTCAGCATAAAATGATTAAGCAACAGCTTCATCGTGGTGTATTAACAAGTGCACGGAAGACCTGTTTTCTATATTTTATGATGGGGGAAATAGGGAACCAGAGGGGCAGGGTAGAAGTAGCTTGGGAGAATCTAGTAGGAAATTAATAGCTGTGGAAAGAAACTCATACAGCATAATGGGAAATACCATTTGTTATCCTCAAATCATGACAGTGAGTGATTCTGAGACAAGAAGATAGAAGAGAAGAGAATGTGGCTGGGGTGACTGCATTCAAGAGTGGCTCCAGTCCTCTTCTTTACCAAGGGCAGCCAATGGGCTTGGCATGGCTGGACGCTTAACTCCCCTTTCAACTCTAGGGACAGACTTCCTGTCCACAAAGGTCTGCCGGGGCATCTGAGCCCATCCCTAGAATGAAGCTGTCAACTGAAAGGATGTCTGCCATTTATACTTTCAAAGTTTTAAGCAACTCAAATGTCATGTAGCATTAGAAAGGGAAGCCACGTTCGCCCGAGGAAGATGGCCAGAGTAGCCGAGGAATGGAGCCCCATCGTGCCGACCGCTGCTTGGGAAGCCAGGTCTTTGGTGGTGGCCGTGCTGGGGCACGTAGTCTTTTCCGCAGGTTAACATCTCAGTGTGATCGATGGTAAGGTTCATATCCTCTTTTGCTTTCCAGAATCTTCTTTTTATTGCATCACACTACTTCTCTGCTGGAATCTCTCCATTGTTTCCCCACAATAGTTAGAGTGAGGGTTCTGAGCCCTGGTGCTAGGAACATTGGGGCCAGATAGTCCTTTGTTGTGGGGGGCTATTCTGCGTGTTGTAGGATGTCTACTGGCTTTCCTGGTCTCTACACATTTGATGCCAGTAGCTTCCTCCTCCAAGTCTCCAAACAACGCTGGGTGTCTTCTGAGAGGCAGAATGTATCCCCCACCTGAGAACCACTGACTCAGAGGAATATTTAAACTCCTCTCCATGGCCAACAAAGCTCTCAGCATCCTCTCTGGGGGTCTCCCCTTGCTGTCTCCTGGGCTCATTATGCCCCCACCCTGAAGTCCTCTCTGCTCTTTCTGCCATGATTCTTGCCCCTCCCCTTTGTGGCTCTGCTTGATACAAACAGTGCTCTTTACTCATATCTTTGCATGGCTGGCTCCTTCTTATTCTTTAGGTTCAAAATAGAAGCCTCCCTCGACTTCTTTCTAAAGACACCTACCTTCCTCACCCCCCACTGTCATGACCCCAGTCCTGCCTTTCACTGTGGGTTAGACCGGAGCATGTACATAGGTACAGATAAGAAATAAAGAGCCCAGGACACACGGAATCCAGGAACAGGAATGGGAATTGTCATATGAGAAGGGGGGGGGGAAGGTGGGGAGAGGAGGGGAAGAAGGGGGAATCAGTCGCAATGCTGGACACATAACCACCTTCCCCACTCCAGGGGGACAATCATCAGAAACCGCAGGGGGAAGGGAGACAGCGTTGGTATAAGATATGAAAATGATAATAATTTATAATTTTTCAAGGGGTCATGATGGTGGGGTGGTGGGGAGGGAGGGAAAAAAGAGGAACTGATACCAAGGGCTCAATGGAAAATAAATGTTTAGAAAAGAATGATGGCAACATGTACAAATATGCTTGATACAACTGATGTATGGATTGTTATAAGAGCTGTAAGAGCCCCCAATAAGATGATCTTTTAAATAAATAAAGACAGACAGACACCCACCTTACTGCCCCCTACCCCCCAACATTATGTCTATTCTGCTGCAGTGAGCCAAGCCAAGGGAGCTCCAAAAAGCTCGTGGAACAAAGGAATGAAATGGTAATTCCACTTTTCCATGGATTTTTTGAGACACCCCTCTCCCCCACCCCCCTCCACTGATTCCCTTCTTTCTTATTTATCATCCATCTTCCGCTAGGGGGTAAGCTTTGAGGGCTAGAAACCATGCCTACCTTGCTTGTGACTGGGTCGTGGAGTCCGGCACCTGGCGGGCACATCAGAAGTCGGGGCTGGATGTTAGCATGGGGAAGGTTCGCTCAAGAGGTAGACAAGATGACCCTTTCCCTCGAGATGAGGCTCCTGCTGAGGACGGTGCTGAATGTAAACCACCCCAGCTGATGATTTTTAATGAGTGACTTCAAGTTTTACAAACCCCTAGGTTTCAGCAGACCTCTGCTCTCCCGCTCCACCCCTCGAATTTGAAAGCAAAGCCTCACGGGTCCAAGAAAGGTCTCTTTGGTCTTGGCGGCCCTACCAACAACTCTAGCAGATGATTGTGCTGCAGGGGGTCAGAGGTCAGACACAGGGCATCCCATTGGCATGGGAGCAGTTACAGCCTCTGTGCACTGGTTCTGAACTGCAGACCTCTAGATTCCAAACTCACTGCCATCAAGTGGATTCTGACTCGTAGTGAGCCTACAGGACAGTGCAGAACTGCCCCTGTGGGTTTCTGAGGCTGTAACCCTGTATGGGGGTAGAAAGCCTCATCTTTCTCCCTTGGAACGCCTGGTGGTTTAGAACTGCTGACCTTGGGGTTAGCAGCCCAACGCATCACCACGACAGCACCAGGGATCTTTTCCTTTGTGGAGCAGGCGGGGAAGATGGGGCTCAGGCCCAGGAGGAGCAGAGCTGAGCAGGGAGGGAGCCCGCTAGCAAAGTCAGGGCGACTGGATCGGCCGCCGCGCAGGCGGTGAAGGGCCGGCTTTAGTTTGCTTTCACACATTAGGCTCTGCTTATAGCAGACAAGCACCAGTGCGAACGGGCTGAAAAGAGGCTTTGTGTCGGAGCTGGACGCTGCTCCATCCGATTTGTCATTTCAGGAATGTCGCCAGATGTATTGACTTACTAGCAACTGCCCTGCTGCCATCTGGCCTCGTGGACGCAGGCCGCGGCTCGGGATGGAAAAAGCTGAACAGAAGAAGCGAAATTTGTTCACCAGCCATTGCCCTGGCTGCTTATTTAAAGAAGGGGGGGGTGTGTAACTTCTTGGCGGGGGTGGGGTGGGGTGGAATGCCATTTGAAAATAAAATATAAGCCTTCCTTTGCAGGAGGGACCAATGTTTACATAGAGGCTTGAAAGTCACCCTCCCCCACCCCCACCCGCTGTCATCTTGTATGTATATATTGCGTTCTCTGGGACCCTACTGCTCGGTATGGAGAACCGTTAACTCTTTGGGTCCTGGTCCTTGCCCTGACCTTCCTCTTAAGACGTCTTGGAATGCCACCCATTAAGCCACCCTGTGGCTTTGGTCCCATGACGGGGATTTCTGCTTGATCCGGCTTATAATCAAGAGCTCACTGGTCACCTGGTACGCACCGTTTTCCTGCACAAAGGGCCCTTCCCAGGAAACTCAGATCCAGACCCCGACTCCCACCCCCTGCCGCCCCCCTCCCCCTCCAAGTTAGGGTTTCCAGGCGAAGAAGCATGACTTCAATCAGTTGACGTTATCTGGTGTGGGGCGGCGGCTGGTGGCTGTGGGGCCCAGGCTGTGGAAATGACTCAGATGTTTGAATTCATGGATGGTTTTCGGGGGTGAGTGGAAAAAGCACAATGGTGCAATCCAGACCAGGGCAGTCGTTGGCAGACTCCAGGGCAAAAAATGACAACACAGGGCCCCTTGTTCAGGAGTATTCGATTCACAGTGGCAACCCCCACCCAAACTCACTGACATGGAGTTGAATCGGACTCAGCAGTCCCGTAGAACAGAGTGGAGCTGCCCCTGCGGGTTCCCGAGACTGTGGCTCTGTACAGGAGTAGAAAGCCTTATGTTTCTCCCTCGGAGCAGCTGGGGGTTTTGAACTGCTGACCTTGTGATTAGCAGCCCAGCGAGTAACCCACAATACCACGAAGGGCTCCTCAAGGTGACAATAGCTGCATGTTAAATCAACTGCGAGGCCCTCTGAACGCGAGTCCAGTCCTGAAGTTTCCAGAACCCATCCTCCCCAACGAGACCCACAGTCTTCCAAACGCCCCCCAACTCTCCGGCCGTCGCTGAGGTCATCTGCCTTCACCTTCTTCCTCCCTCTCCTGCACAGCAGGTGCAGCCTGCCGTCTGGATCTGTGAGCAGAAGGACATGTAAGAGATGGAGCTCTGTGCTCCTATAAAGAGTCACAGTCCGCAGATTCACAGGGGCAGTGCTGCCCCGCCCTAGCGGGTCTCTGCGAGTCAGAATCCACTCAATAGCATGAGATGGGTCAGCTGCAGGAGACTCAGGTTGTGTGTTTTCCCCCATCCATTTGTTCACTCACTCATTCATTCACTTTCTGCTTTCATTACACTCCTATCTGAGACTCACCCTGTGGTGTGATTTGCCCAAGAAAAGTCTGAAGGCAGGCAGGAGCGGCCCTGAATTATAGATAAGCCGTCGAGAAAACAGGGGAAGCAGGGATACTCTGGGGTGACTGGTGTTCATGCAGCGAATTTGCTGGATCCGCTGAAGTTCCTCTGTTGTCTGCGGCGAGTGGGTGGGGGTGAGGGGGGTGTTGGCTGTTAGCATGGACAAAATGAAATGTCAACATTTAATACTTCATAGGAGTTTGAAGGGAAAGTCTTCCCAAATATCCCAAACTCACTGCCAGCAAGTCAGTTCATAGAAACTCTACAGGACGGACCAGAACTGCCTGGTGGGTTTCCAAGATTCTTAGTCTATATTTTAAAAAAAAGATTATAAAATTGGTTTGTTGTAAAAGCCCTTCAAGAATAGCCAGCTGAAGTCTTACCCCAGTGCTACCCAATTCGACCAAGAAGCAGTATTTGCGTTAGAAAAAGGGCCCATCACAGAAAAGACCACAGCAAGGCTTGGTTCCGATTCTGAGAGAGGAGGCCTCTGGAGTCCTGGGTCTCCTTCAGGGAGAAGCTACGCAAGCTCCGAGCTCCTGCTCGTCAGACACCGAGCAAGTTGAAAGCTGACGGGAAACAAGGTATGCATACTTTTGTTTTGTGGGTAAACTTAAGTGCTGGAAATGTCAGGAACAGCTGCCATTAAGGACAGCAAGATGTGAGACAAAATCTTTATTGAGATTGTAAATCTTTACAAGAATAGAAAGCCTTATCTTTCACCATGGACTGGCTGGTGGTTTCAAACTGCCGATCTTGCGATTAGCAGCCCAACCTGTAACCAGCTATGCTACCCAAACCCAGAAAACAACAACAACAAAACAACTCCAGGCTATCTGCAATTTTGGATTGTAATGGCAGAGCAGAACTGCCCTTGTGGGTTTGCCGAGGCTGTAAATCTTTATGGGGGTAGAATGTGGATCCTGTTTGGAAATCGGGATTGGATAACACTACTGTGGGCAAGGTGAGGGTGGTTGAGGCGGGTGGGGGGTGGTTAGCAATCTGGAAATGGGCGGACATTGGACGAGAATCTAAAACCTCAAGCACACTGACTGCCGTGGGGTCAGAGTAGGTCAGCCCCTGTCAGTTTCCTCGGCTGTGGTTCTTGAGGGGAGCAGAGAGCCTCGTCTGTCTCCCATGGAGCAGCTGCTGGCTTCAAACTGCTGACCTCGGTGTAGCTGCCCAAAGTGGACTCAGGATATAAAATGTGCAACATCACAGATCGGGCCATTTAGACGGATTCATTCCATTCTCGAGGAGGAGATATTTGAAAAAGAATTTCGAATACTTGAAAGGCAGTCCGAGTTCACGCACTGGGCAAAGAGCTTACGGGACGGATTGTTGACGGAGGACTGATGGACTGAGCGAGCCCCCAGGAAGCATCAAATGGTGAACACCCTCCGCTGCTGGCCAAATCGTAATGATTTGTGATTCAGTTTAAAATTCCTCTCACTCTGCTTCATTCTGACATCTTTGTTTCGCCACAGCTTACCATGAGGTTACTCACGTCCTGAATCATCTAGAAAAACCAACAAACAATCAAACCAAACCAAAGTATCCGCCTACATGGGGGACTGAAGGAAAGTAACCTGCAGACCTCCAGTGCAGCGCGTGCTGAATGAGTGCTTGCATTCGTTCGTTAGATTCTTAGTGACAGCAGTGGGGGTCATTCTCCCAACAGATGAGGAAGCCAAGTCTCAGAAGGAGTCCTTGTTTTAGGTCATAAAACTACTGGAAGACAGAGGCGAGATTCGAAGCGGGTCAAGACCGACTCCTAACCTTCCGCTCAGTCGTGTGGTCCAAGCCCTGTGTTCTGAGCAGCTGAAATGGAGGGAGGGAGAGAAGGAGGTGTCCCAGGTGCAAGGAAGGCAAAAGAGATGGCAGGCACAGGACATGCTTCTTGCGTCACGGTTGATTCCCCCCCCACCCAATATTATCTCTGGGGCGTGTGTCAAGGGACTCTAGTGGTGCAGTGGGTTAAACTTGGGGCTACTAACCCCAAGGTCCACAGATTGAACCCACCAGCTTGTCCCCAAGGGAAAGAGGATGCATTTGCTTCCTGTGTGGATTTACAGCCTCAGAAATCCATGGGTGGGGGCAGGTCTAGTCTAACCTATAGGGTCATTGTGAATCAGAATGGGCTTGATGACCTTGAGTTGGGTGCTGACGTGAAGTCTTTGAACCTGATGGTTACCGTTTTGTGGAGTGGGGTCCGCGCGTGGTGGCCTTGTGTGTGGCAGAGGCAGACGTCACCTGTCCCCATGCCGTATTGCAAGTCCCTGGGTTGTTTGAGGGCTTACTGGGGCCACCTGTCCCCATGCCATCTTGCTAGTCCCTGGGATGATTGAGGGCCTACTGGGGCCACCTATCTCCATGTCATCTTGCTAGTCTCTGGGGTGTTTGAGGGTGGGCTGGGGCAGCTGTTTCAGCACATTTCACTGAGGGGTTCCCTTCCTATATCAAACTCAGAGCTCCAACTCCCTGCCATCTAGTTGATTCTGACACATAGAGACTTTCTAGGACAGGGTGGACCTACCTCTGTGGATTTCCGAGGCTGTAACTCTTTAGGGGAGTAGAAAGCCCCATCGTTCTCCTGTCCCTTGTTTTACAGAGAAAATAGATGTGTGTATATGTATGTATATTTGTATGTATGTATGTATATTTGTGTGTGTTTTATTGGTCATATGTCAAAATGACAGTATTCGTCTCTTCCTCTTCTTCCTCCCCCACTGGTTTCCCTGTCGGAAAAGGCCTATTTCAGTGTCCTGCAGCCTGAATACACATCCCAACTTATTTGGAATAGTTCTACTGCCAAAGATTCTCCGTCACCCAAGTTCACTCATTCTTGGGAGGGGACATCCCCTTGTTTTAGTTTGGGAGAGGATGGCCATCAAGGGGGCAGTGGGGAAGCTGGCCATCATGTTGCTGTGGTTGTTAGGTACCATCGACGTCATTCTGACCCATAGTGACACTGTGTACACTTGAATGAGTCACCACCCAGTCCTGGGCTATCCTCATAATGGTTCTTGTTTGAGCCTGTCCAGCCACTGTGTCCATCCGTCTCCTCGAGAACCTTCCTCTTGTTCACTGCCTCTCCTCTTTACCAAGCAGGATGGCCTTCTTCAGGGACTGGTCTCTCCTGATAGCATGTCCGAAGCACGTGAGGTAATGTCTTGCCTCTAAGGAACATTCTGACGCAGACCTGCTTGTTCTTCGGGGAGCCCGTGGTATTTTGTATATTCTTAGTCAACACGATACTTCAAGGGCAGCGATTCTTCTTTGGCTTTCCTTATTCAGTGGCCAACACTCACAGGCATATGAAGCTATTGAAAATGCCATGGCTTGGGTCAGGCATACCTCACTCTGCATCACATCTGTGCTTTCCAACACTGTAAAGAGGCCTTGCGCAGCAAATCTACCTAGTGCAACGCGTCCTTTGATTTCTTGACTACTGCTTCCATAAGCATTGACTGTGGATCCAAGCAAGATGAAATACTTGGCAACATCAATTTTTTTCTCTGTTTATCATGATGCTACCTATTGGGCCAGTTGTGAGGATTTTGGTCTTCTTTACATTAAGTTGTAGTCCATACTGAAGGTTGAAATCCTTGATCTTTATCAGCAAGGGCTTCACGTTCTCCTCACTTTTAGCAAGCAAGGTGGTGCCATCTGCATATTGCAGCTTTTAAATAAGCCTTCTTCTTATCTTGGTGGCACATTCCTCTTCATATAATCCAACTTCTCTAATGATTTGCTCTGCACACATGCAGAATAAGCATGGTGAGAGGACGCAGCCCTGACACGCACCTCTCCTGATTTTGAGCCACACAGTATGCTTTTGTTCTGACCCACAAGCGCCTCTTGATTCAAGTACAAGTCCTGCATAAACACAATGAAGTGCTCTGGAATTCCTTTTTCTCCAGGCTATCCATAGTCTGTTATGATCCACACAGTCAAATGCCTTCGCATAGCCAATGAAATATGGTCTTCTTTGCTTTCAGCTCAGATGCATCTCACATCAGCAATGATACCCCTTAGTCCACATCTTCTGAATTTGGCCTAAACTTCTGGCAGTTCCCTGTCAATATACTGTTGCCACCGTTATTGAGCACTCTTCAACTGAAATGTGCTTACATGTGATAGCAACGGTATGTTTCTATATCTTGAGCGTTCTGTTGGGCCACTTTTCTTTGGAATGGGTGCAATATAGATCTCTTCCAGTCGTTTGGACAAGCAGTTGTCTTCCACATTTCCTGGCATGGATGAATGAGTGCTTCCAGTATTTCTTCTGTCTGTTGAAACATTTCAATTGGTATCCCATCATTTCCCGGAGCCTTGTTTTTGACTAATGCTTTCCATGCAGTTTAAACGTCTTCAGCACCATTCTTTCTTGCTCATATGCTACTTCTTGAAATGGTTGAATGCCGGCTAGTTCTTTTCACTACAGTGATTCTATTGTTTCAACCTTTGTTTGATGATTCCTGCATTATTCAACTGTTGCCTATAGCATCTTTCAACATTGCAAATCGAGGCTTGAATGTTTTTCTTGAATTTTTTTAGTTTAAAATATACTGAGCATGCCTTTCCTTTTGGGTATTCTAACTCTAGGTCCTTGCACATTTCATGATAATATTTGACTTTGTCTTCTCGAGCTGCCCTTTGACATGTTCTATGCAGCTCTTTGACTTCATCCTTTCTTCCATTTGCCTTAGCTACTCTATGATTGACAGCAATTTTCAGAATCTCTTTTCACAACCCCTGTGAGCATTTCTTTATTTCATGCCTTGTTAGTGACCTTTTGCTTTCTTCATGTACCTCGCAGCCATTCAGGTCTTCTGTTATTAGTGTTTAATGCATCAGATCGGTTCTTGAGATGATCTCACAGTTTGGGCAGGATATACTCAAGGTCATATGTTGGCTCTCCTAGACTTGTTTTCATTGTCTTCAACTTCAACATGAACTTACATGTGAGCAGTTGGTGGTCGGTCCCTCCGTTGGCCTTGGCCCTGAGTTTAGCTGAGCTTTCTCCAGGTTGTCTTCCCACAGATGGAGTCAATTTGATTTCTGTGTATTCCATCCGGAGAAATCCACTTTTGCTCTGCTGAAAAAATGCATTTGCTATGAACAAGTCATCGGGCTTGCAACATTGTGTCATGGGACTTCCAGCTTTGCTTCTATCATTAAGACCATAGTTTCCAACAACTGTCCCTTCCTCTTTGTTTCCAACTTTTGAATTGTAATCACCAATAATTATCAATGCATTTTGATTAATTTCTGTCTGAGGATGGTACAATTCTTGAATTTCTTTATCACTAGCTTAAGTGGTTCGTGCATAAATTTGGATAACAGTGTACTGACTGGATTTCCTCATGTGCAGGTAGAGATTACCTTATCAAAGACATGGAGTGCTTCAAGATAGAGCTTGAAATGTCCCTTTTGATGATCAATTCCTCTTGATTTGTTATTCCTTGCAGAGTAAACCATGTGGTTCTCTGACTCAAAATGGCTAATACCAGTCCATTTCAGCTCAGTAGCATCTAGAATATAAAATCTCTATCTATCCCATTTCATTTTTAATGACTTCCAGTGTTCCTAGATTCACATTGTGGACATCCGGTGTTCCAATTACCAATTGCTTTTTACAGCTGGTTCCTCTCATTCTGAGTCACGCTCCATCAGGAAATGAGGGTCAGGAAGGTTTCACTCCCCCAGGCTTTGCTCCATCCGCATCATTCTGGGCAACTCTGCTTTGAGAAGGCAGCTCTTTCTCAGTCATATTCTGAATACCGTCTGACCCGAGGAGGAGAACGATTAGATATCCTACTCTTGTAAAGAGTTGCGGCCAGAGGCCCAGAGGGACAATTTTACCCTGTCCTATTGGGTCACCTGAGTTGCAGTCATCTCCATGGAAGTAGCTTTTTGAGTTTCTGACTTGAGGGACTCGTCATCGGCCGCCATCTGCCAATGGGCGGCTTCTTTCCTCAGGTGTTCAGCACCTGACAGTGTTTTGATGTCAATTCCTCTGAAACGGACAGCCTACTCCTTCTCTGCAGTGTGCCTTACTCTGGCAGTTCTGCTGAAATCTGTTCACTTTGGAGGACCCGGCTGGGATTTGAAATACCAGGGACATTAGCTTCCAGCATCCCAAACACACACCAGTCGCCACGGTAGAACAAAGGGACAGACAGTGGTGGGGCCCTCAGTGATAGATCGGAAACTGTCATACCCAAGGCCATATGTCATACAAATCCGGACCGGTTCTATTTTGACCACAGGGAGTCATGTGAGAGAAAGAAGCAAGGCAGAGTCTGTCCTGCAGGATCCTCTCCCTGGGCGATGCCTCGAGGCTTGCTCTTCCAGCTCTCACAGTTCCACATCCGGAGGAACACCTCGATAGGTCCAAGAGCTTAAATGGGAATATGAGACGATAAGAGGCTTTATCAGTCCTTTGGGTCTGCTGGTTCCTGCCAGAGATGAGGGCGAGTGATCTCTGGTAGATAAATGAGATGTTTATTTTCCTCAATTGTTTGCTTGTAAAACTCTTTTTCCTCCTCTCTGATGTGAACCCAAGATAACTCCCAAGCCCAGTGGGCCAACTATACCTCGGAAAACCAAAGACCCAGAGTCACCACTCTGACAAAGGGCCTTTTCTCTTTTTCACTCTCCTTCGCTTGGGGCCAGAAAGAGCAGCCAGGAGAGGTGAGTCAAAGCCTTAAGAGACCAATTTCAACCCACTACAGGGAAGTGATACCCCCAGACAGCGTTTTGGTTAACAAAGCACTGAAAACCATTTGGCTGCAAGTTGACTCACACCCATGGCGACCCTATGGATGTTGGAGTAGACCTGTTACCCCACAGGGTTTCTAAGGGCTGATATTTTGGGGAAGTAGATCGCCAGGTCTTTCTTCTGAGGCAACTCAGAGTCAACTCGAACCTCCGACCTTTGGCTTGGCAGCCAGGTGTGTTAACAGCTGGCAATATTCAGGAGCTCCAAAGGTTTTCCAGTAGAAGCCTATTGCCTATGTACTGTGGTCTTGGTCTGTGTCTGATGTATATGGGGACTTGAGTTATCAGGGAAGAGCTAGTTTTAAGGAATCTGAAAACAGGGATTTTATCATTTCGAGGATGATCCTGGGCAGGAAGATAGTCCCCTCACCTCTGCAATGGAGTTCCAACACTCTCCATCATGCACAAAGCGTTCAAAATATGATACACTTCAATAAGCAAGAGCCAGACTCAACCGTTGTCATCGAGTCCATCAAAACCCTAGGGGACAGAGGAGAAGTCTGTAAGTCTTTCTCTGATGGGTTCCGACGGCCACCTGTCCATCAACGGCCCCACACTTAACCTCTGCATCACCACATCTCCTTTTCCAATCAGCGAAACCCCAGCCAAACCAAACGCACCACCCCTGACCGATTCCGATTTGTAATCCTCCACAAAGTCACCACCACCATCCCAGACATGGAAGAAGTCTGACAGTGAAGATTGGAAAAGCCCATTCGGTCCAGCAGTTGTTCTAAGCTCATGTTCCTTCTGTCCTCTCTGCAGCCCAGCCTGCTTGGTGCGGTCAGTTCCCACATGGGGGCAGTTGGGGAAAGGAGAAGACAGGTTTCACCTCTTCTGGATCTTTGTCCCACCCCCTGGTCCACTCCCAGTGTGATCGTTGTCCTTGTTAGCTGTGTGGAGTTGGCTCCCACTCATGGTGCCCCCATGACATCAGCACTGATGAGTGTGGTAGTTACATCCTCTGGTGTCAGTTTGAGACTTAAGAGTGAAGGGGTGGAGTTTGGCCTGTCAATCAGGTCGTAGCTTGATGATGTCGTTTGGAGGCCCCAAGGAGATAAATAGCTAGCTGGAGGTGGGACCCACGCTCACTCCCTGTGAGACATTCTTGTTGAAAAGCCACATGGAGCTATGCTGATGGCAGCCAGAGCCTTGGAGCTGGAGGAGCCACGTGGAGACCCCTGCCAGTGCTGAGATACTTCCACCCCCACTGGATCCACAAGACAATCCACCCACTGGCATGTGCTCTTCCTGCATTCTGTGTCATTGCATGTGTCTCATGAGTCTGAAGAGGACTTTAATGATTGGTATTGGACATATGGGCTAATATTGGGTTTATGGACTTGATCTGGACTGGGCTAGGATATTTTCTTAATGTACAATTACTCTTTATATAAAGCTCTTTTGTAGACACATACGAGTGTCTCTGGATTTGTTTCTGTAGTCCACCCAGACTATCACACCGAGTCTCGACCATCTTCACCTTCACTGATACTCATGTCCATCACTGCAGCTCCACGCTGGGTGGCTTATTTTCCAACACCATTCGCGACAGGATGAGAACAATACTAGCCTTTTCCCAGGTTGCCCTGAGACTTAGATCAGAGGGCCCGTGTGCAACGTGGTGGGCCCAGAGCAAGGCCCCCCTAAAACCCTGCTTATTGGCTTGTTGATACTGATCACCCCAAGCCTTCTTTTTCAGGTAGATCAGTACTAGAGAAGGAGGAGCTTTGGCCATTGGGAATTCCAGACAGTTGGGTTCTAGAGAGTCAACTTCTAGGTAGTAGTCGCTCTTTACCAGCTGCTGCCCTGCCATTCCCAACTCCTGGTCACTCCACATGTGCCAGGCTAGGCCTCGGCTCCATAGGGGTTTCAGTGGCTGTGGTCTTATGAGAGTAGATGGCCAAGTCTTTCTTTGAGGCTGCCCTGGGTGGACTCCACCAGGGTGCCAACCTTTAGGTCAGCAGTTGAGTGCATTAACTTCATATTAAACCCCCCAAAAGGCCAAGCTCACTGCCTTCAAGTCAATGCGACTGAATAGGACAGGCTAGAATAGCCCGCCGTGAGTTTATGAGACCGTAACTCTTTATGGGAGTAGAAAGCCCCATTTTCTCCCTCGGAGTGGCTGGCGGTTTTGAACTGCTGACCTTTCGGTTAGCAGCTTAACCAGACTAAAAACCTCTTGGCCCTGTGAAGGAAATGGGTGAATCAGGGCTGTGCCCGAAGGCTTTGGAAGTGGACCTCTTTTCTGGCTTAATCTCTCTAGGATGGACTGGTTTACGAGAAGTCTCTCAACTCTGAGGACGTCACAAGGCCTTTCTCTGAAGCACTTGAGGATGCAGATGCTGCTCTGATTTCACAAGCAGGCTCCCAGGGACTTCCTGCTTCGGCTGGGGGCCTGGCACCGTGAGAACAGGCTCTGTGTGTACTTTGGCAGGACCGGGCCGGAACAGGGAAGCTCAGGGATGTGTGGCTCTCAAGAATAATATAAAAAGGGGGAAGTGATACTTTTTGAATCTTGATTTTGTTGTTGTTTAGGTTCATTTCAAATTTGGGGCGAGGGATCGTGGGGATGGGCAGCCTTGAACACCCAGTGGGGGCTCTTCTGATGACAGCCCTGGTCCAAAGGGAAAGAGATAGATACGCATTCAGCTCAGAGGCTGTGAGTCTACTGTGTATGATGAGGTGTGTCTCTTCTTGATTTTATTTTTCTATTTTTATTTATTTTAAGTAGTTTTATTGGTGTATACGTCACAAACCAGAACACTTAATCATGTGATTATATTAAGAAAAGCTGTGCAGTCATCACCACAATCTATTTTGGAACATTTTTCTTCTCTTACTCATGTTTGGTTCCCCATTCCTTCTCCCC
>NW_022103968.1:8836306-8837889 GCF_000313985.2 Echinops telfairi
CAACAACGACGACGAGACAGGACAGAGAAAAACCTCAATCGAAAAGGAAGCAGAAAATATTAAGAATGGAAACTTTGGCAGGGATCAAAAGGGAGCCCCAGTGAGGAGGATTACATCGTAACCTAGCTGCATCGATCGATCGATCGCAGCTGACTTTCCAAGGTTCTCCGTCCGAAGGCAAGACCGTTCGCATCCCTGGACTGCAGTCAGAGGGGATGGTCTGAAGTCTTACCTAATCCAGGAGGGGACCTGCAAATGGATTTTGGGTTTCTATTCTGTCTCCTCATTTTCTGGAATGTTCTTTCCTATCTTCTCCATTCAGGTGAAGGGGGCTGCTAGTGTCAAGGTTGGCAGTTCAAATCCACCAGCTGCTCCCAGGGCAAAAGATGAAGCTGTGTGCGTCTGTAAGACTGAGATTCTCAACGCCCCCAGGAAGTCCCGCTCTGACCTCCAGGGGCGCTGTGAGCTGGATCGGACTTGCTGGCAGTGGTTGGTGGGTTTCTGGTTTCTAACGTCTGCGTCAAACGGAGGCATCCCGTGCTGCTTCTCCCTGTGTGTTCCTCTGAGGTCAATCTCACTTCCTATCCAAGTGCCTGCAGGCTTCTTCATAGCTCACCGTGTGTCTCGGATTGAGGTCTCCAACCTCCATCATTGTCACCTTGATTCCAACTCACAGAGACCCTAGGCGACAAAGCAGGGCTGCCCTATGGAAACAGATGGATGCTGCTTTTCCCACCGAGTTGAGGGTGGGGGCGGGGGCGGGTGTTTGACCCGCTAATCTTTTGGTTGGCGGCCGGGTACTTTAACCATGACACTACCAGGGGCTCTTTACAGACTCTCTAGAAAAGGAAGTTTATGCCTGTTTTGTCCATCTTCACGTACAGCTTGGAAACTATGGAATGTCGAGTGATCTGTCCATGAAGGGTGATCTTAACAAGTAAGGAGACAGAGGTTCCACGTGGACCCGTGGCTGTGGGCAGCCTCAGAGGAGCTGCCTCTGTGCACAGACCTCTTGGGTCTGGAGAGGCGGCTTGTCAGCCACGGGGACTGTAGGTGGTCTGCCCATGGTGCCCTCAGCCTCATTGCATGTGGGTATGTGTTGAAAGAGTCGGCTGAGTTTATTTTCATATTGGGTGGTCTGCAACACGGATCGCCATAACCCACAGACCCCACCAACGAGAGCCCCAGCCATGAGGGGAGTTATGGAGCAGCCCCGGTGCTGGCCTGTGCTGAGTGCACCCCCTCTCCGGCGAATGACGCCCATATTCATCTCAGTCTCGTTTCCGTCTGGATCATTGTGCATTCTTAAGCCGGAGTGAAGACGCTTGGCCATCTTCTAGAACAGGAAAATCAGCAATTATGGGGTGAGGAGGAAACACAGTCAAAACCTTCAAAAGAAAAGATGACGAAGTAGTTGCTAGAGTTTGTCCTTAATTTTTTTCCACCGAAAAGTGTATTTATTTATTTTTCCTGTTGAGAAACGAGAAGGAAGGGAAGTGTGGTTTCTTTCTTTCTTTTTAAAAAACATTTTAATGCATCTTTTTATCAGGGGCTCTTACAGTTCTTATAACAATCCAGACATC